>NC_043700.1:99648052-99733381 GCF_006229205.1 Suricata suricatta
CTCTAATTGCCTGGTTAACGCAATCATTCTTTAATAGGGTGGTTTTTAACCTCCACATTTTTGGAAGTTTTCCATATTTTTTCCTGTGGTTCATTTCAAGTTTCATAGCATTGTGGTCTGAAAGTGTGCATGGTATGATAGAAATATTCACTAGTTTTTGAGATCACTAATCCAATTTTATTACTTTGAAGGTCAGAAAACTAATATTAGGGCACTTAAGTGAGTTGTCTGAAAATACAGAAGTAATGTTTGAGAGAGGTAGAACTCACATGTAGGTATTTTTTCTTCCTAGTCTAATATTTTTCTCAATGATTCGCCTTGAGTCTCAAGGAGGAAACAGTATCCTAGCTACAATGGCTTTAATTCTTGAGTTCCTCAAACCTAATTGCACATGTTGTTTCCTCTGTCGGAGAACTAGCTGAGTTATAACATGAAGTACTGTCATGGAAGATGCGGAACACATTTTCTATGTACACCAGCTAGAGTAGAGCTGGTAAGCATGGGACAGGAGAAATTAATGATCACAAAGGCACTTTTAATCTCAGAATACAATAAAATAATTTTACAAATTGTGGTATCCCTCCTTTTCTTTTCTTTGCTCCAAAATTCAGCATGATGATTGTAATTAAACTTTCCAATGGCAGAGACTGAAGGTTGAAAACAAGGGATTGTTTTGAAGTCCAAGAAGGTCAATTAGGCACCCTTATCCCCTCCTGTATTCTATGCAGGTAGAAACCTGTCCCTCACTGAGTTTGGCAGGAATCTGGAGGTTCCTTGTTTGGGAAAATTGAACCAAGAGACTCCAGGCTAGGGAGAGCAGACACAGCAGAATTAAGCAAGAGATGCCATACTAAAAAGAAAAGATGATGTAAAACCCCACACACTCAATGGTGAGCCACCTAGACCACACCATTGGATCTGTGCATCTTGGTACAGCATTGCTGGTTGATTAAAGTTACTCAAACAGATTCTTCCCTTAGGAAATTATGTATCTCCTCAGGAAATGGCATATAGTTGCTCACATCTGTAGATACCTAAAAATATTGGCTCTTTTCCACTAAATAAAATAAACCTCTGCATGCAGAACTTCTAATCTGGCCTATATTATCTCTTAAACATAAATAAATAAAAATATAAAGATTTGAGATATGGCTCCAGCATCCAAACCATATCAATTAGAAATGAACTCAGGGCACACCTAGGTGACTCAGTCACTTAAGCAGCTGACTCTTGGTTTTGGCTCAGGTCATGATCTCAGAGGTTTGTGAGTTCAAGCCCCACATTGGGCTCTGTGCTGACAGCACGAGGCCTGCTTGGGATCCTCTCTCTCCCTCTGTCTCTGCCCCTCTCCTACTTGCTTGCACTCTCTCTCTCTCTCTTTCTCTCTCTCTCTCTCAAAATAAATAAAATAACCATTAAAATGTTTTTAAAAAGAAAATGAACTCACAAAAAACAGACAATGCAGAGAGTAGAAGAAAACTTCAAAAGAGATAATACTTATTCATAAAAAGTTAAAGAAAACTCACAGGAATAGTCAGAGCATGCCTACATATTAGAATATATAACTAACCTAAAAAAATCTAACTATTGTGAAAGTCCAGAAAGATAAAATAAAAAAAATCTCCCAGAAAGTAATCAAAATACAAAGATATCTAAAACTGTAGGGAAAAGATGAGAAATTTAGAGAATGAATGCCAAGATATTCAATAAGTTATTAGGAGTACCAGAAAAATGTACCAGAAAAAGAAATCAGGAAAAAGAGGGAGAGGAATCTATGTAGAAAGATATTCAAGAGTTGGAAAACATTTACCTTCATGTTCTAAGTGTTCACCATCCATATCATGCCATCTCATCACACAATTTCACATTTGTCAATATCATCATTAATTTAGCTGAGATTTATTGCACGTCCACTGTGTCCTCACAGAGCTTGCCCTCTAGAGAGGCAGAGAGACAGAAATACATCATTCCATCATAAAAATATAAAATTGTGATTATGACACACGAGAGGAAGAAGTACATGGTGCCAAGAAACTATTCTAGGAAATCGACCTACTATGAGATCAGGAAAATTTCTCTGAAGGAACAACATTTGAGCTTCAGTATGAAGGAAAAGTAGGCATTATCTGACCAAAGTGGGCAGGGACAAGCATTCTAGGCAGAGGAAAATACATTGCGAAGGTTCCATGAGATAAGGAAGCATGGTGAGTGAAAATGACTGAAAGAAATCCAATGTACATGAATTCGGGAAAACAAGTAGGGAACATGGGGTGAAATGGCCCTGGAGATAAGACCCCAGTGGGGTGTTGACTAGGCAAAACTTTGTAGGCCATGTTAGGGGTTTGCCTTTTTCCTATGAGTACATAATTGGAATCCACCAAACTGTTTTAAGCTGGTGTGGAGATAGAGTAAAATGTGTGTTATGATGATCACCACCTGCCTGTACTGTGAAGGACGAATTGGAGGAAGAACAAGGAGCTGCCGTAGTGCCATTAGGGGCTTTCACAGCTGCCATGTCAGGGTGGTGGTAGCTTGGACAAGCGTGATGATGATGGCAATGAGGAGAAGTGCAACTTCTTAAATACTTACTGGGATAAATTGGCAGGACTTCTGCATATTCTGAGGAAAAACAAGTTGGCTAGTCTGACCAAAAATGCAAACAACAAGAAACAAACAAAATAGAGGGAAATATGAGTAAAGAGCATTAGAAATGTCAAAGCAAACATATCACATATAACAAAAGTTTAAGAACCAAACATGGTTTTGGCCTAAAATGGATGCAGGGGAGAGTGGGCAGTGTAGACTGATTTGAAAGACATTAAGGAGGTAAAATCAATGTCCCTGGTGATGGAGAGACAAGTACAAGGTCTGTTTATCTCTCTAGGTCATGCAAGACTCCTCTGGTGACACACAGGTAATTTCCGAGCCTCCTAGTTGTTTTTGAATTCATTTTACTCTAGCCAGCAATTTTTAGGGGTAACTAGAGTAACCCCTTTAAAATGGCAATTTTATTGTTGTACTCCTAGCGTATCATTTCTTAATAACTTTCCCATGCTCTTGAGGTAAAGTTCAAAATGAATCGTAAATAACAGCCCCTGAGAAAACCCTGAATATATCCTTCATAGCACTTACCATAGTTCGTTTGTTATTAGATATTCGTTGTACAACATTTTCCCTTGCTCTATGTTGATCATTTTGTCATTGGTTTCACTTCTACATATGCATAAATCTCACGAACATTGCCATTTAAATTTTAGACACTCGATTATTTTTTAAAAAGATTTTAAAAATCAGATAAAAATGGCTTTATATAAGTACATACCCTCATTTTTTTTTTTACCATTTCTGTAGCACTTTGTTTTGTTATATATTTACAAGTTTTAATGTGGCATCAAACTTGTTGCCTAAAGAACTTCCTTTAACATTTCTTCCAGTGCACATCTTCTGGCAATATATTCTATTCACTTTGCCTGTCTGAAAAAATCTTTATTTTGTTTCTGTTTTTGTAAGATATTTTTGCTGGGTTGGATCTCTGTTTTGAAATTAATACTTTTTTTCTTTTAGTATTATCATTGTAGACCGGTTTTACATTCTTACTGACCAGAAGTCTGTTGAATACTTTATTTGTAGGTAATGTTTCTCTGTTATTTGGTTACCTTCAAGGTTTCCTTTTTATCTTTGTTTTCCAGTAGTTTAGCTATGATGTGTCTTATTTTTCAAAAATTATATCCTATTTGGATTTCTCTGAGCTTTTTAGATCTCTGGCTTGTTGTCTTTCATTAACTTTTGAAAATTCCTAGTCATAATCTCTCCTAATATTCCTGCTGCCCTACTCATCCTATCTTCTCCTTCCAGCACCTAATGGTACATATTACCAACATTAACTGTTGTCCCACAATTCCCAGATGCTCTGTTCTGATTTTGCATTCTTTTTTTCTTTATGTTTGGATAAATTATAATGGTCTGCCTTCAGTTTTACTGAGTTTTTCTTCAACTTTGTCCAATCCGACGAAAAGCTCATCCAGGGAATTCATCTGTAGTATCATATTTCTGTTTCTAGTATTTACATTTGATTCACTGGGTCCATCTTTCTGCCAAAATTTTCCATTTGTCTTATGGGGATATTTTTACCGTTAGAGGTTTAATATAATGAAAATAGTTTATTTTATTTTATTTAAAAAATTTTAACATATATTTATTTTTGAGACAGAGAGTGATAGACAACGAATGGGTGAGGGGCAGAGAGAGAGGGATACATAGAATCCAAAGCAGGCTCCAGGCTCTGAGCTGTCAGCACAGAGCCTGATGGGGGCTCGAACCCATGAACCCATGAGATCATGACCTGAGCTCAGGTTGGATGCTTAACCAACTGAGCCGCCAAGGTGCCCTGAACATAGTTATTTTAAAATTTTAAAAATTTTTGTTTGTATTTTTTAAATTTATTTTTGAGAGACAGAGAGAGACAGTGTGAGCAGGGGAGGGTCAGAGAGAGAGGGAGACACAGAATCCGAAGCAGGCTCCAGGCTCTGATCTAGCTGTCAGCACAGAGCCCAATGCGGGGCTCAAACCCACAAACTATGAGATCATGACCTAAGCCGAAGCCAGATGCTTAACCAACCAAGCCATACAGGCGCCCCAGAAAGATTTTATTTATTAGTTGTGACACTGTGGTCATTTGAGAATCATTTTTATGTTAAATATTTTATCACTTTATTGCTTTTTTTTTCTTGCTTTTTTTGTGTGTATCATAATGAGTACTATTTCTCCCTGAAATGGTGATCCCTTCTACTCTGGCCATTAGTTTTCAGGTTGAAGCCATCTAATGAGTAGCTGAACTGGGTTTTGATTTTGTTGTTACTGTATCCAAATTCAGTGCCCAGCAGACTTCAGGTTCCTTTAGGTACGGACTGCTGTGACCTTGTGCGTAATGTTGGATGTGGAGTGCTGCATGTGGTGCTTTATGTTTCTGGTCTACTCTCTACTCCAAACAACCCCTGCACACATGTGCCACAGTGAGGGGTTCTCTTCATGCTCTTGTCCACATCCAATGACAGACTCCTATTGCTTGTTACTCAGTGTTAGGCTCATGGTTAGGATGGAGAGTTCTTGCCTATCCTGGTCCATATTTAGTCTTAGATAGGCCTTGTGTACTTGGAACTCAGGTATATAATTTCTCAACATTCCTCTCCTTCCCTCTCATAAGGGCTAAATTCATCTTTTTATATGTGGTGTGTGTGTGTGTGTGTGTGTGTGTGTGTGTGTGTGTGTGTGGTGGGGGGAGATAGATGATCGTGGAATCTTGGACTGGAAAGAGTTTCCTCCTGCTCCTCACTGTTAGCAGACGTCAGCTTTCTATCTGTGCCCAATCCTAGACCTGAGCAAATGTTCTGCCCCTCCTCCAGGGACAAATAGCTTTTCTTTGTACTCTTCCGCACTGACACATTTTGTCTTTGTCTGGACTCAGAGAGTAGGATGGTTTGCCCTCCTCTTTCAGGCTTTTCTTTGTCTGCAGAAGGGTCTGGAATTGGGTTGGGTTTTATACTTGTATGTCACTGAGAAGTCTCCCTCACTCTCCTCATACCCCCACTCCTCCTCGTGGCACCTGGTAAAGAACTCATGTCTGAGTGTGAACTCCTCTTGTTTCTGCTAATAATAATAATAATAATAATAATAATGGAAATAGATATATCAAAGGGAATAATTATAATATAATAATATTACAGTTTAGTTCAAAGAAATGTAATAGACTTATCTTCCTAATGTGGTCTCGATATGGACAATACAAGGATGGCTAAGACACAGATATATTTTGCAATCCAGTTCTACAATTATATGCTAGTAGGAGGGAAAGTAATAATAAATGATATTTCAAAACAATATGGATAATGATTTTGGTAAGGATTGGCACAAACCCAGACAAAATGTCTTACCTCTCAGAAATTCTACAAGCAACTAATTAGAAGAATATTTGATGACAAAGGAAAATGTTCATTCTTAAATTTTTAAGTAAGAAAATCACTTTGAGATTTTGTAATTAAAAATTAATCTTAATCAAAAGAGTTTAAAAACCACACCGCAGGGGTGCCTGGGTGGTTCAGTCGGCTGAGCGACTGACTGCGGTTCCGGTCATGATCTCTGGTTGGTGGGTTCGAGCCCCGCATCAGGCTCTGTGCTGACAACTTTCTCAAAGCCTGGAGCTTGCTTCAGATTCCGTGTCTCCTTCTCTCTCTGCCCCTACCCCATTTGTGCTCTGTCTCTCCTTGTCTCTCAATAATAAGTAAATGTAAAAAAAATTTTTTTAAACTACACTTCAAAACAAGAAACTTAGTTATCTTTGGATGGTGAGAATATAAGTATTTTTAAAAATTACTTTTAGTTTAAAATAATACACATTTAACCTGTATTCGTTTATAATAAAATCATATAGTTATAAATATAAAATCAATTTTATTTACAAGTGGGTTTTTAAATATGTTTTTGCTATTAAGGAAAAAAACAGAATAAATTCATGTTGGAAGAATTGTAAATTTTTTATGCTATGGGGAATGGGGGAAAAAAAGCCACCAGAGGAGGACAGAAAGTTTAAAGTAAATTTTGTAATTTTATTGGAGTGTTGAATATGGTATTAGGTCTTCCACAGACATTGGAGTTTTATTGCATTAAGCCTCCATTAAGCCAAAGAAGCCTAGAAAGTGAAACCTGCCTCCTCTCCAATTGGGATGCTACATGTAATCAGATCAAATTAAGAAAGAGTGAGACCAGGGCACCTGGGTGGCTCAGTCGGTTAAGTGTCTGACTTTGGCTCAGGTCATGATCTCGTGGTTTGTGGGTTCAAACCCTGGGTTGGGTCTATGCTGACAGCTCAGAGCCTGGATCCTGTTTCAGATTCTGTCTCCCTCTCTCTACCCTCCCCTGCTCATGTCTCTGTCTCTTGTGCTCTCTCAAAAGTAAATTTAAAAAATTTTTAAAGAAAGAAAAAAATAGCAGTTATTTGTTTTGTTCAAATTTTATAATCTTCAAGGAAAAAAATGAATTTGAAGCATGTAATGCAAAGGTTGTCAGAAAGAATTTTTCATTGTCATAAGCATGTTGATTTATTAAAGATACAAAATGTGTCTGAAGGTAGTTTTTTAAAATAATAACAAATAGAGTGTAATAAATACTGGTCATCATGCAAGAGTGAACATTCTAATATTTCTTCATCCAAATTTGTAGCACCCTTTGATTGGTCAAATATCCTTTTTCTAGTGTATTTGTATATTTATAGTGTAAAGTAGTTCCTATTCATACGATGACATTCCTACATTATCCACTATTATCACCATTAATTGGTTATTTCTGTTTGAGTTCTGTCATCTTTTTTCATTTTTAGAAATATATTTTCATTAGTTTTTAAAATTTATCTTCCCCTTTCCCCCTTCTCTTTTTGAGATTGCTAATGTCTATTGATGATATATCTACTTCTCTTTTGATTATCTCTTAACCCTTAGTTAAATCACATAGAGTGTCTATTCCTTTCTTGTTTCCTCTTTCCTTATAGGAGGATTTATTACTCCCAACACACAGCTCACTTTATCATTCTGCAGTTCTATCAGTTTCACTATTTATCCTACTCTTGTGTGCTTCACTTAAATTTACTTTCACATTCTGTTTTTTTAATGTCTATTTATTTTTGAGACAGAAAGAGAGCACAAGTGGGTGAGGGGCAGAGAGAGAGGGAGACACAGAATCCGAAGGTGGTTTCAGGCTCTGAGCTGTCAGCACAGAGTCCAATGCTGGGCTAGAACCCACGAACCATGAGATCATGACCTGAGCTGAAACCAGACTTCAGACGCCTCAACAGCTGAGCCACCCAGGCACCCCATCACATTCTATTTTTTTTTAATATAATGGAATAGGAATTTGGAAAGTATAACTACATTTTACTTTTCTAAGTAAAAGAAACCATAATATGGTGTTTTAGATAAAAATGTTAACTGTAGAAGTGGTTGATTTGTGTCATTTCATCCTATTATTTCACAAAGTGTTTTTAGACCAGCAAGACAGGTGTTTTTGCAAAAAAGTATAAAAGTATTCAGTTTGAATAATATTCTGGTGCTTGAAAGATATTGTTTTTTTTCCATTAAAGAACAATACGGAAAGCATTTTAAAATTGTGTTGGAATTTGCAGTCATTCCATTACCATGGAATTTAGATGAAAGAATCAGCTTTGCAAATATATATTTTTTAAAAAAAGCGGTTATGTTGTTTTCAACATTTTGCAAATCATTTCTTGTAGTTAAAATTTAATTCAGTTACCTGGCACTGTATGAAACAAAAAAATTGCACAATATTTGTTGCCAAGTTGTGTTATGCCACGAAGTGACCAGTTTCTTTCGGCCTTTTCTTAATCACACTTTTCTTGATCTCTAAAGATAAGTAGAGATAGCTATCTAAATAATAGCATTCTATGAATATGCTACACATAATTCTACAATGCATTTGTTAAGATCATCTCTTATTAAACAGAACCTTAAAATTTCTTGTTTCTTTTTTTTAACTTCCTACATTATTTATTAATTGGAAAATAAGATTTGTCAAGTATTCATTCACTCAACAAACGTTTTTTTTGTGTGAATACTATATATAAGGCATTGTTCTGAATACAGGGGTACAACTGTGAACAAACAGGTAAAAATTCCTACCTCTCATGCAGCCCACATTCTGGTGGGATGAGGCAGACAGTATATAATAAATGAGTGAAATAGATCATGTATCATTTGGTCACTGTCTTAGTCTGTTAGGGTTACTATAACAAAACACCACAAGCTAGTTAGCTGGTAAACAACAGAGGCTTAGTGCTCCCAGTTTGGGAGTTCAAGATCTGGGCAAAGCCCCTTCCTGGTTCATAGCCAGCACCTCCTTGCCTTGTCTTCACATGGTAGATCTCTTTGGGGCCTATTAATCCCATTCATGGGGGCTCCGCCATTATGACTTATGCATCTCCCAAAGGATCCACCTTCTAATACTGTTACATAGGACATTAGGATTTCAACATTAGGATGTGAATTTTGCAGAGATACAAACATTAGGATCATAGCATTTACAAATGCTATGGAGAAAATAGTGGGGGAAAAACGGGTATCAGAATAGAGCCTGGGGACTGGTGAGTTGCATAAATGAAGAGTAGGAGAACATAAACTGGCTGTTACGTGATCCCCCAACAACTGTCATTTAGTCTATCAGTTCCCATTGTTGTGTATCATGCAGAAAAACCAAATTTATAAATGGCCATTCTTTTATTGAATTAACTGTAACAATTACTACTACAAATAAAAAGTTGTGTCCTCTCAGGTGCTTAGAGGAGATCTTGTCATTGTGATTTGATTTTAAAAATGAGTGTTCTAATGTTTTTTCATAAGCAAAAGGGTGTTTTATGCTTTCACAGCCTAAAGCTGGGAAAAGAGTCCAATGGTGGTTCAATTAGGTTCCACTGTAGGTAAAAAAAGTCTTGATAAATAGTGGCTTAAACTAATGTATATATCTTATCAATATAAATGAAGAAAGGACTTTGGTCCTTTCTCTAGAATGGCAACCCAATGGTAATATGGACCCACCTCCCCCCGCCCCTCTCTCATCTCTCTCTCTCTCTCTCTCTCTCTCTCTCTCTCTCTCTTTTTCCCCCTTGTGTGTATGTAGCTTCTTTTCTAAAGTCATCTCATGGTAAGCAGGCAGGAAAGGGTCAATTCCGTGAATGTGGGGTACTGACTGTACAGCAGACTCTAACTGTCTTGAGGGACTCAAACCGTGCACATTACAAGGAAAAGACTGGCCGTTGGCTGATTTCCGGGAGATAATAATCTCTGAGCTTTTGAACTATTCTGCTTGGTTAAGAATGTCTCTGAATCCTTGGGCAAGCCAGACAACTTATGGATGCAATGCAATTTATTTCCCATGGAGCCCTGAGCCACACAATCGGTTTGAGTTCTGTGGGGGCTGGAGCCTGAGTAGATGAAGTTAGTTGCATGTGTGTGTGGCAGCCCTATCTGACTGACTTCTGGTAAAAACTTTGGATGTTCAGGTGAGTATCTCTGGTTGATAACACTTAGTACTTGTCATACCTCTTGAGGAGAATTAAAGGCTGTCTTTGAAACTCTGCTGGGAGAGAACACCTGGAAATTCATGTCTGGTTTTGGCTGGACTTCCTAGATGGGTCTATCTTTTTCTTTTACTGTTTCTATTCTGTGTCTTTTTATTACCATAAGCCAGACCATGAGTATCACAGCTTTTCTGGGTCTCGTGTGTCTTGCTAGTGCATCACTGAACTTGAGAGTGGTTTGGGATCACAGTAGGTAATTGTTGTTGCATCTATGCTGTAGTTGATAGGAAGGAATCTATGACTTTCCAAATAAGGATACTTACTGAAAGTTGAACACAATACTTCTATTTATGTATTATTGGCTAAAACCTGGTTACAAGGTCACACTAGCTATAATCTTATAGTTTGGCAGCAGTGTGCTCATCCCAACATTGGACTCTTGTCACTAAAGTAAAAAGGGAGAGTGGATTGAAGAAGCAATAAACAGTCTTTTCCACAAGTAGGATTAAATTTGGCTTTTGAGAAAAATATACCTTTAATCTATTTGGATGTGTGCTTACTTTCTAAACTTTTACTTTTTCTATTTAATATTGTATGGTTTTAATTTAGAAGTAAGTTGATTTATTTATTGCTTTTAAAATCATCATTGAAAGTTTGGTGTTTTAATATAGATTTTTCTGTTCTCCTTATATATTTTCTTATTTTATATATGCGTGCTGTAAGCCTTATTCAAGTCCCTGTGCTAAATTAATGAGGCACTGCTAATGCAGGTAAACTATATTTGATGAAGACAAAGTGTTTGGCAGGATTTTAGCTGGATTTTTTTTTTAGGACCACAGTGAAATCTTTTGCACTCATCTACCTCTCTCTCTCTCTCTCTCTCTCTCTCTCTCTCTCTCTCTATCTCTCCTTATAAACTAATGGGCCTGCATTTATGGCCACATTTCTCCATAATTCAGGACTGTCCTTTTAAGTTTTCCTTAGAGCTAATGCATTCTTTCTCTGCATTGATGAGAGTCCTGTGGTGCCTTATCTCTTTACTCCCCCTTACATACCCCGGATGTGCTACCTCTTCCCCTCTGCTCCCCTTTGTGAATCTCTTTCCCTGTTTTCCATCACTGTACTATTAGGTTGACCACAGTATTGGTCTTCTTAAAAGAAACCCCCTGAAAAGGAAGGAGAAGGCCTAAATCATTCTAGAAATAGGGGTGACCATGGGCTGTATCATGTGACACCCTCCCCATAACCCAGTCTTCACTGAGATCTGCCTGCTCTGGGGTGGGCACTTGACTATGAGGTGATCTGATACTTGAAAACTCTGGCCAAACAAGAATTGGCTAGGAAAACGACTACTTCTCCTGTGAATTTCAACTGAAAATATGGACCAGATTGGGTAGTTGAAGCAGAAGCTGAGAAAAAGAAAACATTCAGAGGAAGTGGTGGGACAGGAAAGCCGTTAGAAAATGAGCTAAAAGATACGAGTGCTGTTGTTGACAGTTTGTGAAAAAAGAAAAACAAAACAAAACAAAGACCAAAGCTGAAAATCATGCAAATGGAGCAATAGTAAACTCCTGCTTCCCAGGTAAAAAAAAAAATCTATTTATTTCCTAGAACTCTGTCTGAGCCCCAACTTCTATTTCAGTTTCTGTGACATTCTATGCTCCAAGATTCCCATGGGGTTCCTGGTCCTCATGTGAACATGTATATTTACAACAAATATTTCATTACTTGAGGTACTCCTGTATGAGTCCAACATATCAGCTTTTACCAATTTTAGATGATTCTCTCTTTTTTCTCCTCAAATGAGTATTCTTAGTTCAAAACTCCTCTCCTTCTATAGTTCTTCACAACTTAGTTCTCACACACCGTAGATCTTCACAGTTCTGTTCTTGGGAGAGTTCCCTTGTACTCTCAGCATGGGCATAAATCTTTTCTTGTATATCCCTACAAGGACTCACAATTTATATTTATGTGTCAAAGCAAACCCTCACTGGCTGTTGTTAAACATTTAAACCAACCCCTATCTTCGCTCAGCCATCCTTGGCCTCACATTTCTGTTGTAAGACACTCTACCCAAAACGGAGAGTATTTTCCCCATAATTCACAGTCTCCTGGAGGAGTAGGACTGGTTATCTCCCCTTCCATCTCTCTGTATAAATAGATAAGTTTATATAACTTCTACAAAACTATAGCTGTCATATGGTTTACAAGTCAGATCTTGGGAATTGCTAGAATGACTCACTGGACTAAATGATATGCAGAACACATTAACAAAATGTGTGTCAGGGGGTTTATATTTTCCTTTTTAAAAACTTTTATGGTGACACTGTCCCTTAGCCAGTGGTTTTCAAAAATTCTTAAACAGTTGATCCATTTTTTCAAATGTAAATCCCAATATATAAAATATGCAGAGTGGAGCTGTTCTGTTAGGAGACAGGAATAGAAAGCTCAAAGACTCCCCATGTCAGTGTCTTATTCTGCCAAATCCCTGTTGGCTGCTCCCTGAGGTGCCTTATTAGAGCCCCACAGCTCTCAGGAAGGCAGTTGGAAAATACTTCCCTGAATTTTGAGACCCATAAACACAAGCTATGTGGTATTAACTGGTGGAAGTGAATAGTTGGCCACTATTGAGGGTCAGACTTTTGCGTAGTCCTGGGAAGCCCTGAGTCAGATTCTTACACTCTCAGAGGAAGGTATTTCCTGTCAAACCCTACTTGTTCCCCACTTTTTTTGGTATCTGATAAGACCATTCTCACAGCTTTATGGGTGTTTCTGGCTGACCTTTCATTTGCTTTTCAAGGGAGTATAGTAACTTGTTCCACAGCATATCTGTGCTTTCCCCCACAGCATACTGGACAATACTTAATAGTCTTCCCACATCCCCCTCCTAAGATACATGGCCCATGAGCAGTGGCACTGAGCCTTTGGTTTCTATCATGTCATAGATTCATAAGATTCTATGATGTCAGATGCAATAACTGAGGTACTAAGAGACAGTTGGTGTTCTACCTTTGCAGACTACCTGGATTTCAGTGAGCCATTACTGAGTCTGATTTACATGCACACAAGGCACTAGGATCAGTACAGGTAGGAGATGCCCTGAAAGAAACCCTGTCTCTGAGGGATGCCACAGCATTTAACTGTGTTGGCCAGAATGAGGGTAGCATCATCACAAGGCTGCAATACTCAGGGGTCTGTCCTATCTTAGTATGACGCTCTCCTTTTCTTTCCTGCTCCATATACTTTCCTCTTCCTTTTTTTTTTAAATTTAAGCACGATACAAATATCTCTTTCACAATTTAAAAGAGTGGCATGTGGAGCTCTCTGTCTGAGTTCCCAGCCCAACTTCCATATCCTGATCCTCTCCTGCTCTGTCTTCGTGGGAGGTGATAGTGTAGCAACACGAGTTACTTGGAGCAGCTGGAAAGGAATCCTCAGCTGATGAGTGACAGTGTGTGAGTTCTCCCTTCCTGGGTAACTTGGGAGAACACCATGACTTATTTGTGTGACTACTTAAAGGTCCAGAAGGGATTAGGGGACGTATTCAAGGGGTAAGGTTATAGCACAATAAGTTAATCTTTTCAGAAGAGGAACTTGGAGTGATAATGTGGTGACATACTTTGCTGTGGAAGCAGGATGAAGTTATATAAGAATTGAATTAGTATATATATAATCTCACTGAGCTCCTGAAGATCACTCACACCATGAATAGTGGTAATCTTGATTATTATTGTCATCATCTTTGTTTTTGTTTTTTTAACATCAAGCTGCATCTGGGTTGACTCTAGATTGACAATATGACATTAGATCTTTGTGAAGACTAGTTAATTTTGTCTTTCATTTTACAGATGATACACTGCCAGCATTTCCCCCTAGTACGTGTTATTACACCTAGTATTGTAATAGGTTTTCAATAAAGTTTGTGGAATGACTGAGTGAGTTCCTAACCTTGGCAGATTGTTTCCCAAGTGTATTTTCTGGCATGTGGGTGAATCTGTGTACATCTATCACCATGAATGAAAAAGTAACACAAGTGCTTACTCTAATTAGTATCATTTTAACTAAATTTTGGATTTGCTAATGTCCCAAGTTTTGATGCCAGCTTTCATTTGTTTAGACTCCTCACTTGTAGAGGGGGGGCCTCATACTGCTGTGGAAAGCCTTGGGAGGGGAGTTACAGATGTTTTCAGTCTGTGTTTATTAGGCATTGACAGGCACTGGAGGAGGGCTCTTGGCAAAGGCAAAGTTGCTGGAACACAAAGGTTGTGCCACATGCAAAGCATTGTGCCTTTGCCTGCACTTTCTTTGCTTTTCAACAGTTTGGAGCCAAAAGCTTAGAACACCCTGACTGTTAAAACAAGGTTTACGCTTCAATGAAAGGAGGACTTTTATCAGATGATAAATTTTTATAGTTTCTGTTTACAGAGTGGTTGGTGAAGGAATAATTAAAATCTACAGCATATTGTTTTTTTTTTCCTCTAAGTATTTTCTTTTAATCCAAGGCCACTTAAATGCCCAACTAAATCAGTCAGCTATGGGAGCAACAAGCTTTCTTTGTGCATTATAGATATTCTTGCGCTTTCATGGGAAAGTTATAGAATACTTTCACAGAAGATCTACCTTTCCTTGATGCTAGGGTTTATCAGGGCCCCGCTGCCCATGTTTGAAGGGAAGCAGTGAACCTTTAGCGGGTGGAGAACAATAAAAAAAACAATATCCTGTTGAATTTTGCCTTGTGGTTGTAGTGATGGAGGAATAGACGTGTATATAAGGAACTGCTTTGCAAACCACACTAAAAGGGGACATATTCATCTCTTTAGTCATTTCAAATGCATCCTGAGCAGATATTCCCAATATATTTATACTGCTTTAGTTTTCTGCACACTTTGAATTTGATAACATTGTTTGCCAGTTTTATATTTTGCTTCAGGTATTCAGTTCAAAAATAGCATAACTTAGAAGTACATTCCATTTTTTAAAATTATAAAGCCATGTTCTACAAATCCTTACAAAATTATAAAGAAGGATAGGAGATGCCAAAGAATAGCTGAATATATCAACATCTGCAACACAAGCTTGGGTCATGAAATTATCCCCACTCACACATAAGCTTCGTTAAAGAGACTAAGTTAGGGCCCTAGAAATGTTAGGTATTTTTCTTTAAAATGAATTAAGGATTTTTAAAAATTCCTTTTTAAAGCCAAATTATATTATAGTGGTTTCAGAATAGAGATTGAATGGTGTCAGGATTCTAATTTGTATGCTGCCACTAACCTTATTAGCCCAACAAATGAGGTTTGATTTATATGATTCAAAAAGCTATGTGTGGAGCGAGATAATGTTTTTGCATGATTCCCTCTTCTCAGCAAAAGAGAAGGAGGGAAGAGAGAGAGAGAAAGAGAAACAATCTACAGTAACTTGTTGAGAAACAGTTGTGTGTCTAGGACAGGAATATGAGGGGAATAAAAGAAATGGAGTAGGCAGGCCTATTGTCTGGTAGAAATTCAAAGGGAAAAGATATTAAATGGTTTTGACAGGTGACATCATAAGTGCTGTTTGATGGTGGCTCCTCGTTGTTGCTGTGCTTGGTCAGTCTCCATCAGTGCTACCCACCCCTCTCTAAACAAACGGATCATGTTCAAATAAAGCCAGGCTTAGACCTAACTCTGAGACACATGACCCTTCACCCTTGTGAGAGCCTTCCCATGCCTCACATGATACAGTCCACCAGGAATTTTGGAACTTTCTCTGATGTTGTGTTTTTTCATCACTGAAAATGAAGCTGTTTTTGTGCTTTATGCTTCCTCACAAAAGGCAAGTATCTTTGTGAAAGTTCTCTAGTCTCAGAGCAATAAGCTTTTTCCATGTCTAGAGATGTGGTCTCAAATAAGTGTTTTTATTGCACCAAAAAAAATGATTGTACAAATGCTATATAAGTGCTTTGCCTAATTCTATGCCGATAAATGATCTCTTAATATAAGACTAAGAAGGAGATGACATTTGCAAACACAGAGACCCTTCTCCCATCATCCTCAGGACAAGAGAATAACAGCTGTAAAGTGTCACACATTCCTAAATAAGATGCATTTCTTTAACAAAGGGTCTTGAGGGGCGCCTCGGTGGCTCAGTTGGTTAAGCACCAGACTTCAGCTCAAGTCATGATTCCACAGCTCATAAGTTCGGGTCCTGCATTGGGCTCTATGCTGACAACTCAGAGCCTAGAGCCTGCTTTGGATTCTGTGTCTCCCTCTCTCTCTGCTCCTCCTCCCAGCTCATGCTCTGTCTCTCATTTTCAAAAATAAATGAACATTAAAAAATTTAAAAAAAACATAAGGGATTCTGAAATGTAAAGCTGATGCACAATTATCATTATTTGAGGGAGATACGGCTGCATTCAGAAAAACCAAGACCTTCATCTGAAAAGCAAAATATTTATTTCAGATGAGAAGAATGATGTAAAAAAAGTTAAAGCCATAAAATGCTGTTTAAAATGTATAAAAATCTGAATACAATACTACTTAAAATCCAATGAACAGCAACTAGAGAAAAATATTTGGAAATATATGAGCAAGACCTAATTACAAAATACATAAAAAGCTCCTATAAATTTTCTAAGGGCAATTCAAATATGAGTCAATGACCATATTTTTTATAAACATGGCCAGATTTTATAGGATAAAAATTATTTTTAAGCAAAAAAGGTATTCAACTTTATATATAATAAATGTGTACATTAACAATAAATTGGAAAACACTTTTTCACATATTAAATTGATAGCATTTTTAGTAACAAAATTGGTACAAAATGTTGGCAGAAGATTTACCCTTTTATTGATGGGAGCATGAACTGGTTAAAGCTTTTTGGAGCGATATTAGGCAATATCTACTAAGATTTAAAATGTATTACTCTTTTACTCAAAAATTCTACTTTGAAAATTCATTTATACAGTTTATATATATATATAATTTGTAGGTGCAATTGTGTGTACAATTCTAAATTCATGAACTGAAGAACTTTTGGAACAGCCAAATGTTGGAAACGCCCTAAATGCCCATGTAGATCATAGGTTAAATAAATCATGAAACACTACCATGTGGAGAGCTAAGCAGCCATCAAAACATAACTAAAGAGCTCTGAATATATCTTATGAGTGATCTTTAAAATCTGTGATAAAATGAAAAGTAGTTAGACACAAAACAAGATGCATAAGATGTATATAATTTGTGTACTACTTAAAAATAATGCACACACATACCCATTAGTATACAGTGTAACTACAGAGTACAACCAAAACTGATAACATCGAATGCATCTGGAGCATGGAAGGGGAGTAGCAAGGACAGAGAGGAAGATTGATTTTTTTCTTTATATCTTTTTCATGCTCCTCAAGTGAATGGGGTTGGACATATTAGTATTTACCAACTTTTGAGTGCTTTATCATTTTTAAAACCATTCTTATGGAATTTAGAAATCATAATGCAGAGAGATAGTGTCATGTCTGTTTTACAGATGAGGAATGGGAGGTTAAGAAAACTTGCAGGAGTTGCACATGGTTACAGAGTTGGTTGGAGTAAAATCAGGAAGTGACTCCTAAGGGCATTCCCCGGGAACAGGCACCGCTGTCCATGTCTAAACCCAACATTCGGTCTTTCAGCTATGGCCACCCCTCTTCAAATTCCTTTGCCTGACCAATGGCATGTGTTTAATTATGGTAATATCGAAGGATGAACCTACCACTTAATATCTGAAAACATACACACACACACACACACACACACACACACACAAACACACACACACTACTGAATTAATTGTTTACTTTAGTAAGGGAGAGTTATCTCGGTTAGATATATCCTCTCTGAGCATAACGCTGAACTGATTCTATAAAGGGCTGTTGGGAAATGTCAACTCATGGAGTTGGTGGAGTTTTAGAAATGTGTTGATGCCACCTACAGAAACATGGCTACTTTGGTACAACTGTAGCTGATTCACTTTAGAAGCTTGTCCACTGAGGTAAACCTATACCTAATTGGCTGACTTTCAAAAGAGAAGGACTATCACTGATCAGTTTGATTGCAGAAGTATGTTCACTGAGGCAAATTATTAATTGATTATATTGATATAAAACCAATTCTGTTGTCATGACTACAACATGCCTCTTCTTAGGTGTATGAAGACTTCTGAAAATGTTATTCTCACTGTAGATATTTCTTTTTTTTAAAGTTTGTTTATTTTGGAAGGGAGAGAGAGAGAGAGAGAGAGAGAGAGAGAAAGAGATAGAGAGAGAACATGAACAGGGGAAGGACAAAGAGAGAAGGAGAGAGAGAGAATCCCAAGCAGGCTCCACACTGTCGGCACAGCAGAGCACAACGTGGGACTCAAACTCATGAACCATGAAACCATGACTTGAGCCTAAATCAAGAGCTGGACGCTTAACTGACAGAGCCACCCAGATGCCCCTGAGTGTAGATATTTCTAATTCTGGGTGACCCACCTAGCTTATGTTCTCATTTTCAAACAACTTTTCTTCAGTGGCACACAAGTGTGTCTCCTGGGACACTTCCTACCTAGTATCCATAGTTGTTGCTCAAGTTTACCCTTATTTATTTTCTTCTCTCACATAAAAAAATGTGTGAAAGAAACCATGACATTTTGGAGTTAATATCCTAAAATTATGACATCAGCCTTATCTTTGGTAGCCAGAATCCTTGCTGAACCCAGAGAGAATTCAGATTTCCTTGCCTCTATCTGAGGAATTTGTGATTTTGGGCAATTAGTGGTCTATTTACATGGCAGCCTGATTATTTTGGATGAGAGATGAAAGGAGAGGTTGGTGCACAAGATTCTTGAGAAAGGATAGAAAACCACAATAAAGGAGTCATTAAGAGTCAAGTTCTTTCTCAACTCTTCATATATCTTTTTTAAATTTTAATGTTTTATTTATTTATTTACTTATTTTGAGAGAAAAAGCAAGCAAGTGCATGTGTGCTCAAGCAGGGGAGGGAAAAGAGAGAGGGGGAGAGAGAAAATCCCAAGCAGGCTCCACACTGTCAGTGCAGAGTTGGATGCAGGGCTCAATCTCATGAACTATGAGATCATGACAGGAGCCGAAATCAAGAGTCAGATGCTCAACTGACTGAGCCACCCAGGAGTCCCACCTTACACATTTTCTTGAGTACCTATAGAAGAGGCGTAGGAGGAAACACTATTTCATGAAAATATAGAATGAGAAGTAGCACAATAGTTTGACTTAAATCATTCAGACACCAAAAGTTGATAAAAGTAGGAGCCGGGTAGTGCCATCGGCCTCTCTGATTCCTGTAAGTTGGTGGTGTGAGGCTTTTGGGAGACAGCATCCTTGTTGACTGCTCACAAGAGGCGCCCTCAGGAAGTACCACACTGAGGCACCTTCAACCAGGTGCGAGAGCAAAGTTTTTTGCCAGGTAGAAACTCGGGCAAGAGAGGAAGGCAGGGGAGATGTTACTAGATATTGTGGCTCAGAGGAAAGTTTGCAGGTACACGCTATGTCTCACCTGTGGAGGCCTGTAAAACACCAGGGGACACTGACTTCAAGAAGTCTGGGGACTGGGCAAATGGGGATAAGAGCAGATTATTTGTATGACTGTCACTTCTTTAATTATATAATTGTCAAAATGACTCCCGCCTACGTTGATAGGATTTAGTATGAGGGACATTGAGTTTACACGTATTTAATTCTGATTAAAAACCAATGTTAATCCTGTTCTTGCTTTGACTTTTTGTTGCTTTAAGACTCATGAGAATTTATCTGTTTCTATTCACAGTCAATTCATTCATCTAGTCACTTATTTATTTAGATTTTTAGATAATAAACATTTAATAGGTGCTCACAAGGATAAAAAGATAGTTTCTATACTCATAGCGGTGTTTGTGTTCTAGTCTGGAGTTAATCACATTGACAATGACAATATTTTTATGTGTATAATGGAGTTATTTGCACAGTAAAAAACTTATTCAGACTAGCAGGAGCTTTAATCAGCTGGGCGGAGTCAGGTAACGCCTCCTGCAAAAGGTGAAAACTGAGTTATAAAAGATTTGGTAGCTTCTAGAAGACTGTGGGAGGGGAAGCATCCCAGGCAGAAGTACCTGCAAATGCCTTAGAGATTTGTCAGGCAATGACAGGTGATTTTGAATTACTTGCGCGCTTAGGGTGGAAGTGGAGGAATGAAAGATGCAGTGGGATAATGTTAGGGACGTGCAATGAAATGATCCTTTAGGCAGGAGCACAAAGTTTATTACGGGGAACAATTGAAAAGGGGGTAACAGAATTAGATTTATATCAGTGTAAATCACACTGATGACATTTTTCGATACTACAAGTAATTGCATGTGGGGATACGTTTGCATTCTTTATTTTAGTTTACCATTTCTCTATTTTTTTCAAGCACTCTCACTACTTTTCTTCTTAATACTTGGCTCAATTTCACAAGAAACTGTCTCATCACTCTTTAAAAATAGAATAAGAGGGGCACCTGGATGGATCAGTCAGTTGAGCAACCAACATCAGCTCAGGTCATGATCTCACAGTCCGTGGGTTCAAGCCCTGTGTCGGGCTCTGCTGACAGCTCAGAGCCTGGAGCCTGCTTCAGATTCTGTATTTCCCTCTCTCTCTGCCCCTCCCCCAGTCATTCTCTGTCTCTCTCCCTCTCTCTCAAAAATAAAATAGAGACATAAAAACAAATAAATATAGGATAAGAATCCTGAGACGCGTTTTAGGAGGGAATGCTAAGATGCTCTCCGACAGCCAGTGTCATGTCCCAATCTAGAAGAGGCAGCGCTGTTTAAACTAGACACTAAAAATATATGGAATCAGCTGCTTGAGAAACATTTGGAAAAGCTATTCTCGACAGAGGAATGTCCTTCTCTATTGTTCCAACTGAGCATTTGGTTTCTAGGAGATCATTAAATAAAAAAGTCCAACTGCACAGTTTCGCCTCTGGGCACAGCCTTCATTTCATTCTTCTTCCAGCTCCTCCTTTTCCTCATTAGTAATGTAATTCTCTTGGGAATCCCTGCATACAGAATGACATCTGTTCCCATTTTCTTCTTCCTAGAGAGAAGAACAGGAACTCTATACATCATTGAATAGATTAGTACCATGAGTCTTAGCGCTTTCTCTGAGGCATAAGCCCAAAGACCAAGGGGAATCAGGGACTCAGAAGACAGGATGCAAAGTGTTTTACCCACACGTTAGGATGTTTTACTGCTACTGCCACTGTGTGAAGGGAATACACTTCTCTTCTTTTCATTTTTTTTTAACCCTCCCTTTCTCCTTCTCTCTCTTTCTCTATCTTCCTTTTTTTAAAAAAAAATGTGTACAGTTAGCAAACAGACACAGAGGTATCTACTTAGTCTGAAAGTGTGAACTTACATTTAAATTCTAAATTAGAAAATTATAAATTTTGTTTTATATAACATCTTACAATTAAAGTGTGTTCCAAATGGTTCTACAACTCAGAAGAGAAGTATAATTCTAAAATTGTAAAAAATATATATAGGGAGAGACAAGAGACTAATGCATGAAAAAAAGAGATGGTATATTTGCCTTTCAAGTACCATGTAATTCCATTTCTTAGTAATTCATTTTGGATGAAGTCTACTTTATGAATTACGAGCATAGTAATAAGGGACTGAAATTAGTTTACTATCACAAATCGGTTATCTTCAAAAATATGCATAACTTCAGCTATGTTAAGGTGGTTTGATCTTGTGACTTTTTTCTTCTGCAAATCCTTTAGCTCTATCAGCATGCCTCACGGGGGTTCTCCTTGTACTATTTCTCAGTCTAACTCTTTTTTTTATTATGTTTTGGAGTTTATTTTTGAGAGAGAGAGAGAGAGAGAGAGAGAGAGAGAGGGAAACAGAGTACAAATAGGGGAGGGGCACAGAGAGAGGGAGACATCGAATCCAAAGCAGGGTCCAGGTTCTGAGCTGTCAGCCCAGAACCTGACATGGGGCTCGAACTCACAAATTGCAAGATCATGACCTGAGCTGAAGTCGGATGCTTAACCGCCTTAGCCACCTATGTGCCCCTTATCAGTCTAATTCTTATATATCATGAATATTAGGTAAGAAATATACCCCATCGTATGTTGCATACATAACATTTAGATATTAAGTATTAAAAAATCTTAATATTTATTGTTTTTAAGAGAATGTTAGTTTTTTTTAAAAGAGCATTTAGTTTGAAACTGATGGTTGACAGCAACAAGGAAATCAACATATGTCAAAGGCGCACTACATGCCAGGCTCTGTATATACAATATATTATTTAAAGCTTACACAAATTTTAAATTAGCTGTTGGTTTCTCCATTATATAGATTAGGATGCCCAAGCTGAGAGAGGTTGAGAGATTTAGACTTGTTTGTATAAAATCGAAGTACTGGAGTTTTGAATAAAATTCAAATCTTCCTGGCTTCAAATCCATGCTCTTGGCAGAAATTATATAAAAAATTTGAAGACTAATGACACTACTGAGTAAATTAAATGTTTTGTGCCAGATTGAGATAAGATTTCACACTCCTAGAACTGGTTTCTAGAATAGATTTATCCTAAAGTATGACTCAGTCACTGTTTTAAGTGGTCATTTCTTTAAGCTGAGGATTGTTTCATTTGCTCGTCTCCACCTTGCTGGGACTGCAAACTGGTATGATATTGAAGCTAGAGACTAGAAGCATCTGATATAGGATTTAAGGATATTTGAGTAGACTCTGGAAAAGGAAAGAAAACAGGGTAATA
The DNA here is from genome assembly GCF_006229205.1 of Suricata suricatta. NCBI lineage: Eukaryota > Metazoa > Chordata > Mammalia > Carnivora > Herpestidae > Suricata > Suricata suricatta. The sequence goes on from NC_043700.1 coordinate 99,670,910, forward strand.
CTGTTAACCTTTACGGCTGGTAGAGTGTGTGACGAAATAGCCATTTCCCCCTTCCAAGTCCTAGCTAACACACTTGCTGTTTCACTTATCAACTGCTATCTGACCAGGTACTTATTTACCTTTTAACTAAGGAAAGATTCTACCTGGGAGCTAAATGACTTTGGTGCATGGTTTCCACAACAAGAAAAACCTAATCCATCCAGTGATTCAGTTATTGTCCTTTGTATTTTTACTAGAAGTAGATGCACTTTCTGTTCTGAAGCCTTTACGTAATATATGTAAAGTTACTCCTTGAATTCCAGGATTTTTTCTTAGACAGATGGAAGACATTTTTACTTAAAATTCCACAAATAATAGGTTTCATGCAAAGTTCTTCTTTATAAGATCATTCATATAAAGATAGGTAGGTAGGTAGGTAGGTAGGTAGGTAGGTGGGTAGATAGATAGATAGATACAGGTCTTGGTTTCTCAGTCTTGACACTATTGATTCTTGGGTACTTCTTTGTTGTTGGGTGCTATTGTGCATTGTAGGATGTAGAACAGCATCCCCACACTACAACAGAATCTCCCCCTTCAAGTTGTGACAATCAAAAATGTTTCCAGGTACTGTCACAAATCTCCTGAGGGACAAACGCTTTTAGAACCACTACTACAGTGACTCAAACTTTGTTAGGGCTGTTTGTGATAAGAAAGAGAAAGTCTTGAAGATACAGAAGGGAAGATAAGAGAGAAAAGTACAGTAACTAACAGAATTAGATGTGAGATGGTAGGATTATTCATAATATACCCAACTGTAAACAAAGTGTTCATCAACTCGCAAATGGATAAACAAATTGTGGTACATCCATACAATGAAAATTGAGCCATAAATAGGAAATAACTACTACTGAGCAATAAAAAATAATTTTGTATTTTTAATGAATATGAAAGCCACTATCTTAGAGAAAGAAATCAGAAACAGAAATGTACCCTTTCATTCCATTTCAATGGAGTTCTTGAACAGATAGAACTACAGTGACAAGAAGCAGATGAATGCCTGAGGATGGGCATGGGGAGAAAGGATTGACTTCAGAAAGGCATGAGGAAACTTTTGTGGTGATTAAAATGTACTATATTTGGCTGTATTGGTGGTTCGATGACTGTGTACATTGCCAATATGTACGAAATTTTACTTAAAATGGGTTAACATTATTATCTGTAAATTGTACCTCAAGAAAGCTATTAAAAATAAATGTGAAGAAAAAGGAAGAGAATATAATATAGAGGACATGATGCCGAAGACATTTTTGGACTTATCTTTGTAAATAGTCTGTGACAGTTGACCTCGCGAAATTGGTCGTGGATGCCCAGGGCTGGAGGTGATTGGCAGCTCTGATTTTTGTTTTGGGGAAATCCCGTGGCAGTTGCTATTTTTACACAAGAGCTTGCTCCTAGTGGGGGTGGTCAGAATTGTCTCAAAGATGATCTGGCAACCCCCTCTAGATCCTTGGGAACTATCATCTAGGAACCCACAGGCTCCTTTCAGAAAGTATGAGTAAAAGTGGAAGGTTTAATGCTGCTACTAAGTTTCAGCACCAGCAATACAGAGTCAGACAGCAGCATCTCCTCAGACTCTGAGATGCCAAGCCAACATTAGGAATGACCTTTTGGAATTTGCTCATTATCTAAGTAGATACGCAATGTTTCCTTCCTCCCCAACCCACCTCAGGAGCTTCTTGCAATAACAATCTAAGGACTTAATGCATTCTTAGCATAAATATTTTTTCCAGGAAATGGTAACCAAATGGTAAGAAAAAAGCCAAAGAGAGATAGTTTCTGCCATGGAGTTAGAAGAAGGAAGGAAGCTTTCAACAAAGAGGTTTAAAATTGACTTAAAAAGAAAGGTCTTTAAAACTGGACAGTCAAATCCTGGCTCATACACTCTCTAGCACAGTGACCTCGAATTTGTTATTTTCCTTTCGGAATCACAGTTTCTTAGTACAGAAAATGGAACAATGCATCTCTTCATAGTAATGAGAATACTAAAATACTGTGTTAGTATTCTAGGGTTGTTGACAAATTACCATAAACTTGGTGGCTTATAAGAAATGAAAATTTAGGGGCACCTGGGTGGCTCAGTTGGTTAAGCATCCGACTTCAGCTCAGGTCATGATCTTCTGGTTTGTGAGTTTGAGCCCGAGTCAGGCTCTGTACTGACAGCTCAGAGCCTAGATCCTGCTTTGGACTCTTTGTCTTCCTTTCTCTCTCTTCCTCTCCCCTGCTCACAGTCTGTCTCTGTCTCTCAAAAGTAAAAAAAAAAAAAAAAAAAAAAAAAAAAAAAAAAAAAAAAAAAAAAACATTAAAAAGAAAGCAAAAGAAAAGAAAATAAAAGAGAATTTAGGGGCTCAGTTAAGCGCCCAACTCTTGATCTCAGCTCAAGTCTTGATACCAGGTTCATGAGTTCAAGCCCCACACTGGGCTCCATGCTGGGTGTGGAGCCTACTGAAAAGAAAAAAAAAGAAAAGGGAAAAGAAAAAAAAGGAGAGGGAAGAAAGCAGGAAGAGAAAAAGTGAAAGAAAGAAAGAAAGAAAGAAAGGAAGGAAGGAAGAAAGGAAGGAAGAAAGAAAGAAAAAAAAAAGATTATTCTCTCACAGTTCTGGAGGACGGAATTCCAAAGTCAAGCTGTTGTCAGGGCCACACTCCCTCTGGAGACTCTAGGAGAGAATTCCTCCTTTTCTCTTGCAGTTTTTGGAGACTGTCAGGAATCCTGTGACTGCACCATTCCAATCGCTGTCTCTGTGTTCACATGACCTTCTCTTGTGTGTCTCTGTCTGATCTCCCTCTGCCTTTTCTTTTATAAGGACACCTGTCATTGTATTGAGGCCCTCCTTAATCCAGGATGATCTTACTGCAAAGTCCTTAATTACATCAGCAAAGATCCTTTTTCCAAGTAAGGTCACATTCAGAGATTCCAGGTAGACCTATCTTGTGGGTAGAGTGGGGCACAATTCAATCCACTACAAGTACTTCTAGAGAGAACACAGTGTCAGCTGAGTGCTTGGTAGCTATTATGTTCATGATTTGATTTTATTAATTTCATAAGAGCTAAAGAACAACTTCTGTAACAATTGTTCAAATGCCTCAAATTTCATGTAATTCTATTCCTGTAAGCACAATAATGGATCAAGAAAAATGATTTCTGAAATTAATGGAAGTTCTCTAATTAATTAGCCCTTTTCCCAATACTGTGTTAATGTTTCTCTTTTGCCTTCTCCTAATTAACTATGTAGCCTCAAATTCTCCTAGTACGGGTGAGCATTAGGACATACAGTCATTATTTTTATTTTATACATTATTTTAATAACAAATACTTATCGAACAACTATGATGGTAACAGTGAATTGGAAGGCAATACATGGTGTAAAATCTGATAATCTGGGATTTTATTCTTGCTCCATGGACTGGAAGGGGGCTAATCCATTCAAGATCTTTAAATACAATATCTTATTTGCTCCTGTATTAAGCTATGAGGTACCTGTTTTAATACCAGTCTCCACACAGACTCATTCAGAGGTAAAGTCACTCAAGGTCACATAAGTGGCTTGGCTAGCTTAAGGGACACCTCTACATATGAAGCTATAATACACAAGAATATGTAAGCTCATTATCCCACCTCTCTTTCCAAATGAGAAATTTTAATTATGTGCCTCTAAAACGTAATAGCATTTGAAGTTATGATTCAAATGAATCTCTGATCTGCTACGCAGGAGGATTCTGTGGAATAGGTTAAACTCCAAAAAAGCTTTTTCCTTGCCCTTTCAGTAGGTCTCATAACAATCTTTCCCCCATCAACGTCCCTTTGTAGTGATGTACAGGCTTGGTGTGTCCTAGAGATAACACAGCACAAGATCAAAACGTGCAGAAGTAAAATAAATGGCGGATGAGGATCATCTGTTGTCTGTAGGCAGCGCGATGGCAGCAGCTCCGTTTGCTCTACTGCAGACTTGACAGGCATCCCGCGCCCTGCCCGGGAAGCTGGTCCGCCTAGGCAGCGGCTGCAAAAGCAGCTTCGGGTGATTAAATCTCCGTCTTTCTGTCAGGAAACCGCCTGTGATGTCTTTTCTCACAACTACTTATGTCTCATTACAAGCCCCCTTTCTTCTCCCTGCATTTGACTCTGGCTTTGCGAGGAAAAGTGCTCACGAGTCACGTCTTGCTTTCAGATCCCTTACCTTTATATTTTAGGTGACAGGCTGCTTTATGTGCTCATTAACAAGGAAGCTCAAAACAGACGAAAACATCTCTGAAAATATTGAAGCTTGCACATGCACTTCTGGTCTAAATATAAATGCTTGAGTTTGTTTTTCCTCCCCGGTAGATTGTGAGTACACATCATTGCTCTGTTTTCACTGATGTTTTCTAAGCAAAGATTACATTTCAGTAAGTATATGTAGTGGATTTGTGCGATCTTTTAAAAGTATAAAAACATGAAATTTACCACCAGATTTAGATAAGTGATCCGGCAGAAGCATACATTTATATTCTCAGATAAATACTTTAAAAATATATGTATACATTCAGCTTGGTAATAACAATAGGCATTTGGATGGAGCTGATTTGCGAAAAAAATTAAAACCCGCCAAATCAGGAAAATTATGAAAAGCACTGAGCTGGGGGCTAACCCGAAGCATCATCTACATCGCTCATGGATAGATATATTTATTTAAAGAGAGAAAACCCCCAAAACGTCACAGAAGTTGAAACATGCATCTCCCATTCCTTCCCATAGTTTGCCTTCATTTTTTCTCATTTACACGGAAAAATGGATGTGATGTTTTTATCAGATGAGTCACTTCAGGATTTAATGAAGTCAAGTGTCAAGTTACCCCAGAAAAAAGCTAGTATACAGCTTTGGGTTAGGTTCCCTAGAAGCAGACTCGAGATGGAGATTCAGGTACGTATATTCTTTAACTGAAATAGAGTTGACACTCAATGTTTCGTAGGCTTCCAGGGTACAACATAGTGATTTGACAAGTCTATTTGTTAGGCTGTGCTCACCTCAGTGAGCTACCATCTGTCACCATACAATCCTATTACAATACCATTGCCTATATTCCCTATGCTGAGGTGCATGTGTTTTCTTGAAGGAGTGGTGGTGTTCAGGAAAACACCCTAAGGGAGGAAGAGAAGCAGAGCAGAGGGGAGAGAACTAAGGATATGGTCTCAGGTAAAGCTCAGAGTTGGCCTGGCCTCCAAGGGGTAGGTTCAGGAGCATCAACTGTGACGTGAGTAGACCTCCCCTTGAGGCAAGGAGGCTGGCTTATCATCATTCATTGCTGTGGGGTTGGGTGTGAGTCGGGTGGTGAGGTGAAATGATTTTCCTTAGCTCCCCTCTGCTAAGGCCAATTCACTGGGAGCAGGTGCAGCTGTGAGCCATTAGGAGCCAGCACTCACAGTGGCTGGAGGTGAGCACTTACATTGGCCCAGCAAAGGGCGTGTGGACTGGCATCCCACTATCCTCTACAGATAACTTACTAGGGTCTGTTGTACTAAAATAATGTGTGTGTGTGTGTGTGTGTGTGTGTGTGTGTGTGTGTGTTGCACAGCCAGAATTTGGCTAGAAAGGACCACACCAACCATATTGGCTAAAATTTTGCCCTTTGGAATTTATTCTGTGAGCCAATGAACTCATCACTGTTTAATGTGCTGGCACCATGGGATCATTAATACAGCAAACATTTCATCTCACCTTGTATTAATTAATAGAATACTGCTCTTGTCAGAGTTGGATACATTTAGTTAAAAGAAATGAATATGAATGACATAAATAACTTCAACTTGAATTTTAGATAGTATATTCTAATTGCTAAGTAGTATATTCTAATTGCTTGATATTTAGGTTGGGTCCATGCATAAAAAATAATATAGTGGGAGCTTTGGGCAGTCAGAGGGATGGAAAACTTGGCAAAATAACAGCAGCAGCCTCATTGCTTTGGGTCTGGCTGTCCTGTGTGTGGCTGTCCTGTGTGTGTCCTATGTGAAAATACCTACACAGTCATCACAAAGTCATAGATCAATTTGTAGCTTATTAGTTACATTTTTTAATTCCACAGAGCTCTTACTACATGCAATTAATCAAGGCTAGATGATTGTGCTTATAATTAGTGTTAAATGTAGCAAAGATGTTAGCAAACATAGGTTGAAGGAATTAGAAAAGCTGAAGTTCATGATCAAGTGGATCTTATGATCAGAAGAACTTCAAGACTGGAACAGGGGATGGGTCAGCCCCCATTCCAACCACTGAATGTGCAGATTAGTTAAGCTACATATAGTTTGTGTGAGCTGTAGATAAAGCATCTACAACTGTGAATCACTATAGCTGTGTTTCAATTCCTATAAAAAACTTTCAGAAATGATAAAAGAAAATATGTGAAACATTCCATAATAATAATCTTACAAATAAAGATAAACAGTAGTACCCTTGCTAAAAATAATAAATAAATAAGAGTAGTATATTCTAATTGCTTGATATTTAGGTTGGGTCCAATTTTTATTAGTATCATTAAATAACAATGCAATAAACATGCCTACACCAAACATTCCCCTTTATTTATGATAATCCTATCCTCTTTGCCTGAGGGCACATCAATCAATTTTTATTTTCTGCTTTTGGTTTTAGGGCTTCTGGGAAAAAGTTGCAATGAAAAGAACCATAACTAAATATTAGCTGTGTTTCTGATGAAATTCATCTGTTACTGATGTGTGTGCGTATGTTTGTGGTATTAAGTTCAGAAATAAAGTGAACTGAGCAGTTTTCCTTAATTTTCTAGCCTCCAGCTGTTACTACATTTTTTAAAAAATTCTGCTACTCAGGGATTTAAAAGAGCTTGCTTGAATTATTGTGATATTAGTAGGAATTTTTTTGGAGGTAACCTTTTAAGATATACATTTCAGTTTCTTTTGTTATTTGTTTTTTGTTTATCTAGATTTCCTACTTAGATCAGCTTTAGAACTTGTTTCTTTTCTACCAAAGTGTCTATTAGAATTTTCAAGTTTGTTATCCTATAATTACATGATGTTCTTGTAAAACATAAACAACAAATCTGTAACAAAACTCAAACTCATTTCTATCATCTATCCCTTTTCTCATCCTCCATTTTGTTTATTCTTTCTTTCTCTCTCTCTCTCTCTCAATTTTTTTTTGCTCCCTCTGCATTGACAATTTCAAGATTAAAACAAAATTAATTTTCAGGTAAAAAATAACTAGGTTAGATTCAAGTTTTACCCTTCTTATACCACTAAAGTTTCCTGGAATCCAGGGCACCTATTTGGCTTGAAGAATCTGAATTTTCTTCAGGTTAGAAAAAAAGTAATTCTATTAAGTATCTGCATAATATACTTCTATTGGCATGTCTGTAATTTCTAGCTTCAAATAATTTCTTACTTAGGTTTGTTTTTGTCTTTTCTCTCTGTGAAGGAGTTTTTGTTTGTTTGTTTTCCTCTTTCTCATTAGCAATTCAATTTTAGGCTGTGTTTTAGTTTTTACAACCTACAATGAGCAGTTAAATTGCCATTGAATTTTAAATTCCCTATTTTTTTCATGAAATTCTACTTTTATCTATGATTTTTTCCCTTAATTATCATTGAAGCTAAGCCCATTGAATTTTATCTTGATTTAAAAAAATGTCAATAATGTCAAACAGATTTCTGTTCTTTAAAATGCTTTTTTTCAGGGGTGCCTGGGTGACTCAGTCGGTTCAGCGTCCGACTTCGGCCCAGGTCATGATCTCGAGTTTGTGGGTTCAAGCCCCGTGTCGGGCTCTGTGCTGACAGCTAGCTCAGAGCCCGGAGCCTGCTTCAGATTCTGTGTCTCCCTCTCTCTCTGATCCTCCCCTGCTCATGCTGTCTCTGTCTCTCAAAAATAAATAAAAAACATTAAAAAATTTTTTTTAAGTATGAAAAAAACATTTTATTTTTTAAAATATTTTTAAATGTTTTATTTATTTTTGAGAGACAGTGTGAGCCACCCAGGCACCCTTCATACTTTTTTTTAATATTTATTTTTTTATTTTTGAGAGAGAGAGAAACAGGGTGAGCAGGGGACGATCAGAGAGAGAGGGAAACACAGAATGCCAAAACAGGCGACAGGCTCTGAGCTACCTGTCAGCACAGAGCCTGATGCAGGGCTCGACCCCACGAACCGCGAGATCATGACCAGAGCCGAAGTTGGACGCTCAACCGACTGAGCCACCCAGGCGCCCCTGTTCAGATGTTTTAACATGTATTTAGTGAAGGAAGTTTTCTCTTGCTATGGTTTGAAACTTTGGCAGGTGCTGAATTAATTCACAGAGCTGCCATAATGAAGTTCTACAAACAAGGGAGCTTAGAACAACAGAAATATATTATCTTACAGTCTGGAGGCCAGAAGTCCAAAGGTGGGGTGTTGGCAGAACCATGCTCCCTCTGGAAACCCTATAGGGGAATCTTTCCTTAACTCTTTCTGACAATCCTTGGCATTCATTGGCTTGTAGATGCACCACTCCAATATCTGCTTCTGTCGTCACATGGTCATTGATACTGTGTCTCTGTCTTCACATAGGATTTTCTTCTTCTTATAAGGAAAGGGCACTACTCTTATTGGATTAAGAACCATCCTAGTGACTTCTTTATAACTTGAATACACCTACAAAGATCTTATTTCCAATTAAAATCACATTCACAAGTACCAGGGGTTAGGATTTTAAATACCTTTTTTAGGCACACAATTCAACCTATTACATGTCCCATGAGGTTCCTTTGTTTTCTGAGGCAATAGAAAGTGCCATGCCTTTTTTGCATTATAAAACCCAAATTTGATGTAAAAAAAAAAAATAGGATGTCCAGTTCATGACAAAGGTAAGGCCTGTAGGAGCATCTAAGTGGATCAGTTGGTTAAGCATCTAACTCTTGATTTAGGTTCAGGTCATGATCTCACAGTCATGAGAACAAGCCCTGCATTGGGTTCAGCTTTCTCTCTCTTTCTCTTTCCTTCTCTCTGCCCCTTCTCCTGCTTGTGCTACAAACAAACAAACAAACAAACAAACAAACACAGATTTAAAGATAGGGCCTGTAGATTTTTGCCCTCCATAGAAAAATATAAGGTGAATTTTTTTTCCTCTTTTTTGCTGGGCATCTCTCCTATTTACAAGCTGCTGTTTCTAATGGACAAGGAAAAGGAAAAAGAGGGACGAATGTTCTTATTTTATTAGGATGAGTTGCAAACTGCCATAATTCTCTTTACACCGAGATGATACTTTAAATTGATTTTTCATGGCTTATTTAGAGGTTCTTTTCAGGAACTTTTTGACTATAGATCCTGTGATATGTCTTCTTTGCACACTGTTTCTCTGGCTGTTTGCTCCCTCCTTGGCTCCTGGTTTGCCAGCAGTGACTCCAAGCAGGTAGTCCCTGTCAGAGACTATTTGCTCTCCCACACCGGCAGTTTTATTGGGCAAGAAGCTTATCTCATTTTGGCTTTCTGTACAGCATGATGCACGTCTGGTTCTTGGGAAGTACTAAAGTATGCTACGCTCTGAAAAGGTCAGCTGCTCCTCTTCAGAGGAGTGGCCTAGCCAGCCAGTCTCTTCTCAGGTGAGATTTCTCAGGTAGTTCACTTCTCTGTGCTTCTGAACTACCAAGAGCACATACCTACTTCCCATCATTATAGCCTCTTTTAATATATGTTAGGTGAAGAGGTGACAAATTTCCTTCATTGACCAAACTCTGGCCAGGCCCTCTGAGCCCTCTTCTTAAGTAGGCCTCAATCTTGGCCTAGAAATACTTGAATAAACACTATCATAATTTCTAACAGTTCAAGACTACATTTTTAGGCTGACCCTACTCACCTTTAAAGTACCTGTCTGAGGAAACTCAGGGCCACCGCAAGAATTTTCTGTTTGTCACACACAACACCTGAAGATGTGGTTCCTGTCTCCCAATCTCTGTTGGCAGGTAGGAGCCTAACTTCCATGAACTCTAGTTACCAAATCCATGTGGATTTCACATGAACCGATACCTCCCCTTCATGCTTTTTGTAATTTTTTATTTCCCTGCCTTTGAGTCTGTTCTGCCTTCTCCCTAGACCCTCATTCTCCCTTTAAAACACACAGTCACCACTGTACAAATTGAAGTTGAGCTCAGTTCATGGTGGACTTTCCCATTGCAATAGATACTACTGATTAAAACCTGTCCTTACCACTTTAACTAGTATCCAGCTTTAATTATCTTTACAGAAAGGAGCAACTTTTTCTTCCCCTTTTCTTCAGGAACTAAGACATATAGTGCTCTAGTATCTTTTTTTCAAACTTATTCCCACACATAGTTCTCTTGAGTCTCCATGCTTCTACAGTCTTGGCTAGGTGAGAGACTTCTGTTTTAAGGACCTAAGAATAAGAATAAGAATAAGAATAACTGGTTAGTATAGCTTGTATTCCCCCAGAAGCAGACTCTGAGATAGACTGCATGCAAGTAGTTTATTTGGAAAGAATAGAAAACACCAGTGGAGGTGGGGAATTGGGAAAGTGAGAACGGAGAGTCTCTAGAAAGAAGATAGACTATCGAAACAGCTACCATGATAGAGAATTTAAGCTGAATCACACAGGGAAACTCTGAGAAATTGGATAAAATGCATGCCTCTGAATTTTCCTGCCAGTGGGGTAAGAAAGTATATTTTTGTACCAAAGTTTGTTGAAGAATGCTTCTTTCTAGCAAGAGAAAAAGAAAAAAGGTGTTAATTTCCTGGCACTTCCAGCCTGCTGCACCTGTGAGCAGAGTTCCTCTGTAGCGATCCTAGAATCAGCCTTCAAACCACAGATGCAGATCCTGGCACTTGAAAAATCTCCAGAAAACACTAAATAGAAAGACTCAAAGGATATGAGGTGGCGGCACTGACATTATTTGCTGCAGTCCATGACTTGCATGTTTACATTCCATTTGTGTCAAGGTAGTGGCTGCTAACATGTTCTTAAAGAAAAAAGACTTGCAATGCAGAGACTGAGTGTCTAAAATAGAAGATCTAGTGTCTGCAACTGCCTTTGTTCCTCCTTTCTCCCTTTTTTGTTTGGTTCCAGCAGTTGTTTCCACTCTTCCACTTTCTCTCCAGATGCTCCCCACCCCTGCCCTCCACGGCTTCTCTGGCTTCTCTCTCCCCCAGTTCCCCCCTCTATGCCACGTACCTGCTGAGTTCTGTGGTTCAGGTTGTGTAGATTGTGTTAATCCTCAAATAAGTTTTCTAGGTGTGCAGAATGATCTGGCTGTATTTCGTGGATGAGAGATGCAAAAAAACTTCCATGCTGTTCTGCCATCTTGGCCCCTCCACCTTGAGCCTTTGGTCCTTAGTCCAAAACCAATGTTTATCATTTTCCTTCTAAACCACATTTTAGACTGTCTCACACTCTCATGTAGCATTTCTGTTGATCTCTGTATGCCCAGTACAGTAACACACATTATCGCGATGCCTTGTCCACATCCTCTTGGATCCCTTCTTCGTTTTGTTTTTTTTTTTTGGTTGTTGTTATTTGTTTGTGCACACTGCATCTCAGTGTGTGTTCATATCCAGCTGTCATTACTTCCATCACTTTGGCACTGAGCTACCTGATAAAACTGCTGGAACCTACTTTGCCTACAAATGAGGAAACTCAAAAGTTTGGGAATTTACACCCACATGGGGGCAACTCTTAACTATTGATTGAAGTTCCAGGATGTAACTCTAGTTCTTGTATCCTTACTAAGTAGTACTGTGGGATGTCACATACATCTCCTTTGGGTTGGCAAATTTCTTTCCATTGGTTTTTGCTTGATATTGTACTATTGCTTGGGCTTCCTACCTATCCAGTCCCATTTCACCTACTTGCCTACTAGTTTTTCCTAGGAACATCTCCTGTATAAATAATTTTTCATAAGAATCCTTGTCTCAGTATCTGCTTCTGAAGAAACCCAGACTTAGACCTTCATCTGCAGTGGTTGGAACCTCTGGTTACTTTCCCTTGTCAGGCCGTGTGTGAGATATTTGCACAATTAATGTTAAGAAGCACCAAAAAAACCAGTACAACTCCTGAGTTCCAGAAACACTCATTCCTGCAGCATGTGAAACAATGGCATCATCCTCCTATGGCAGTCAAAGTTAATTTCCCTTGTCAATGTAGTAAATATGCTTTTTAACCTGCTGGTCTACCGGCATAAAAAGCTCCAAATGACCAGAGAGTAACCTGATCCTCAGTTTAACTTAGTGGATACCTTAGTATGCCCTCTGCTAGTACCACTTCTAAAGCGGGTAAATGAGTAATAGTGAGAAGTGTCACTTCTTTAGGGGATATAGCATCATATTATGGGTATTGGTTTAAAGTATATATAGCATATTTAATGACAATGTTCCAACATTGCATGATATAATCTCCAAACTAATGCTTTAGTTGACCATTTCTGAGACTATTCTGAAGTTCTAGGAGGCAGCTGAGTTTGGATAATGTGATAAGTTGGAGGAATAGTGAATCTATAATCATGGACTCATAGTGTCACCTTTTAAAAACTTTTACTTGAAAAAAATTTTTTAATGATTTATTTATTTATGAGAGAGAGTCAGTGGGGGAGAGGCAAAGAGAGAAGGAGATAGAGCAGACTCCACAAACAAGCAGGCTTGAACCTACAAACTGTGAGATCATCACCTGAACCAAAACCAAGAGTTAGACATTTAACTGACTAAGCACCCAGGTGCCACTATAATGACACCTTTTTAGCTGAATAAATGGGCCCTTGTTCAGGGATGATCTATGTAGGATCCTGTGATGATGAATCAGATAGTAGTTGAGCCCTTAAAATGCTTGATATAAGTCAACTGCCAGCAGGAGAGCCAAACCTAAATCTCTCTCTCTCTCTTTTTTTTTTTTTTTGGTTTATTTATTTTTGAGACAGAGAGAGCACAAGTGGAGTAGGGGCAGAGAGAGAGGGAAACACAGAATCTGAAACAGGCTCCAGGCTCTTAGCTGCCTGCACAGAAACCGATGTGGGGCTTGAACCCACAGACCACGAAATCATGACCTGAGCTGAAGTTGGACACTTAGCCAACTGAGCCCCCCGGGAACCCCCCAAATCTCTCTTTAAAGTAGTGTTCTATAGGACTTTCTGCAGTGACAGTAATGTCCCACATCTGTGTTGTCTAATATGATAGCCACTGGCCATATGTGGCTATTGACACTTGAAATGTGACTGATATGACTTAAAAATTGAATTTTGAATTGTATTTTATTTTAATGTAGTTAAATTTAGAATTAAATGGTTATATGTGGCTAGTGTCTATAAATTGCACACCACAAAAATAGGTCAGTAAATTTAAACATTTTGTTAGTACCTCTTATAAAGGAGTTTTGAAATTTTATTTACTCTCATACATATTTATTTATTTATTTTTTTTTATGTTCATTTATTTTTGCGAGACAGAGAGCGATAGAGCATGAGTGGGGAAGGGACAAGGAGAGAGAGAGACACACATTCAGAATCTGAATCAAGCTCCAGTTTCTGAGCTGTCGGCAGAGAGCCCAAAACGGGGCTTGAACCCAAGTGAGATCATGACCTGAACTGAAGTCGGACCCTCAAACAACTGAGACACCCAGAAGCCCCTCATACATACTTTAAAATTAACATGAAAAACTTCTATCACATATTTAAATAAAGATATAAACATATTATAAGGTATATAAAATATATAAACATATTAAAAGCTTATAATAAAATGTCAGTTCTTACCAGCCAATGTCTTCTCAGTAAACAAACCACATGGTAATTTGAAAAGGAAAGTATAATATAAGAATTATTTTGGAAATTACCCCCTTATCAGATATATGATTTGCAAATATTTTCTCCCATTGTGGGTTGCCTTTTCACTTGATGGACTGACCATTTCCTTTGCTGTACAGAAGTTTTAAAAGTTTGATTTACTCTTACTTGTCAGTTTTTGCTTTGTTATCAGTGTTTTTGGTGTCGTAGCTATGAAATCATTGACAGGACCAATGGTATAGAGCTTTCCCCTATATTTTCCTCTAAGAGTTTTACAGTTTCAAATCTTAATGTGTAAGTCTTTAATCCATTTTAGTTGATTTTTGTGTATTGTGTAAGATCAGTATGCAATTTGATTCTTTTGCACACAGATATCCAGTCCCACCACCCTCCCCTGACACACCATTTGTTGATGACTATCCTTTCCTCATTATGCAGTCTTGGCATTCTTATTGAAGACAAGTTGACTGTATGTGCACAGATTTATTTCTGGGGTCTCTATACTATCCATTGGTCTATCTGTCTTTATGTCAGCACCATACTGTGTTTATTACTATAACTTTGTAATATATTTTAAAATCAGGAAGTATGATGCTTCCCACTTTGTTCTCTTTTTCAAGACCCTTTTGGCTATTTGGCGTCTTTTGTGGTTCCATATAAATTTTAGAATTGTTTTTATTTCTGTTTAAAAAAAAAGTTCCATTGGGATTTTGAGAGGGATTACACTGCATTTGTAGATCACTTTGGGTTAGCATGAGTATTTTAACAATATTGTTCTTCTAACCCATGAACACAGGATATCTTTCTTTTGTTTGTATCTTCTTTAATTTCTCTCAACAACGTTTTGTAATTTTCAGCATACAAGTCTTTCACCTCCTTAGTTAAGTTTATTCTTAAGTGTTTTATTCTTTTTTGATGCTAATATAAATGGGATAGTTTTTCTAATCTCCTTTTTAGATAATTTGTTATTAGTGTATAGAATTGCAACTGATTTTTGTAGATTTTTGAGTCCTGTAAAAGTAATGAGTATATCTGATGAGAGATTATTTTCCAAAATATATAAGGGAATTTTACATATCAATAGCAAAAACAAAACAAACAAAACTAATAAGTTGATTTAAGAAATGGGCTAAGAATTTGGATCGACATTTTTCCAAAAGACATACAAATAGCCAATAGGAATAGAAAACGATGCTGGGTATCATTAATCATCAGGGAACTGCAAATCAAAACGATAATGATATCTTTTAACATCTGTTAGGATGGCTATTATATTAAAAACAACAACAACAAACGAAGTTAAGTAGTGCCAAAATGTGCAGAAATTGGAACCCCTGTGTGCTGTTGGGTAGGGTTGGTGCAGCTGCTATGGAAAACAATATGGAGGCTTCTCAAAAAATTAAAATAGAGCTACCAGCTGATCCAGCAATCCTGCTTTTAGGTATTTATCCAAAAGAGCTGAAATCAGAATCCTGAAGAGATGTTAGCACTTCCATATTTATTGCAGCATTATTCATAGTAGTCAAGATGTAGAAACAGCTAAATGTTCATTGACAGATGAATGGTAAAGTACACACATACCGTATTTTGAAGGTTATTCAACCTTTAAAAAGAAGGAAATACTTCCATTTGCAACAATATAAATGAAACTTGAGGATATTACGCTAAGTGAAATAAGCTCCGTCACCACAGGATAAGTAGCTCATGATTCCACTTATATGAGGTAAGTAAAATAGTCACATTCATAGAACCAAAGAGGGGAATGTTCATGCCGCACACTGCATGGAGTTGAAGAAGTCGCCCTCTGCAGGAACTGGGTGCTAAACACAAAATCACACCTTGGAGGAGCTCAGTGCTTAAGGGAGCTGTTAATCGATGGATATAAAATTTCAGTTATGAAACATGAATAAGTTCTAGAGATTTGCTGTATAACATTATGCTTATAAATAACAATACTGTATTGCATATTTAAAAAATCTGTTCAGACAGATTTCGTGTTAAGTGTTCTTATCATAGTAAAAACGAAAAGAACATTTCTCATAATGAAAGAAAAACTGAATAGACAGATTCAAAACATTCACTGTATTTCAGTGACTAAGAAAACATTGATAAAGATTTTAAAAAAGATTGAGATTATCCGGCACACTCACTGATTTTCAGATTTAAAGAAGGAAACTTGCAAGTATCCAGGGAAAAGAAACAGAAGGTCATTTAAAAAGGAAAATAGGAAGATGACTTTAGAATGCTTAGCAACTTTAGATGACATATGACAACAGAGAAGCCTCTACAATATGTAAAAAGAAATAAATATAATTCAGCATTCCTATGATCAGGTGACTTGTCATCCACTGTAAACATAAAATGAAGATGAAGTCGACAGCCCAAAGTTCAAGAAGTAAAGCATTTACCTACTCGCTGGTAAAATGTATACTGGTGAATAATTTCCATTTAATCAGAATTATACTAAGTAATCACAGAAAATAAAACACAAACTATAGTGCAAAATGTATATATTTTAAAACAAAGATGCTTAAACAGAATAATAATTTAATTCTAAAAACAAAGCAAAATTTTTTAACTATAACAGAATTTTGAGTAACAGGGAATTAGCTAATAAGTTAAAAAAAACCCCGAACATTATAAAATGAATGAATATAAGATATGAGTATTATCTCCTATCTCTGGGGCTGATAAGGAGCACTCAGGAAAGAATGAACACTGCCTATTTCACCCATCTTGGGCTGAGAACCATACTTCCCTGGAGCGCGCAGGACAGGGCTTCCTGAATGGTGGAGAAATCACTGAGCAGTTGGTGAGACTTGCTGGAACTCTGTCTAGGGTCCTGTGGGAGCCATTCACAGGGACATGCTATGTCTCAGGACATGCTAAAAGTTAACTGGCAGAGACGCCAAGGAAGGCTAACTGCTGGCCACCTCACTTGGCACACCGCACTGAGTTGAAGTTTGCCCCCATAGGAGCCAGGGTCTAAAACAAAACAAAACAATAACAACAAAAACCATACCTTGTAGGAGCCCAGTGCTTGAGAAATAGTGATCTGAAAGAACTCAGTATCAGAAAAATGACACCCTGCAAAAACCAGCAGCAGAGAGAGTTGCACCCTATAGGACACAGCACTGGAGAAATCACACTCTTCAGGAGCTGAGTGCTGATGGGTGGATGGACGCACAGAGGGAATCACGGCATCAGAAGTTGGTCTACCAGTGGAGCAGCACAACACCAAGCAGGGGCAGTGCCCATGTCAGAGGGAACACAGTGATGTCACAAGCTGAGCCTGGGACCATGATCTTACTGAAGGACTGTGTGTTGTGGGCATGCAATTGGGACAGACATCAATTATAAAGTAGGAGTAAGGAAAACTCCCCACAGAGCAGCCCCCTGGAAGTGGGAATAAAAGCCTCTTCCTTTTGCAATATTCTTCCCGCTCCCTCTAATGATAACACCTAATGTCATGCTTGCTGCAAAGGACAGATGCTTAAAGGGTCTAAATCCATTATCACAGGATAGATAGTGAATGTAGACTGAAAGGCAATAAGCTGATAAATGGCACACAGGTATTTTGTGACTTTAGCACTAAAATAAATCTGTGACCTCAACTTTTAAATGTATCTAATGTTATCTAAATAGTGTGTGATTTTTTCTACTATTTTCATCCACTTGTAAACCACAGAAATGCTTTAAGTCAGAAATTTTGTCATTTTTAAAATTTAAACTAGTATTTCCATTTTACTTCTGAATGACTTCACTGTATTTTTTCACAATTTTTTCATAGTTCTCTGACACCAAATATGTTTGTGAACTGAAATTAAATATTTAAATTTATTACCATAAGGTGGAATTTGGAAATTTCAGGAACTTTGTATTAGCAATGTCACTCAATTCTTTTAAGTTTTTTCCTGGTTAAATACCAAATATTGCATACAGATCTATAAACTTTTCAATGCTTTCTCACCTGAGGAGTTGACTAGGCCTTCCAAGTTGTTAAAACAAAGAACTGGAAATTACTGGTTTTGTGATCCAATCATTAGAGTCACTCACTTTCTCAGCTTTTCTGAGTACATAAAAAACTGTTTATAAGAGACAGCATAGTTTACAATTTTACCTGTTACTCTTTCACTTAGAATCTTATAGTCAAATATAGATAAATCTGGGATAAAATCAAACATATAAAATTAAAAGTTATATATGTATTTTCTGCTGGAACACTGAACAAAGAATTAATATGGTCCTGCCAATCTTCAAATTTTTAAAGTGCCTTAAGAAACCATAACAGATGGGCAAAGAGGACACTTGAGAATTTTTATAAGTAGAGATAAATTAATAATTTAAAGTTATAGTTTTAAGCAATAATTATACATATGAAATAGTTATATAATTGTGCATATGAAATAATCATATGTATGAAATATGCATTATTACAATTAGAATTCCATGATAATAATAGAGGCCTTATTTATATTGCAGTGAAAGTATTTTTTTCAAGTACAGGTCATTACATCTCCAATGTCTTTTTGGGAATAACGTATGCCACCTTGGTACATAATGTTCTGACACCCACATGTTTACCCTTTGGATCAGATTTTCAGAAATTTTGACCTTGTAGCTATCAGAGTTAAGGATTACTTTTAGAAACTCATGAAAATTTTCTGGTCCCTTGTCCGGATTGGAGACACCAGAAGAAAGGTTAGTTGACTTGAAGATAGATCAAGTTTCTTCCAGTGGGAAGAACATGGAAAAAAGAGATTCAAGAAAAATGAAGAGAGTCTCAGTGATCTGAGTATAATATTAATAGTCTAGTATCTAGCTAAAGTCTCAAAAAGCCTAGGAGACAGTTGAAGAAGAAATAGTATAAATTTAAAATTTGATGAAAAAAATCAACATACTGATTTCCAATGGTCAGCAAACGCTAAGCATACTAAATATAGCTAGGCACATCATAACAAAATTGTTTAAAACTAAAGATGAAGTGAAAATCTTGAAAGTAGCCAAAAAAGAAAAGAAATATTACATACAGTTAAACATCATTATAGATGATATCTGACTTCACTTTAGGAACAATGGAAGGAGAAGATGATGGAACAAATGTATTTAAAGTACTGAAAAATAGGCTGTAAATACAAATTTCTTCACCCAGCAAAAATGTCTATCAAAGCTGAGTTTAAAAACAAACAAACAAACAAACAAACAAACAAAGAGAGGCATTTTTATACAAATAAAAGCAGAGAAAATTCAATTCCATCAGTTATACCATAAGAAATGTAAGAAGTTAATTATTCTTTTAGTTGAAGGGAAATGATACCAGATAACAATTCAGATCTATGGGAATAAAGAGCACGAGAAATTACAATATGTGAGTAAATATAAAAGATTGTGTATTTCTTTTCATTTCCTTAAAAGGCAACTGGCATTTTTAAACAAAACAAAAAATACTGTACAGGGGTGTTATAGTATATGCAGAAGTAAATGATGTCAACAGTATCCCAAAGGACAAGAGGTGGTAGGTACATAGAATTGTACTGCGTAGAGGGTTTATGTTTGTATAAGAGGAATTGTAAAGTTATAAAATAACACTAAGAGACTGAGATTAGTAAAGCATGCAGATGATTGCACATGTAAGAAATTAAATTGTCGATACATATGGCTAAAGTCATTATAGGAAATAAAATCAGATACTAAATGTATTTGATTAACCCAAAGTAGTCAGGAAAAAGCAACAGTAAAAGCAACTAGGGAAAAATAAAAAAATATTGCAAGCTGGTAGGTAGATTTATATTTAACTATCAATAATTATATTTATTTTGTTTGAACATCCCAATTAAAAGGCAATGATTGTCAGACTGAGTAAACAACGAGACCCAAATAGATGCTAATGACATGAAAGGTGCATTACATGATGTGATTGAGGTAGGTTGAAAGTAAAAGGCTGAAGAAAAGATGTACCATGTAAACAGTAACATAAAACAGAGCTAACATGGCTCTATCTTTCACAAAGCAGCCTTCAACATAAGGATCAATTCATCAAGAAGACATAATAATCACAAATCTGTATGCATCTAATACCAGAACTTCAAAATACATGAAACAAAAAATGACAATGGGAGAAATGGATAATTCACAATCATAGTTTCCTTAGATTTTTTTCAAGTTTGTTTATTTTGAGAGAGGGGGTGAGCACTAGTGGGAGAGGTGCAGAGAGATAGAGGGAGAGACAATTCCAGGCAGGCTCTGTGCTGTCAGTGCACAGCCTGAGGTGGGCTGGAACCCATTAACCTTGAGAGCATGACCTGAGCCAAAACCCAGAATTGGATGCTGAAACAACTGAGCCAAAACAGGTGCCCTGCTTCCTTAAATTTTTAACATTCTTCTCTCAGTACATGATAAAACAGGTAAACAAACAAAAAGCACAAATACAAATATCAAATCATGTTGTATACCTGAAATTACAATAATATATGTCAATAATATCTGTTTTTTAAGAAAGTAATGATATAAAAGATCTGAAGAACATTATCACCAAATTGGTATTTATCAAACAATACATTCAATAACTGCAGATGACAATTCTTTTCAAGTATACACTAAACATTCACCAATATATAATATATATTAAACCATAAAGTAAGTCTCAGTAAAATTGAAAACATTGAATTCTTTTTTTCTGAGAGAGAGAGAGAGAGAGAGAGAGAGAGAGAGAGAGAGAGAGAGAGAGAGAAAATGCACGTGTGTGAGCAGGGGAGGGGCAGAGAGACAAGGAGAGAGAGAATCCCAAGCAGGACCTGTGCTGTCAGCGTGGAGCCTGACGCAGGGCTCAATCCCACAACCCTAGAATCATGACTTGAGCCAAAATCAAGAATCGGGCGCTAAACCAACTGAACCATCCAGGTTCCCAGAAAACATTCATTTCTTAAAGCTGTTCTCTGGTTGCGAGATAATTGAACTGAAAAATTAAAAATAAGTTATGTAGAAACTTCAAATATTTGAAAATTAAATAGCATACTTCTAAGTAACTTATGTAGCAAATAAGACATAGTAAGAGAAATGAGAAAGTATGTTGAACTGAATGAAAATAACAATATATTTCAAAATTTGTAACAATCAGCTAACAGGGGACTTAGAGGGAAATGTATATCTTTAAATACCTATATTAAAAAAGAAGAAACATTTAAAACAAATTACTTAAATTTCTACTTTAACAACCTAAAAAAAAGGGAAATTTCAATCCATGATAAGTATAAGAAGGAAATAATAAAATACAAAATAGACAAATGACAGAAAATTAACAAAGCTTAAAGGTTTCTTTTAAGGTTAATAACATTGATCTAGCAAGACTAATCAAGAAAAAAAGAAAGAAAATACCATACACAAATAGAAGAAGATATTACTACAGATCCTATAAACATTAAAAAGATATTATAGGGTAGGGGGTCCTGGGTGGCTAAGTGGTTAATCATCCAAGTTTGGCTCAGGTCATGATTTTGTGGTTTGTAAGTTTGAGCCCCATTTTGGGCTCTGTGCTGACACTCAGAGCCTGGAGCCTGCTTCGGGTTCTGTGTGTGTGTCTCTCTCTCTTTATGCCCCTCTCTCGCTTATGCTCTGTCTTTCTCTCTCTCACTCAAAAATAAACCTTTTTAGAAAAGATATTAAAGGGTTAATTCTAACAACTCAATGCCAATACATCTGAAAGCTTCAATGAAATGGGAAAATGCCTTAAAAAATACAATTTACCAAAAGTGCCTTAGGAAGAAATATAAAATCTGAAGACCCCTACAGTGATTAAAGAAACTTAATTTGCAATGAAAAGCCTTTAAAAAAAAGTCAGATACAGATGGCCTCGCTGGTGAGTGCTATAAAACATTCAAGGAAGAAGTAATCCTACTCTTGTGCAGCATCTTTCAGAAAACAGGAGGGAACCATCCCTTTTATGAGGCCAGTGCAATTTTGATAGTAAAACCTAACAAAAACTTTACAAAAAAGAGTTACAGATAAATATTCCTCATGATCACAGGCATAAAATCCTCGATAGTGCATTAGCAAATCAAATCTAGAATTATGTGAAAAAGAAAATACATTATGATTGATTGGGGTTTATCCTAGGGAATGCAAGATTGGTTCAGCATTTGAAAAGGATGCAATTAACCATGGCTAGCAGATCAAGGATTAAAAAAAAATCATTTCATTATATCAGTAGAGGCAGAAAAAGAATTTGATAAAATTCAACATCCATGCACG
Source organism: Suricata suricatta (assembly GCF_006229205.1). Taxonomy (NCBI): domain Eukaryota; kingdom Metazoa; phylum Chordata; class Mammalia; order Carnivora; family Herpestidae; genus Suricata; species Suricata suricatta. The sequence continues at coordinate 99,692,945 of NC_043700.1, forward strand.
ATAAACTAGGAATAGACGACAGACAGACAACTAGAAATAGACGGAATCTTCAATTTTATAGAGGAAATTTACAAAAAATCTTAAAGCAAAAATCATGGTCAATGGTGAAAGATGGATTATTTTCTCTTAAGAACAGAGAAAAAGGGAAGTACGTTTGTTCTCACCACTTGCTTTCCACATTATAGGGGAGACGCTAGCTACTCTAATAAAGCAAGAAAGAGTGGGTGGAAAGCATAGATATTGGAAAGGAAGTAAAATTGGCTTTATTTGCATTCCTAAGGAATCAAAAGACAAAACAAACAAATAAACAAAGAAGCCCAGAAAACAAAAACTCAAAAACAAAATAATAAAACCTGCAAAACAAACGATAACCTTCTGGAATCCTCTCCTCCAATATTCAGCATCAAAAAAACATAAAATCCTTAGAGAAACAAATTTGCCAAGGGATATGTTGACCTCTACCCTGAAAACCACAGAACACTGCTGGGAGATCTTAGGGAAACCTAAATGTGTGGATAGCTATATTATATTTATGGATTCGGAGTCTTGGTATTTTTAAGATGTCATTTTCCTTCAAATGGATCTATAGACCCACCATCATTCCAGTCAGAATTGCAGCACGTTCAGTTTTGTGAAATCTTTTTAACAAAGGGTGCTGGTTAGCCGTATAGACAGAATGCAGATCTCAATCTAACTCATGTCCTATGCAGATATTATTTGAAATTGATCATAGGTCTACACAAAAAGTCAAAAAAGATAAAACTAGAAAAAATATAGGAGGAAATCTCACAATAGTAGGTTAGGCAAAGATTTTCTAGACAGGATTTTAAAAGAGCTTAGCCATAAAATAATAAAAATTGATAAATTGGACTTCACCAAAATTCAAAAGGTCAGCCCTTCAAAAGATATCAGGAAAAAAAAAAAAGAAAAAGTCATAAACTGGAAGTAATTATGTATAGTATGTAGATTTGAACAAGGACTTGTATCACAAAATAAAAATAATTCCTATAATTCAATAATTTAATAAAACATTTTATAAGGACACAAGACTAGGGGGGCCTGGGTGGCTTTGTTGATTAAGCATCCGACTCTTGATTTCAGCTCGTGTTATGATCTTGCATTTTGTGGGATCCAGCCCCACCGTGGGGCTAAGGCTCCATGTACTGACAGGGCAGAGCTCTTCTGAGATTCTTTCTCTGCCACTTCCCCACTCGTGTGCGTATGTGTGCTCTCTCTCAGTCTCAAAAATAAACTTAAAAATAAAAAGGGCACAAGACTAACATAGACACTTCATAGATTAGAGAAGGAGGATGAGTTAAAAACCACGGCGCTAGGATTCCTTTCTATTACTGTGTGTAAGCACAGTACCTTCAGAGGTAATGGCTGCCACTTCTGTTTTCCCAATCAGGCACAGATTCCTCTAATGCAGAACCCTGCAGGGAATTCTGGGAAAACACATTCCAGATGAACCAAGCTGACACAGCACAATCCATCTCAGTAACCATGAATCACTATAATTCTATTTTTAGAAAAGAGAAAACCCAAGCTTTACAATTTCACCCTCCAAAGCTTGAGAAAATTGGGGGAAAAAAATCTAAATTCACCACAGTTTTCTAAAGGGTAATTTTTCCACTTGATATTGTTAGCTGTCAAATTAACTTTGCTTACTTTATTTGCACACATGAAATTTATTCATAAAGAACTGTGCATGGTACACTGAGCAGCAGGGTATTTCTAAAATCTCTTTGCATTCACTACTCAGTTTTCCCCTTATTTTACTTCCTTAGTGTTTACCATCTAACTATTATTATGTATGTCTTGTAAATATATAATTATACACCGGGTTTGCATCTAGCTGAACAGTAGGAGGGGGTATTTATAAGCACAGCTGCTGTTATTATCCTTTTATTATATGTTACTCCCAGGCCTCCCAGCTAGGGATGAGGGGAAAAAAAAAAGACACACCTCTCTTCATTCTTCTTCTTCTTGAGCTGCACAATGAATTTTGACCAAGAAACACCATTTTCTACCAGGTTTAAATGCTGGATGTGGTGTCTCTTAGCCAACTAATGAACAACTCTTGACACATGTGAGTGCATTGCTGATGGCATAGTATTGATACTTAACCTGGCGCCATGAAACTTTGTTCTTTCTAAACTGCTTTCCTTTTACAACATTCTCATTTTGTTATTAACATGAATAATTTCTTGGTCTATGAAAAATTCTAAAACGCAGAAATTATTTTCTTCATTTCCTAATTCATGTAGTCACCCAGTTCCATGAATATTTCATTAAACCTTTGGTAGACACTGGGAAAGAAAGTAAGCGAAGAGGAGAGGAGAAGGAAAAGATGAAAATAACATGGCCAGGGACGTCCGGGTGGCTCAGTTGGTTAAGCATCTGGCTTCGGCTCAGGTCATGATCTCACGGTTTGTGGGTTTGAGCCCCACGTCGGGCTCAGTGCTGACAGCTAGCTCAGAGCCTGGAGCCTGCTTCAGATTCTGTATCTCCTTCTCTCTCTGACTCTCCCCTGCTCACACTGTCTCTCTCTGTCTCTCAAAAATAAATAAAAAGCATAAAAATTTTTTATAAAAACGAGAAAATAACATGGCCAAAGCCCTTATTCTCCATTCTTTCCCTGGTTGCGGGCCTCCTCCATGCCAGTAGGGTCAAGGGTGGTTTGCTGTTTATGTGACTCTCCAGGAGGGGTTCTCAGTACCAACCCATCAGACCGAAGCTCCCTGTATCCTTCTTAAGCGATCACTTTCCTCCCCTGTCCCTGGCTTCTGCAATACCCCCACTCAGAAATCTATTTCCCATTAGTCCCTTTCCCCCCTACCCAGCTAACTTTATTTCCCAGTGCTCCCATACAAATTCAATCTCACCTCACTCTAGGCATGCCCTTTCCTCTCTTCCTTAGTTCATTAGGGGCAAGCCCACCTCCCAGACTTCGCTTCTGCTGTTCCACTATCTGGGGTGCGTTTCTCTGTTTTCTTCATATCCCACTCATGTCAAAATTCATTCTGGCAATTCCTTATCCCATACATGAATTTCCAATTAGTAAACATTGTGTACTAATACAATTATATCAATCTGTTTTTCTCACTTTGTTTCATGGGTGTATGTTTTCCTAATTTGTTAATTAAACCTTATCTGCTTTTTATGCTGTATAATTGCTGGCAGGCTATTTAATTCACAGACAACTGCAATGTAGTGATTAGGAGTCCAGATTCTGAAATCTCATACTGGATTTATATCTCAGCTACTTATTGTCTGATCTTGGGGCAAGTTGTTTAATTTCTCTGTGCCTCAGTGCCTTCATCTGGAAAGAACAGATAATATTACCTCTCTCTTAGGATTGATATGATGATTAAGGGAGTAAAAATACTGGTGAAATGTTTAGAAAGGTAACTACAACATAGTTAGGTACTAAGCAAATATTAGCTATTATTAGTAGTACTAAATAAATACTTGTTCATTGAAAACAGGCAAGCGAATACACTATAATTAAAATATTTAATGGTAGAAGAATATATTGGCATGAGAGATGATATGAAGAAGGTACTGATTTTGTATGTAGCAAAAAATGTGTAGTCTTCAAAGTTTCTCTATCATATTTACCTAGGTGACTCCCCAATCCTGATCAAACCAGATTTGCCACTGACCATGACAACATCTGGACAATCATGCTGACTGATCTTAGTTTACACTGATGAGCAGTAATATTTAGTGAACCACTAGTGCTGCCTGAGCAATCCATGTTTTTTAGTCCATCCACTCTTATTGTCCTTGGCTATTTCATGCCTCCTCTTTGTGTTTTAATCCTTTTCTGTATCTCTCCCATCCTTAAGCTTAAGCTAAAAATCTAGCTTCCTGTCATAGTAAACAGAAGAGACCTTCCATAGATTCTCACCATTTTTTCCTCACCTTTCTGCCCTTAATTTGAAAAATCTAAAAAAAAAAATGCCCTCCCTATTGTTAACTATGATAAGCAATTAGTATTCCTGTCTAAGGTCAACCCCTTAAATTGCACATAGATGTTGTACCTCTTGATTACTCAAGAACATCCTTCTAGCATTTGTCCTCTCTGCTGCCTGCATGATTCATATTTCCCTCCCTACTGGATCATTCTCGTCTTCATACAAACTTGGAGTTATTTCTTTTGTCCTACATAATCTTCTCTTGACCATCACGTCCCTTTCCAGCTGTCAGGCCATTCCTCTGCTCCTTAACAGAGAACTTCTGAGTGTTGTCTCTGTTCTGTATCTCAATTTCCTCTTCTCTTCTCTCTTGAACCTACTGTGATTAACCCTTTGTTCCCATTATCCCCAAACTGCTCTCACCAAGGCCATTAATGATCTCTACCCTGATAAGCTGACCTAGACAGGCTTTTTACATGTTCCCCTAGCTTGATTAAACTTCCAACAGGTAACTTCCTGACTATAGGCCCCTCCCTGGCTTCTTTTTTCTTGGAGCATTTACTTCAAAAAAAAATCTTACAACTGTAAACTTCCCCTTTGAGACGTAAATCTTTTCTCAGCTGCTTGGCAGTTTTAGAAACCAAGATTGTATTTCTCAAGGACTGGGAGCCATCCTTTAGAAATGGAATCATCAAGAAAGATAGGGCCCAATCTCCCAGTCACTGTGGTAGGGTAGGAGCCTAATTTTGAAAAGCATCCATTGAGGATACAGATGCCCTAATCACAGTGATCAACCTCCACCCATCTCCTCTAGTATTTTCCCAATGGCTCACCGTATTCTTAAATACTCTCCATTTTTTGTTTTAACAGAGTTATGTTCAATCCCCCCCCACCTACTGAAATAGTCTTGAATAACGTTTTCCTTTCCTGTTTAGCTCTGTCCAGTTGCAATGGTCAACTCATTGCTTATCTTTTTCAACTTGTCAGTAATATTTGGTGTAATCCATAATGCTCTCTTGAAAATTTTTTCTAATTCTTTTTCTACCACATAGGCGGCTATTTCTCAGTCTCAGTTACTTGTTTCTTCTCATAAAATTGATCTTTAAAGAGAAGGCTGACCAATAACCTGATTCTTAGACTATTTCTATAGTTATGCTATAATCCCTCAATAATTTCATCTGGTTCCACAGCTTTAAGTATCATGTATATCCATTAGGGTTTGATCAGGGAAGCAGACCCTCATGAATGATATGGAATAAGGGATTTCTACCTTCAGAATGGAGGTAACCTTTGACAAATAAATTATCACTTTCTAAATCTCAGTAACTTAAGGGATTTGGATACATGGTATCTTTTGTCATCCAAACTTGCAATCAATGCCTATGATTTGAATGTAGGAACTATATATATTATATATATTATATACATGTAATATATATATTATATACATATATAACATATATTTTTCCCAAATCTGATATTTCTCATCACTTCTATTAAAACCACAATCATTTCTCTCCTAAATTACTGCTTCTCAATTTGTTTCCCTTCTCCACACTTGCTCCTCTCTAGTCTATTCTTCACCTAACATTTAGAATGTCCCCTAAAAAAAGTCAAATCATGTTACCTTTCTGATAGTAACCCAGCATAAAATCCAAAGTCCAAAATCCAAATTCTTACTCCTTAAAATAAATCTCTCAAGTGAATGTTGGGGCTGGTAAGTCTGAAATCTGCAAGGCATGCCAGCATGCTGGAAATTCTGGCTGGAGTTGATGTTACAGTCTTGAGTTCCAAGGTGATCTGAAAGGAGAATTCCTTCCTCCTTAGGGGACCTCAGTCTTTTCTCTTCAGGACTCTAACTGATTGAGTGAAGCCTGGCTACATTTTGAGGATAATATGCTTTACCCAAAGAAAAAAGAAAGAAAAAAATATATATGACTCCTTTTCTTAAAAGAAATCTAACTAATACAGTCATCTCCTCAACAAAGTTTTTACTACCGCTCTTCAAAGTAGCAACAACCCCATATATTTGCCCCACGCAATCCCTAGTTCATGTACCCTATTTTATTTTTCTCCAGAGCCCATATATACTATATTCATGTGGTTATTTATACTTTTCCTTAGCTTATGCTACAACATCTAAGCTTCATGAAGATAGCAACTTCAGTCTGTCCTCTTCTGGATCCCTAGAAGAGTATTGGGCTTATAGTAGGCACTCAGTGAATATTTATTGAATGAATCATCAATGAATAAATTTTAAATTAATTGAGTTTCTGAGTTAGTTGAAAAATATTTGGCAATGACTAAATCCTTGCAATGATGTGGAAAAAAGATTAACTTGACAATGGGGGAGATAGTGGAGATGAAGAGGAAATTATTATAGCCTATAACAAATTTGTTATAAATTGAAGAAAAAAGGAAACAAAATATGATAAAAATTAAGAAATTAATGGGGTACTGGGTGGCTCAGTCAGGTAAGTGTGTGACTTCAGCTCAGGTCATGATCTCATGATCTCATGGTCTGTGGGTTTGAGCCCTGTGTTGGAGCCTGGAGCCTGCTTCAGATTCTGTGTCTCCCTTTGTCTCTGCCCCTCTCCTGCTTATGCTCATCTCTCTTTCTCTCAAAAATAAAAACAGTAAGATTTAAAAAAAAAAGAAATTAATACCTTCTTGATTTGCATTGAACAATTTTAAAATCAATATTGATAGTTATTGCCTTTCTTGCCTCTGACTAGGAAAGAAAGCAATTGAATGAAAAATTAGCATAGAGAAATGAAAACAAAGGAAAGGACAAAAATTTGAGAAAAGCAGAAAGAAGATAAATGGCCTTAATGAATTCTAGGGCTTAGCAAAGATTAGGAACCACAAATGCTAATGCCATCTATTTACACAGATTCTAACACTGCTTATCTGTTTGCAGAGAGGAGAAATTAGCTTATGCTAGAAAATATGAAAATGAATAAAGCACTAAATATTTATAGCCTACAGGATAAAATGGAGAAGAAAAGCTTATTTGTGGAATTTAAATATTTTATGCATTGCGCTTAAAAAGATACTCTGTACCACAGTCCTGACAAAAACAGATAAAATAAAATAAAATGCATGCTCACTCCTTCCATGTGTGATATGCTTCCCAGACAATGCATCTTGCAAAACTGAGGTGGCTTTAAAGTTCTACTCATTCATTTACTTCTTTATTCATTTATTCACCAAATATGCATTGATTATATGTGCCAGACATCGCAATAGGTGCTATGTTTAAGAACTTATCAGATATGATCCTTGACTTGTGAGCTTAGGGGCTACCATGGTAGCAGATGCTAAGAACTAATCAGATACATATATAATTGCAAATTTTGACAAGAAATAAAAAGGAACATATAAGATATTATGAGCTACTATAATTAGGAGACTTAATTTTGATGGATTTTTAGCAAAGACCATTCTGGAGCATATTTAGAATGAGATGAAGGATCATTAGGGCTTAACCAAGAATTGAATGAGAGGATTTAAGTTTGGGGTAGAAAGAACAAAATACCTAAAGCCAGAAGAAAAGACTTGGTGCATATGTACAACTGAAATCAGTCTGGAATGTTTGGGAGAGACTGTTGCTGAGGAAAAAGGCAGGGCAAGCCCTGCGTGCCACTGGAGACATTGATAAAGACTTGGGAATTTGTATTTGGTATTAAAATATCAACAATGGTATGTGAAATTGAAAAAAATAATATCAGAAAGTTGTGCACAGGGGATAAGACAATATTTGGAGATATTTTGTTGCTAGAATCTAGGGAAAGAGGCTTTATAACAGGTATCACCACTAGATAATTGTAGCCTTCCTAAAGTCTGAAGCAGACTCTGAGATTAGCATTTTAATGGAAATAGTTTGTTTGAGAACTGATTCCAGAAGAATGGTAGGTATGGGAATGAAGTGAGTCAGAGAAGGGAAGGAAACTGTTAGGCTGAATAATGGCCATTTTGGATTCTCCGAGTCAGCTCAAAATGTTATTATAAGTATCCTTATAAATGTGAAGGAAAGGGAGATTTGACTACAGAAGAGAAGGCCATGTGACTATAGAAGCACAAATTAGCATGATGCACGTTGAAGATGAAGGAAGTGAAACTGAAAAAGGCAAGTTGTTTTTTGAGAGCCTACTTCTACAGAAGTAGATATAGAAGAATATATTAAAAAGGAGGTTATTCTGTGGACCACTAGGGCTCAATGCTACTGGCAATCTTTGGAAAACAGTTAAAAATACCCTTTAGAATTGCCCCAGACCAGTCTCAAAGAAACTGGAATAATTATCAACCAACCTTCCCTTCATAATTTATTGAGAATGGATTACAAAGATATTAACTGCTTAGCACATCCAGCCTTCTCCTAGTGTGCTAAGTGGAAATGTGTCTGAAGCCTGAGGAAGCCTTCAGATGGAAAATGGCATATGCATGAAGTAAGAAACCGTTAGTATGCATGGGAATGTTGAGGAATGAAGACACTGACAATGTCTGTAATAGTCTACCCTTTAGAATTTGATCTACTTGTTTCTGTATTAACTTTTCTGTTCTTTCATTGATTCTTCAAGAAAGTCCTTTTTTTTTTTAAGTCTCAAAACAGGAAGTAAAGTGAGGTAAGCCACAGTCTCTGATCCCTGCTACTGTAGTTAGTTCCAAGGCCATATTTGACATTTATTGTATCTCTTCTATATTACTCCTTCTAGATCTCCCTCCTCTCAAACAGCGCTTTTGTAGGTCTGTCCCCCAACCTCACTGGAGTAATGAAAATCTTCCCCCTTAAAGGATGTAAGCCATGTTTACTGTGTCCTTGTAAGGCTGTGCTTGCTCTAATTGCCTATTCTTGGTTATTATAAAAAATGGAAGTGCTAAGAGAAGTCCTATGGAGTTCCCTACTTAGAACATTTCCACCGTAGCTCATTGGGCAGAAACAGCCTTATCTTCTTATGATAATCAGAGACAATTACCTCTAACAGTATAGTAGTTTCCTTTTTTTTTTTTTTTGCTTGATGATATATAGGCATATAGAATATGGGGGCATTTGTAGATTTAGGCTTTGCGAAGTTCTTACTGTGTCCAGAGCTAGAAGCGTTCCTTCACCTAGAAAATATAATTTCCCCAAGTGGGCTGTCAAGAATAATATCAAGGGAGGCCATTTCTACTTCCACTTCTTGGTTTCCAGACCAATATATTGTACCTGTCATCAACACAACACCGTATAATATCTGCTTCAAAGTACTTACTGCATGTTATGGAAAGTGTTCCGAACAAACAAGGTGTTATCCCCAAATAATGCCTTACATGTATGTTTGAGAGTCTGTTCCGGTGTTCTATTAGTCTGGAAGTTTCCAGGTGAAGCAACACATGGTAGGAGTGGTAGATATTGTAGTTATGGTCCCATTGTCACACCTCTTACACGATTAACTATTTCTCCTTCTCTTTTCAAGTCAACAAGCTATAGGACCTTATTTGGTAAATTATAACCTTACTGAGACTGAACAGGGTATTATTTAAGTCAGTGCACAAAGAAAGGCAAATTCATAACCAGAACACAGATAGTCTCAATAAGGACAACTTGTTGCTCCTTCTTAGCAGAGGAGATCTGAAATAATCTACAGCTTCTAAATGTCTGATTAGATTCCATGTGGAATAGAACTTTATTGAATTTAAGGATCAGTCTCTGATTATGGACGGCTGACAGGTTGGACTTTCAACAACTGTAGTAACGTAGTAAGACTTCGCGAGAAGGAGTCCTTCTGTTGGGCCCGTGGTTAGTGTCCATACCTGTCAACATGCCTATCCCATTCATATGCCTATTGTGAAAACACTGGAGTGGATTAGGACAGAGCTAACTGAAATCCACAATCTAAATCATACTATGTGTTCTTACTCTGTGGTAGATGCTCTCCAGTGGATTTTGATAGGACACAAATGTGCATGTTTTGTGTCCATTCACATAAACACATGTACATGACTATTCCACAGATTTTCTTATGTCAGATCTTCCAAACTTGCCTCTTCCAATCCCCTGACAAAATAAAAAAGACACATGCCATAGTCTGGTAGTATATTATTACCTTACCTCAGGCCACTCAATATTCACTCCATGACCAAGTATACTACTGAAAACATGGCTATTGAAAGAATTTATCCAGGGATGCCTGGGGTAAGCCTCTGATTTTGGGTCAGGTCATGATCTCACGGTTTGTGAGTTCAAGCCCCAGATAAGGCTCTCTGCTGTCAGAACACAGCCTACTTCAGATGCTCTGTTTCCCTCCCTCTCTCTCTTTCTGCCCCTCTTCTGCTTGTGTGCACTTTCTCTCTCTCTCTCTCTGTCAAAAATAAATAAGCACTGTTACCAATCACTATTTTTCAGGGCCACCACTGAGAGGAACTGTAGCATTATAGCAGTTAATTTCAATTTGCACAAAATACTGAGTCAAATAATCAGTAAGAGGCCTAACTTTCTTCTTCCTCCATTAGCTAGCTGATCTTTGGGACTCCCCTTAACTCATGGTTCACCATGAGGTCATATGTATGAGATGAACAAAACACGTAAGTGCAGCAAAATCAGGTTGCATGGGTATGTAGCCAACACATTTTTGTCACAGTGCTCACTAGGCCTGCTTGTGTTGTGAATTTACCACTTCCATGCACACATACCTTGTTTTATCACACTTTGCAGATATTGTGATTTTTGCAAATTGAAGGTTTGTGGTAACACTGTAGTGAACAAGCCTATCAGTGCCATTTTTCCAACATCAGTTGCTCACTTCCTGTCTCTGTGTCACAATTTGGTAATTCTTGAAATATTTCAAACATTTAAATTATTATTATATTTGTTATGGTGCTATAGTCTGTGAAGTTTGATATTACCTTCGTAATTGTTTGGGGGCATCATCAACCACACCTTGTAACACAGCAAACTTAATTGTTAATTATATGTCCTGATTGCTCCACCAGTTGGTGGTTTCCCTATCTCTCTCCCTCTCCTCTGGCCTCCTTATTCCCTAAGACACAACAATATTAAAATGAGGCCAACCAGTAACCCTATGATGGCCTCTTAATGTTCAAGTGAAAGGAAGAGTCATATGCTCTTCATTTTAAATCAAAAGCTAAAAATGATTAAGCTTAGTGAGGAAAGCATGTTGAAACCCAAGATAAGCTGAAGGCCAGGCCTCTGTCATTAAATGGTTAGCCAAGTTGTGAATGCAAAGTAAAAGTTCTTGAAGGAAATTAAAAGTGCTGTTCCAGTGAATACACAATTGATAAGAAAATGAAACAGCTTATTGCTGACATGGGGAGATTTAGTGGTCTGGATAGAAGACCGAACCAGCACAGTATTCCCTTAAGTCAAAGCCTAATACAGAGCAAAGCCTTATCTCTCTTCAATTCTATGGAGGCCACGATAGGTGAGGAAGCTGCAAAAGAAAAGGTGGAAGCTAGCAGAGTTTGGCTCATGTTAAAATAAAATAAACTATCTCCATAACATAAAAGTACAAGGTAAAAAAAAAAAAAGTACAAGGTGAAGCAGCAAGTGCTGATATAAAAGCTGCAGCAAGATAGCTAGAAGAACTAGTTAAGATAATTCATAAGGTGGCTATGCTAAACAACAGATTTTCAAAGTAAATGAAACAGCTTTCTATTGGAAGAGCAGGACATTTAGAACGTTCATAGCAAGAGAGAGAAGTCAATGCCTGGCTTCAAAGTTTCAAAAGACAGGCTGAATCTCTTGTTAGGGACTAATATAGCTGATGACTTAAACCTGAAGCCAATGCTCACATACCATTCCAAAAATGCTAGGGACCTTAAGAATTATGCTTAATCTACTCTGCATGTTCTCTGGAAATGGAATAGCAAAGCCTGGATGACAGCACATCTGTTAACAACATAGTTTACTGAATATTTTCAGCCCACTGTTGATATGTACTGTTCAGGAAAAAAAGATTCCTTTCCAAAGATTAGTACTCATTGCCCAATGTACCTGGTCAGCCAAGAGCTCTGTTGGAGATGTACAATGAGATTAATGTTTTTCATACCTGCTAATCCAACATCCATTCTGCAGCCCATGGATCAAGGAATACTTCTGACTTTGAAATCTTATTATTTAAGAAATAAATTTTAAAGGATGGTGATTGCTCTGATGGGTTTGGGCAAAGTAAACTGAAAATTTTCTGGAAAGGATTCACCATTCTAGATGCTAATTAAATACATGAGTGATTCATGGGAAGAGGTCAAAATATCAACATTAATAGGAGCTTTGGAGAAATTGATTCCAGTCCTCATGGATGACTTTGATGAGTTCTAGACTTCAGTGTAGGAAGTAAGTGCATATGTAGTGAAAACAGCAAGAGAACTAGAATTAGAAGTGGAGCCTGAATATAGGACTGAATTGCTGTGATCTCACAATAAAGTTTGAACAGATGAGGGGTTGCTTCCAGAGTAAAGAAAGTCATTTCTTGATATGGAATCTATTCCTGTTGAAGATTCTGTGAAGAATGTTCAAATGACAGCACAGGATTTAGACTATTACATAAACTTATTTGATAAGTCAGTGACTGGTTTTGAGAGGATTAACTCCAATTTTGAAAGAAGTTCTACTGTAAAGAAAATAATATCAAACAGCATCACATGCTATAGAAAAATCATTTGTGAAACAAATATTGATGCAACAAACTTTATTGTTGTCTTACTTTAAGAAACTGCTATAGCCACTCCAGCCTTCAGTAACCACCACCCTAATCAGTCAGTAGCCATCAACATTAAGGCAAGGCCCTCCATCAGCAAAGAGATTGGAACTCCTTGATAGCTCAGGTGATGGTTAGCATTTTTTAGCAGTAAAATATTTTCAAATTAATGTATATATATATATGTATGTATGTATATATGTGTGTGTGTTTTTAAATACATACTACTATTGTACACTTAGACTTTAGTATAGTTCAAACATAACTTTTATATACACTGGATGACAAAAACATTAATTTGGCTTACTTTATTGCAAAATTAGCTTTTCTGTGGTGGTCTGGAACCAAAGCAGAGTATCTTTAAGTATCTGTTTATAGCAGATTGATGCTGTGTCCACCCAACCTTACAACTTTGTGGTTCTGCCAAAACCCAACTCAAAATTGGAAATTCTTGTCATATTTAATGTCCTGTAGTCAGACACTCATGATGTCCTAGAACCCAGCAGTATGCTAGAAATTGCTTTGCAGTCACTTGTTTTTCTGCTGCAAAGGTATGATCTGTATTCTGAGCTATCACTGTTTTACCAGGGATTGATATGAGCTCCACAAAGCACCATTAGACCTGCCAGGCTAACTCTGAGGTTATAATGCTTTGAATAAAAGTAGCGCTGATATGTGATTCTAGGAAGCATTGGTAAGGGAGTCAGTATTTAAAATAAGGGTGAATCCTAGTATAGGCTGTGTTAATGAGTAAGTTGTTGCTGTTAGTAATGAGCCGCTTTCTTTTTGGTACCCTCCAGGAAACTATGCCTTAGTTTCCTTTGCTTTTCTTGCTGGCCACAGATACTGATTGATCAAGGCACCAGGAATGGAGGCTATGTGTGGATTCAGCAATACCATCTGAATAATATTACTACAGTTGAGTGCCTAAACTGCAACAGTTGAGGCCAATATCTTCTAGCAGGATCAGCAAACTGCCTTTTGGAAGGTTGATTACATTGAGCACTTTCCGTGATGTAGGGCATTGTGCTTTGTTCTCACAGAGATAAACACATATTTCTTAACATGGATTTGTCTTCCCTGTCTCCAGCACTTCTGCTAACACCAATCTTCCTATACTTTCAGGATGCTTTATCCATGCCGTGGAATCATATATACTGCCTCTAAGTGGAGGTCATGCATGGTTACGGAAAATGTGGCAATCTACCAAAGATTTTATTTATCTTACTAGATTCCCTGTCACATAGAAGCAGTTGACATGGTAGAATAATTGAATAAAGATGCTAAGATTAGTTTTGGAGAAAGCTGAGATGCAAACATTCTAAGAGGTTGGGGAACTATTATGTAGCATGTGATATATACATTATACAAGTAATGAATGTATAGGGCTATTTCACCCATAGAGAGTGTATTATACGTTTGCCAAACAAGTTATAGAGGTGGGAGTAGCCATCTCTCACATTACACCTTATAATCTGCTAAAATTTTTCTTCCCTTTTTCATGACCTTGAGTTATGGATTTGGTTGTTGTAGTCCCCAAGGTGGGCCTTCTAGGGAAAACAGTCTTGGTTCTAACAAATTAAAATGCAAGGCTTTCCTCTGGGTATTTTGGACTCTATGACAAGAATCCAACTTTCAGGGTGATTAGTTGTAATAACTAGGGGCAAATTGGTTTTCTGCTGAACCATAAGTGAAAAGAAGACTAGTTTTGGAATCCAGGAGATTCACTGGGAGGTGTCTCAGTACTCTTTTGCCCCCACATTGCAGTCATTGTAAAACAGTAGTGAAAGAAAGAAAGAGAGAGAGAAAGAAAGGAAGAAAAAGAAAAAAGATAGCCCCAAGGATATTGATTCTGCAGAAATAAAGATTTGGGTCACCCTACTAAGTAAAGAATCTTATGCAGCTGAAGTGTAAGGCAGAAGGTAAGGGGTATGTGGAATATGTGTGGGACAAAGGAGTTAGGATTACCAAAATTGTCACCATGAAAAAGTAACAGAGTTATGAAGCATAACAGGTATGCTTTTTGGTTATTTAAGCATTTATTTTATTTTTTCTTTACCCAGAATCCTATATAAAGAATATCAGTAGCATCTAATGTTCTAAGATTCACATAATAATCCTAGTTATGACCAAACTGATAAAACCCTGCAGTTACACATTAGCTGGTAGGACTTCTTGAATCCTCTTCGTTGCTCTTTCCCACTTCACCCAACAAAGTATAAGAGAGGATGAGAAGAAGAAAAAGCAATCTATTGTGTGACGCATCATTGCTATGCTTCTCCTTGTACTATTTATCCTTTCTCTCCCATATGGTTAAGTCAGTATGGACCTGAATAGACATCATTGTTTTTATACAGGTTTTCTTCTGTCATATTTTATTATGTCTTCTCCTGTCTTCATTCGTTTTGGTGTGGGATGGTAAGCTCTGTGTTCCTGGACTATCTGTTGGTTCCTCTATACCTACCTATTTGTAAACAGTGTCTTTATACTTAACTCTCCTTAAATTATCCTATTTCAAGAACATCAGCAATTTCATGTGGGGACCCTGACTGATGAAGATGGCCATCAGTAGTTTGGGATGTGTTGAGTCTGAGGGTCCTGGAAATTCATATTGAGAGGATTCCAAAGGAAATAGGTCTAGACTGGTGACATACATTTGAAATCATTAGTAGATAAGTAGAAGACAAAATCACCCATGTGGAGCACCAGGGTAGTGATAGAATACTGGGGACACAGACATTGAGGATGAGGATTTACCAAAAGAGGGAAAGAAGACACAAGCATCAAATTATTAAGAGAAGCAGGAATGAGCAGCATAATGGGAAAAGATGGATGGAACATTTTAAAAAAGGAGAATGTCACTATCAGTGTCAAGATGCAACAGAGAGAACTAGTAAGATGATAATTTAAAAAAAAGAAAACTGAGTTGTATGTGGAAACTGCAAGGTCAAAATTATAGAGGTAATTGAAAAGTCATTAGAAACTTAGAAAAGAAGTAAAGCCATCTTTCAAAAAGATATTTGTTAGGGAGGGAAGAAAAGTGACTGGACACAGTAAAATGGCATGAGGTCTTGGAGGAGATTATGCTTTTTAGGACAAAGAGTGCTTCAGTCAGTCTTTGGATTTGAGAACACAGTAAAAGGGAAGGAAATAAAGGTATGTGAAGGAGATGAAGGACAAAAGAAGCAGTGTTCTCCAATATGAGAAGATAAGGTCAAGAAAATACGAAGACAAGTTAAGCCTGATCAGAAGGAGACAGTCTCCAACTTCTGGGCCTATAAATTAGGCACTGATATGGATGCAGATTAATTTATAAGTACTAGGGCAGAATATTGAAATCTCACTTTATAGTTTCAATTTCTTTACATTTCTGTTGTAAGTAAAGAAATGTAAGGAAAGAAGACTAAGAAACAGATCTTGCAGGAATTGGGAATTGACATTGACCACAGACAAAAAATGGGTAGTGCTGAAAGCTCAGGTAATGTTAGAAAATATGAATTTATATATTTGCATATTTCTCTAGAAGCCTCAGATTTCTTCATTATAAGAGTGAAAAGGGGAAAAGATATCACTGATTCAGTTGCTGAGTATTAAGAAATAGAAACATTTAAAGGCATCTGGGTGGCTCAGTCAATTAAGCATCTGACTTTGGCTCATGTCATGATCTCATGGTTTATGGTTTTGAGCCCTGTGTCAGGCTCTGTATAGACAGCTCAGAGCCTAGGGCCTGCTTCAAATACTGTCTCTCTCTCTCTCTCTCTCTCTGCCCTCCCCTGCTTGCACACTCTCTTTCAAAAATAAATTAACATTAAAAACAAAAAGAAATAGAAACATTTATTTCTTCTTTCTTCTCCTCACTTTCTCCTTCCCTTTCCTCCTTACCTGTTTCCCTCATTCCTTCCTTCCATCTTGCCACTTTTGTGTCTTTCCCTCCTTCATTTCTTGCTACCATCTCTCTTTTCTTTCTTCCCTCTTCTTTCTTTTTTTTACTTTAACATTCATGGTGCACTTTTATGTATCAGATATTATGAAAGCTATAGAAAGCATATTTTATGATGTATTTATAGTAAAAAGTTCCAAAAAGGAGTTGGCAATGCCCCTTTGCTTGGGAGGTTGTTAATCTTTGCATAATATGAAGTGGAAAATTAAGGGCATTTGTTTATACACATTGAGCCTTTGTTATTTTTGTTCTTGGTAGTATAGGAAATAAGATGTGGATTATTCTGAAAATGTTATCTTCATTACTTTTTCCTAAGGTCTCCAACCCATCAACACTTCAATTCTTTATACTGAGAGATTTGACTGTTTATGAAACCCTTGAATACCACTTAGAACCAGTATTGGGAGCCAGCATTATTTCTTCTGGTATATTATATAGCCGCCTTTCTCAACCCTATTGCCATTGACCCTCCTACTCCCCCCGCCCTCACAGTGCTCTTGATTGCATTAATATCTACTTGAAGTATCTTTAGAATTGACCATTCTCCTCCCCCAATTCAAAGGACAAAAAAGAAAATCTAGCACCTTATCTTCTTACCCAATATCTGTCCTGGTTTCCTTGGTGTAGATATTGGGGGTGGACAGCTCCCTTTGCACAGATGAAAATTTTCTTTTTATCAGGATAGATAATAGGGAAAATAATTTCAGGTTTGTAGCCAGAGAACTAGAACTTGGAGAGAGAGGGCAGGAGAGAGAAAGAAGACAGGAAGACAAATTTAGATTAATGTACATGATGTCATCCAATTCTTCTATGTATGGAACTGAGGAAGAAAATTGAAGAAAAGACACCCTCTTTCTAAAGACTTCGGGGTTGACACATATTTTTCACGACTTGGCTCAGAGACTCAATGATAACAGCCACATAGAGATGAAGCTATATATTTTTGACCTTTCAGATTTTCCTCTCCCTGCCCACACAGAATATATCTTGTGACTAAACTAGCTTTTTTCTTACTGCAAAGCTGAAAATAAAAGAAACCTTAGTGAAACAATTCATCTACATTTCACAAAGTTAAATTATTGAAAAAGTAATTTCTAGTATATTAATCTAAGAATAAGGGCTGACTGTCAGTAATTTGGAGGTATAGGGGACCAAGTGCACTAATTGTTAAAAAGCCAAGTCAGTATCTAAAGTTCCTAAATTGGCTCTCTTCCTGGCCCATGTCATGGCTAATTTTTTAGTTCTGTTTCTTACTGTTTGGATTACTGGGCAAATGAGTGATACTTAAAGGAAAGAAGATCAGGTAAGCATCTCTTATTGTACCAGGTTTTGGCTATTGACTCCCACCAAGTGCAATTACTTCAAATAAATCTTCAAATGAAAGAAAAAGAGACAGTTCTCTTGTGCTGGACAGTGAAAGCATCCTTTTGACTGAGATAAATAGCACTTACATTGTCAGAATTCCTTCTTTTCCTCTTCTTTTTCTCACTAATTAAAAGTATAGATAGTCCTGGCAAGAGCTAAGTATACTTTTCCAGTGAAATGACCGATTACCATATTCTATATTTTGTTTTTGTTTCCTCCTGACCAAACCAAAAGTTTCTTTTCAGGTGGACAAGGCAATAATTTTATGGAGGTGGACAAGGTATCATCAAATATACTTTAAAATCATTATTTTTCCTATTATTTTCTTATAAAGAGCATGTGATTTTCTTTGTCAAAGTAGAACATATATTTAGTCTATATTAGCAGATTCATACTGAGCCTTGTTTGTGAGTTTAACATTGCTTTACAGGAGACTACTGGTGAATTAATCTAAAGCACAGACAACAGGAAGCTGGTCTGCATGCAATCCTTTTCCTAGGTATTTTTTTCTTTTAGGAAAGTGCTGCAAAGCTACACAAATCAATAGTAGCACATTGATAGAAGAGGAATTTTTTGGATGTACTACCAGTACATAGTGTTCAGACAGTAAATGTATACAATTGATTCATGCAGCCCTTGCTGCTTTCTAGCATCATCATGTATATTTATATATTTTATGTGAATAACAAGCAAATGAATGATACTGACAAATTCCTCAGTCTATTTTCTTGTGTTGGGTTCCTTCCTGTGCCCTCATTTTTTTGATTTGTGTCTGTGTATTATACCCCATATAAGCTGCCACAGCTGTTTGTCAGTTCTCTCTAACAGCCTTTTCTTTCTGTGAGAAGGGTAGATCACTCTAGATATTTGGTTCCTTGCAGATGTCCAGAATTTCATCCAAAAGTCCCTGCCTTGGTGATGGATGGTTTTTCTTTATTGGAATATAACTTTGGAAAGTGACTAGTTTTAGGAAAGACATCTTGCTGAAATATTCAAGGTTTGGATATTCTACCTTGAGTAACTTTGCAAATACAAAAAGGTTGACCATTATCAGGCATCACACATCACTCATTTTATTCATGAAGGTATCCAGGAATAGTATAAAACAGCAAGAAATGTTCTAATATGTATCAGATATTGTGACTTCCTTGGCTAGGTGGGTAAAGGAGTTTCTGGAAGACTATCATACCTGGAATATAGTTTGCTTAGATTTATTTTTTTAATTAGCAAACCCTCATAGAAACAGTCCTGGCTATATTCATATTTTAAAAATCCCCAGCACACAGTTGAAACCACACTAAAATGACACTAAAGTAATTTTAGAAGGCTTAAAGCTACAAAATTAAAAAAAATAGTGGAACAGCATAGAAGAAAGAGCAATCAAAGTTTCAAACATCAGAAGTAGATAGACAGACAGTTATGAACTTAGCTGACCAAAAAGAAAAAAAAAATAGAAACTTAACTTGACTGTGGGGAAAACTTAGAAATAGCTGGTTCCCACTAGGCAGTGCCAGGAAATCTTAAGAATTGGAAACAGCAAGAACCACTGAAAAAGGGGATGGTAAGGGGGCTGAAAACAAGAGGTCTGTTTGAAAATCTATTTAAAAAGGAATTTGACCCCTCATATCCCAGTTGTCACCCTGAAAATTTGGGTGAATGCACATACCCCATGCCAGCAGGAGGCTCTGGAGAGAAATGACTTGTGGGACAATGGCTTCAGGAGCACAAGTCACATGTTCATAAATACAAGCAAGGAGAGCGGGAAATGTAGACCTTCACTGGCTGGGAATGAAGGCTCCATTGTGGGGCTACGCACCATCTGTGCTTCATGATGATGAACACTAACCTTAAGTAACTTTATGAGTACAACTAACTCCTTGGTGTGGGAATAATTTTAAATTTGGTTTCATTCTTTTCAGTGGAAACTCTCAAATCAAATTATTTTACTTTTGGTATTTTATCTAGTTTGGATTTATTCTGTACTCTCATAAACCTCATAATAAATGTCTGAATTGTCAAATGTGTTTCAAAATACCAGGGGTTTGTTATCATGGTTCTATAAAATCACTAGATGCTGGTCACTAAAATCCTGCCAGATATCTCTGTGACCATGCTCATATGAGAAACTAGAAATCTCCTAAGACTTCTAGGGAGAAAATATTTGGGATGATAAAAATGAGTTTATGCAGGCTAGTTTTCATTTTGTTTCAGTCTTCATTTCTTTACCCCTGGAACAGACACTTTTTATTTTCTTTTGTTTTGGCCCCTGTGACTTTGGTAGCAGTTGTAGTAGGCTGTTCCTATCACATTGGTAGCTTCCCACCTCCCATTTTCTGAAGGTTTGGGCAGCTCATCAAGCCCCCAAATCAAGCAGCCTGAAAGTGCAAGGAGCTAATGCTCCTTGGACAATCTTAACCAAAGAAGGTTAAAATTAATGCATAAAAGTCTCAGCCTCCCAACCGCCAGAAGAACAATGCAAAGGTATGGTTTCTACATTTCCTTCCCTGCATCACTCTTTATGGTTCCTCACTTCTGCTTCCTGAGATTCCCACTCTCCCCTCCCCCCCCTTCCCCTTTGCACCGAAGTCCTTATCTCAGGCTCTGCTTTGGGGGAAAACCAAACTTAGACCACTCCCACATAAATATTAAGCTGTGAACTCATATTACCCCTTTCAACTCCTTGCAGAGAAGAAGGAAACCAAGCGCTTAGAATTTTGCAAATATATATGTTTATATTTTCATTTGACTGGACTGCTTTAAAACTGATTGCTGCATTTATGTGAGATAAAACTTTTCTTATTTTTGGCTATTGATTCATACATAATAAAATGAAAATTTCTGTAGTGAGCATATTGTATTTACTTAAATGATGATTTTGAAAATAAGTGGTAATTTGTATCTGCTTTAGCACAGGAGAATAATTAGAGATATAGTTACACTCCCATGGAAATGTCTGCAGAACTTGCAGGTTCTAGAATCAAAGGCCCTCTACTTTGGCTTTCTCTTTCTTCAGAAGCGATGGGCAGTTGGCTTCAAAACTATTGCTGATGTGTGCTGTGTTAGCCTAAAGAACCGGAGGAATAAAAAAGGGTCTGTGCAAACATAAATTTCCCAGCATTTGTTCCTTTTCTCTGTCTTATTCTGACCTTGGAGTCTGGAACACCTTTCATTTTTTTTCTTTAATGTACAGATGGCAGACCCCTAACAAGAAAATATTTCAAATTTTATGGCTCTATTTTTTTCTGAATCTGATCTTTTCTAGCCCAGAAGAGACTATTTATCATCCTAACCAGCTTCACATTGCTCTGTTCACTCTCATGCAGAGAAAAGAGGATAGGAACACCAAGAAAGGAAGATTAAAGGGAGGAGATCTTTTGTCAATGATAGTTGTTTAAATTCAACTATAAATTTATAATTGGAAATTTATTCTAATTTTTTGTGCCATAGATAATACAAACAGTACAAAGTACTTCTTCTTTCAAAGGCAAACAACAGTAACTGTTGTTTGGATATACTCAAAAGTGCTGTATATACATATAAATGCGCATATACAGACATGTGCATAAGCATCACTCTATGTCAAATATATAGCCATATTTCATAACAGGTCTATGATATATCTAATATATAATACATGATCATAATTTAGGATATTATATTTTATGTAGGCGATATGTGATCAGTAATAGTAATATAATGTGCATACTGTTCTGCCTGTTCTACATCTTATTTTTTAACTTAGAATATCTCAGACATTTTTCCTTGCTGAAATAATTTGTGCTTAACATTGGAAAAGTGATACTTAAATTCTAGAGAAAGATTGGCAGTGATAAGAAGTCTACTTGAGACTGCTGTCTGCTTTGTGAAAGGTTGCCACTTCACATGTTGCCAGTTTTATAAGTAGTTGTACATGGAAACCTGAGCTAACTTCTTTAGTATTTCTGATTATTTACACAATGCATTCCTGCCCTTAGAGATCAAGTTGGCTGGAAGTTCTCCTAAGTATCTTCTGGGCCTTTTGAAAATACAGGTAAATGAGAGACAGGGTATTCCAGAAAAGTAAGAGATAATTGAAGAGGTTCATGAAAATATGAGAAGTTATTTAGAACCCAGGAAGAACAGAACTTAGTCTTTGGAAAAAAAAGAAAGTTTAAATCAGAAAAGAATGAAAAACAGGAAAAATGGGATAAATATAGAGCTTCAGAGGTGCTAATTATCTCTACAATGACAAACATATTCTAATATATAAATGTTTCAAAATGTCATATACCTTAAATTTTCACAATATTATATGTCAAATATATTTCAATTAAAAAGAAAGAAAGAGAAAGAGGTACAGAGATATGTAAAAGAGGAAGAATGGGGGGAAGGTAATTAATATTTAATAGTATAAATCATTTTGTAAACTAAGGAGGCTTGATAGTTGAGAATAAAATGTCTCAGTTATGTTTAGTTTTGAGAAGAGTAAAAAATATACACAACTTGCCGTAATCATTTAAGGATCATGATAATCATTATGTTATGAATAAAAGGAATTAGGTAAAAGTTATATGACTAAATACAAGTGCATTAGTACCATGGATTTGAGTATAAAAATACCAAAGCACGCACACATATTAGTAATAACAATAATATTCTTTTTTAAATCTGGACCCTATGAATGAAAGCATTTTGCTATCTGCCTGCTAACCTGAGTTGGTATTTCCTCTGATGCAGAAACAGTCCAGGACTGATTGTTGGTTGATGTATTCCAGAGAGGCCCAAGTTTTCTCTCATCAGGAAATATTAATGTCCCTAAATGTGGTGAGCTTCCTGGAAGTAATCTCCTTTTTGCTAGGCACTTCACTTAAACTTGGAGTCTTTCTGAAATACCATCAATCTGTCAGTCCTTCCAAGAGGTTATCCTTCTTTAAAACTTGACAGAGTTTCTTTTCTTCCAAAAATATCGCACAGAGTGCCTGAGTGGATCAGTCAGTTTAGCATCCAACTCTTGACTTCAGCTCAGGTTATGATCCCAGGGTCATGTAACTGAGCCTCCACACTGGGCTCTGTGCTGAGTGTGGAGTCTGCTTAAGATTCTCTCTCTCTCTCTCTCTCTCTCTCTCTCTCTCTCTCCTTCTCTCTCTCTCCCTCTCTCTCTCTCTCTCTCTCCCTCTCCCCCTCCCTCTCACCCTCCCTCCATCCATCCCTCTGTTCCTCTCCCCAACTTGCACTTTGAATAAATAAGTGAGTAAATAAATCTCCACATTTAGAACTCTTTGCAAAGCCATTTGGTTCCCCATTCTTCTAAACAATATACCTTTTCAAATTTATATTAACTCTTGCAAGAATCAGGATAGTTTTCATTCTTTTGCTGTATACTTAAAGGGTACCTTTCAATAGTTAAAATAGTTAAATGTCAATTTGAGAGGTTAATTTATGACCAGAATGTTTCCATGATATTAGAAAGGCTCTGGTTTATTTCATGTAGGTCTGTGTTACATCATGTAGTTGGTTTACAGGTAAAATAATCTTCTCTCTTCAGTGACATTTGGAAATCAGTATAATATTTGCTAATATTTTTCTCAAATGTGGAAGGAAACTGTTTCACTTCTCCTTAGATGTTAGTGCTGAGTGGTAGCTTTTCCTAACCCTAATTTGCCCTTCTAGGTTCTGGCTCTTCCCCATGCCTGTCCCAGAAGAGAGTCCCATACCTGCAAAGGAATGAGAAGTTTTGTCACTATATTATGCTACCTAACAGGTAGCATTATCTATACCTGGGATTCTAAGCACTTACTTAGTTTCTGATGGCCAAGAATCCAATCAAGCATACAACAGACACTAATGGAGTGCCTTCTACCTCTTAGGACTATGTGCTAGTCATACAATGGAGATGCCTGACAAGTCATTGCTTTTTTGGAATTAATAGACAATATGATGGAGGATTTTAAATGGAGAGGGTGCTATAAACACAGTAAAGATGGTGGTGGGATAGGGAATGAGTAGGACAGCCTATGTTAGATTTGGAAATCAGATAAGACTATTCTATGAGATTGTTGAAACCTGAATGATCGGGAGACAATCCTGTGAATATCCGAGAGAAGAATCTTCTGAGTAGAAGTAAAGCAAGTGACCTAATGTGGGATCAAGCTGGAGTGTTCCAAGAATAGAAAGAGGGTAGTGTGGATGCAGGGCCATAGACAAAGGGAAAGATTTGAGAAGGTGAACAGAAACTAGTTAGAATATGAGAAATTGTGCGATTTTATTTCAGGTACAATTGAAAACCACTATAGGATTTTGAGCAAGAAAACTTTATGTTTAAATTTTGATTATACAATGATCATTCTGGATATTATGTGGAGAATAAGGGAAATGGGTGATCCAGGATGGGCAGTTAAAAGTCTCTTTCCATAGTCTGAATGAAAAATTATGATAGCTTGTGCTAGGAAGGTGGTGGCAGAGATAAGAGAAAGTGGTAGATTCAGGATTTATCTAGGAGTTAGACTTGACCCCTAATTTGCTTATTGGTTGGCTATAGGCAGTGAAGAAAAAGAGACAACTCAAGGTTGATTCCTGGGCTTTTGGCTCAAGAACTGAGAGGATGATGGTGTGATTTATGGATACAACTAAAGCATGTATTCCTAGAGATAAGAAATTCCAGGATGATTTTCTGATTGTCCCAGGTTCTGATTTTGATAACTCTAAAGTATTATTTTAGGAGTCCTCTCAGGATTCATAGAGAGCCTACTCCTCCAGCTTCTACAATCATTTGGACAGCAACTAACTCCCTGCATTACATTTCTTTATGTTTTACATGCTAGAGGGATTTATCTTTCTTTCAACTCTGATAATGTGAGTCTTGAGAAAATCAAGAATATTGTTTCACTGAAGACAAGAGAAAGAAGAGTTTTGCAATACAAGCATCAATGTGTACTGATGTGGGGCTCCATCTTACAAATCATAATATCATGACCTGAGCTGAAATCAAGAGTTGCATGCTTAACCAAATAAACCACTCAGGCACCCTACAGATAAATATTTTAAGTAGTTTTGTTGTGATAGGGAGCTGAGAAATGTTATGGTGGCTATAGTGGGACAAAGGGGTCAAGGAAGGATGCCTTTGGAGTGAAATACTTAAGGTATCAGTTATCTTGCTTTTGGTTGCAAGTTGTAGGAATTCCAATTCAAATTGGCTTAAGCAGTAAAAAATGTGAATGGTTCATGTAACTGGAAAAACTCCTAGAATTAGGGGCTCCAACTGCATTTTTCTACAGCTCTCTGTTTGCAGTTCTCTACATTTTTCTTTGTGCCCAGTTTTAGTATTTATTAAAATAGTTAAATAATGATAGTTGTTCTGACTTTCATATATTTACAAAATGTAGACCAGAGTGAGAGGAAAGCACAAGTCCTGACATTCACTCTGATTGGACCAATATAAAATCAATCAATCTCCTGAGGAGTTTCATGAATTAATTGGTTAGAGTCTGGGTGACT
Organism: Suricata suricatta; assembly: GCF_006229205.1. Taxonomy (NCBI): domain Eukaryota; kingdom Metazoa; phylum Chordata; class Mammalia; order Carnivora; family Herpestidae; genus Suricata; species Suricata suricatta. Next base: position 99,718,339 of record NC_043700.1, read on the forward strand.
GTATATAGGAGAATTACATCACCTGGATTGCTTATAACCTGAAGCTGAAAGTGGAGGTCAGTCTCATTCAACACTTGGCTGATGGACAATGGGGAGTGAAAGGACTGGCAAATTTTATAACCCAATACATTGTCTGTGTGCAATGGGAAAGAAGCTAGAGGAAGAAACAATAATAAAACAGAGACTAGAGGTGATTTTATATGGAGATCTCTGAGACTGTGGGAGGAGTACTCCAGAGCACAAATGCAGGGGCTGGTGATTGGTTGGAGGGGTGTCACCTTCTCCACAGAGAAGAGAAAGGGAGAAAGTGTGGCTAGGGGAGAAAGCAGCTGGCTGCATGCAGAAGGAAGGAGGAGTTCTCAGATGATGGCTTCCATTTTCCCAAGGAAGCAAAGGACAAGATCATCAGTTGATGGTGAGGAAGGCAGAGAGGCAGAGGAATATGGACACAAGTGGAGAAGGTACGAAATCATCATTTTGGAGAGTATAAAAGTGAAATGTGAGGTGTCAAAAAAATTCAATTGAATAACTCCGAAGATCTAATTGGCTTTATTAAACGGCTCATGAATCAGTCAGTCTCCCATCTAGCAAATAGAGGGGAGATCTGAGGTGAATTACAAAATGGAGGTTTTTATAAGGAGAATGAATCAAGACAGTTATTAGCAAAAGAAAATGATTGTTTTGAGCAAGATTGCTTTACCTTAAGGGGAAACAGAGGGTGACTTGTCATGCAGGTTACCTCATCTTCTTTTGATGGAGTCCATGTGGCAGATTCTTTGGTGCTGATCAGAAAATCCCTGACTGACTGGTTAAGACTACATTTCTGGGAAGGTTGAAACTGCAATTATATTAGGTATTAAGCCTCAATTTGGGGACTTGGCCTAAGTGATACCATTTTGGGCCTGTGGGTTTCTTTTTAACAAGGGGAGATACAGAAGAATAGTGAATGATTGAGAATAACTATCAAATTGCTATTTCTAGTTTGGAGGATTGCAATTGTCTCAGACACTCAGGTTAACAAATTTGAAGTAATCATTGATTACCTCTCCTTTGTTTTCTGTTTTCCACACTCAATTTCTAAAGATGATTTTCTGTAAGATTTTTTTGTTAATAGTCAGTCTTTCCCACCGTTCCTCCTCTGATGTCAGCTGTCATCTTTGCAAGGAGGATTATTGTGTAAGTCTCAGCAGAAGTTTCCTTGTCTTCAGACTCTTCCCCCCCTTGATCCAATCACACTGCTGTCAGAATAATCATCCCTAAATACAGTTTTTGTCATGTTGTTTCCTTGTTTGTCCAAGTTTCTAAGGTCTTTCAGGTGGGCCTTCCTTGTTTCCCTATGCTTTGCAGTATAAAAATTTCTAGTCCTGTCAATCTAGTCTTTTCCTTTGACCACGAATGTAATGTCAGATTTCTTTCCACGCTTCTGTGTTCATGCATAGTTCCCTTGCTAGAATGTGCTAAAATGATCTTTTCAGGAAAATAGATTATCCTCATTCTTTAGGATTCCACCGTCCAAAAGAACTTTCTGGGGTGATGGACATATTCTGTATATGCATAGCAATGTGGGGGTCAAGGGTCAGCTGCCCTAAGATGGGGCACTTTGGCATGAAGAATATTTTGAGTTAAAGCGATCAAAACATAGCAGGCTCAGGAAAAGCTCTTTACCTCCTCTTCAACTGCCTAAAGAACTAGTAACAGAGAACTCTTTTTACTTAAGAAATTTATTTACATAACAGGGCTACCTCTGTTTTCTAAACATCTCTCACCCTCATAATAGTCTTCTTCTCCTTTGTATCCCTAGACCCCCAATCCTTTTAGCTCAGGATGTAATATAAGCCTCATGTTACCTGATTACCTTTGGAATTTTATGTTTCCGTGGATTCCTTGTAAGTAGAAAACTAAATTTGCTTTTCTCCTGTTCATCTGTCATTTAAAATTAATTATTCGTCCAGCTAGAAGAACATTGTACAGGGGAAAATCTCTACCTCCCCAACAGCCACTTGTGGCTATTGAGCACTGGAAATGTGGTGAGGAACCTACATTTGCATTATAGCTTTACTTATATTTAATGTTACTTATATGTAAATTTAAGCGTAAAGAGCCACGGCTGGCTAGTGGTTGCCAAATGGACAGCACACCAGGAACTACACACCATTCTATTACTTCCCTGAAGTCACTTAACCAGTTAAACTTTTATAAACATTCTCCCTTCTGGAAAGTCCTGCAGCTTTGATGATCTATATAGCACAGCTGTACATTTGTTTTTATATTTTTCTACTTTCATGTTTTTATACTTGCCATGTTTCTCCTTGTCTTATTTTTCTCTTTTACTTACAGTGTTGAGCTTATAGTATAACCCTCAATACACACTTGACTAAAGTTTTGAATTATTTATGTTTTAAGGGGATGCTTCTCCTCTACTAAAACAAGACAAAAACCCAAAGAAAAAAAGAGAGGAAAACTCTGCCAGGTCCCCCTTCTGGCAGGAAGGGAAACTAAAATGGCTTCTTCTCCTTGTTCTTCTTACCTTTCCCTCTGTGGTTGGCTTCCATTTTCACTTCTACACAGAAAAACTAAAACAGCATTATTGTCTTGTGCTTTGCAAATTCTTTTCTGATATACAGTTCAATAACAGTTCATTCATTTTAGGACAGTAGTATCTTAATAACCGTTAAGTGACATGTTATAATTATATTGCTAGTTTTACTAAAGACTTACACATATAGCATTTTTCTGGAAGCTGTGGGACCATCTGATTTCCACAATTTACTAGTCAAACTGGTACTCCAGCAATTAAATCTAAAAGTTTTTCAATTTGAGGACATTCACCTTTTTAAGTAGGAAGTAAAGGGGCCGTGTTGCCAGTGTAAGGGAAGTTAAATGGATTACTAAGTAATTCTGTAGTGCCCCTCTCCTGAAGGGTTATTCAAATCCACTCACATAATACATGTTTTTTTGTTTTTTGTTTTTTCTGTAGTGATTAGCCCACAAGCATTCAGTTGAAAGAAATGTAGCATTCTCCTTTCCTTCCAATGGAAAGCTGGCCTTCACTTATGCAAATGATGGCCCTCATGCTGGGGGCCCACAAGAGAGCCTCTGACACAATTGCATCAACAGAGATATAAATCCCTCTACTCGCCTGCCTTCCCTATTCTGGAAGCTGCTTCAGTGTTCAGTAATGTTCATTTGCATGTTAACACTAGCAAAAAGTATGCAAAACTTGAATGCCCAACTTTTCAAAGGGGAGGAGGGAATGCAGCAGGGAGGGGTACAAGACAGAAGGAAAATCCCAGAGCAGATCGGTTTGCTTGGTTTTGCTTTCTAGACTATGAGAGCCTAGGAGCAAAATCTACTTACCACTCTAACTTCCTTAAAAATAATATGTAGTCAAGCCTATTTGCCTCTTGTCAGATCAGGCAACTTGATTTTTTTTCCTGGGATTTTAACTTGGATTTAAACTCTTAAACTTAGATGTAAGGTATATGAGTTCAAATGTTCACAGTGGCTAGCCCATATCAATCAAAAGTAGGGTGAGTTTTTATATTTAGGATTTGTGCTGTTTTATAATTCTCAAGGATAAGATTTTTATCTTTTTTATTTGTCTTTTCATGGGTACTTCCTTATTTTACATACATACACCCTCTATGATGTAAATAATGTTAGGCACTGTATGTCCTATAGTAGCATTCTACATGATGACCAAGGGCTTTGGTTTGGCTCAATTCTATGTTATTTATAATGACTAACACTCTTCTATTCTATTTGGATGTCTCTATATAATATAAATACTTTTGTTTCTTTCCCTTATATGTTATATAAATATAGGTCATGTGAAACAATGAGAGAACATAGAAAGCAATGATTTATTTAAATAAAAAAAAAAGGTTTTCTTTTGGTTATTGGGGAAAAAAGGGTACTTCAAGAATGGTAGAGAAAAAAGAATGTTTAGTTAAATCCAGGAAAGAAACATGGAGGAGAAAACAGAATAGCACAGAAAGAATGCTAAAAAGACAGTAGTTGCCGAGAACTCTGACATTTAAACCTAGGCCCCTCCCGGTGCCCATGGCAACTCCTCTGACAACTTGGTTAAAAAAAAAAAAAAAGACAAAAAATCTATTCTCTTCTTTGCTTTCAAGGATAATCCTTGCTTTTTTATTTTTTTTCCCTGGGAACCATGACACATTTTTTTTCTTTTTTGGGGACCATGCAGGAATTTCTTTTATAATAAACCTAATAAATAATGGAGGGTTAATATCCTTTAGACAACTAGATGGGAAATTTGATCTTCCCAGAACACATTTTCACATTTAGATGTGACTTGGGTGCTAAGAAGAATAAGTAGGGTGAGTTTTTATATTTAGGATTTGTGCTATTTTATAATTCTCAAGTTGAACACAGTATTAAATATAATTCATGTAGCATGAGTAACTTATTTTAATTGTTCTGTTAAGCACAGCATGTGGTAACCATTCTCTCTCAATTTGAATGAAGTTCTTATGTATTCTGTCATTTCGTTATCTCTGGTTATATCATCACTTAGATTAGATAAAAATAATAAGTATATATTAAGTCTATGGCATCTACTTCTATTTCAACATAATTTCCAAACTGAGAGTCATTTTTCAAATGCTCTGTTACATTAGGGTGTGATTCTAGTTTCAGAGGGATTTGTGAGCCCCATCCCTGCGGGGGGAGCCACTGTTTGAAGGAAGATAGAATCATTGCCCAGTGAGCCTTTGCTGCTACTTTATGTGTAGTTTGCTCAAGATTGTTTTCCTTTTTTTAGAGTGGGGAGTGAGGAATGGCTATATTTCAATTGTTTATTTGCAAATCTTAAGTCTGAATTTTAGGACTCCCAGTTTGTGCTTAAATATTTTTGTTATTGTTTCTACTTTTAAGATAATGCACATGCTGAACAGAATTAACGTGGTCTAAGAGTACAGATTAACCTTTTTTTTTACGTTTTGGAGAACATTTTTAGGAAGGTTCAATGTCTGTAAAGGGTCTTACTGTTTACTATCTCCCAGAATCTTGAAATTATTTTTCGGAAAGATTAGTAGTTTTTTAACAGTGAGGAAGTTTATTGAGCATTTACTTTGTGCCATGGTCATTTAAATAAATTATTTCCTATACTCTTAACACATTTATAAGGTAATATTTGTACCCATCCAACAGAAAATAAAGATATTAAGGAACATGTCCAGTTTCACATAATTTGTAAGCAGCTATGCTGGCATCAGACCTAAGCTTATTTAAATCCAAATCCTAATGCTGATTTTTACCACGTCATGCATTTCTGGAAAAGTGCAATAAATTCCATCTCTCTTCTTTGACAGACAAATTAAAGCAGGCTTCAAATAGATTAAAAAGAAGGTTACTTTTTTCTTTTCTTTTCCTCTGCTGTTTGTTTATTTTCTGTGTTTTTGTTTTGTTTTTGGTATAGGCTTACTATATTTTTATCTGTGGAAGAGTGACATGGAAGGAATAGAGAGAAGGGGAGAGGGGAATCTATACCTTTGAGTTCATGCCTAGAAAGTCCTGGCCAAGCATGGAGAGGAGAGATGGCAGCTTTATCCATGAAAATGTCAGTGGCTGATTTGGCACCTCATCTCTGATATCAGCTGCCTCTGATATTCTCTGGCAGAGCATTGAAAGTTCATCACAACCATGAACGTAAGAGAAAAAGTGTCATGGCAATTTGAGCACTGCAAACAGAACTGGCTTTAACAATCATATAAAAATATATACATTGTTTTAGAAATGGCCATGGAAATGTGCTGCTCAGATGGTGGTTGGCTGACAGTGTCAGCTGCTGCCCCTCTTTATTCACTACTTGGTTCATGCTAAAGGCCACACTTTCTCTAAGTGCTCTAAATCAGTAAGTGAGCACTCTGGGGGCATCAGTGCAGGTCCATTCCTGTAGGGGGACTTCTCTAAATCATGACTTTAGCTCCTCACTGGCAGATTGAAACATTCTTATAACTGCTCTGAGACTCTTCCTAACTAATTTCTCCTTGTTTTCCCTTTTCCTCTCATTGGTATGAAACTTGCACTTGTGGTCTGAAAGATTTCCCTTCCTTCTACCTCCTCCTCTTTAACCTTGGTGGTGTTGCAGGAATTTTTACCTTGATACCAGGGTTCATCGTCTTGCCACTTCGAAAAATGAAGAGGTGAACACAAAATAAAATGAGCATCAGGTGAAAGTTTATTAGAGTATAAGATTAGAAAGTAAGAATAGTAAGAAAGCTCTCTTTCCAGAGAGGGGACATTCAAAAGTGAATACCAGTGGACAAGAGGCAAGGGCCTTTGTCTTACAAGACTCTTTGTCCCATCCCCTTTGTTCCTTCACAAGTTTTACCCTTATTGGCTGGATAACTCCAGTGCTGGGTTGTCCATTCCAGATTGGCTCATTTCCATTGTAGGAAGGGTGGTCTATGGCTATACCCTTTCTTGTGGATCATACCTTTTATGGTCCACTTATTTTTAGTCAGGTCTTTTGTCACCTGAGGGAAACCTGAGAGTGAGTAGGTGGTATCTGTTACATTCTTAAGAGGAACCTTATGGCCAAGGGGGTTTGCTATGATCAGACTCTCCCAGCATTGTTCCAAAATATGCATTTTTCCCTACCCATGGACCTCAGGTCCTATCCTTTCCCTTTCTTCCTATTTTATCCTATCTTTTCCCTATCATAGTAGTTGCTTCCTCTGATAAATCTCTTCAACATTTAATTCTATCTTGTCATCTGCTTCTCAAAGGACTCGAACTGACATGCTTCAAGGTAGTTGACCTGGAAGGCCAATCATTTATATTGAAGACATATTCACATCTCCTCACACTACTCTTTCTAGATGTTGTCAGTATTAGTATTAGCCTAATGACCTAAAGAACTGTAGCTTTTTTATAACTAAAAATGTATTAATGAATTTAAATCCTATTCTTCATCAGTATATCTGTCTTTAAGTAACTACTTCCATAAAATTAAATCTTGTATAAAAGGATTAATATTTCTTAAATGGATATGCTATAGTGCCCTTGAAATTTACTATAGATTATTTATATAGTCATAGATGGTCATGACAGGCACAATAAAGTTTCTGTAATCACACTCATCAGTAAACAAGTCTTTAGCTCTAGAATTATTTGAGCAATCTACTGAGATTCCTCCCATTTGAACTTCAGGGTCAATATTCCGTTTTGCCCAAGCACCACCTAAGTGCCTACTCTATTAGGAACCATAGTTTTAACTGATCCAGTTAATACTTTTAACAGTAGCGTGTTAGTCCCCAGTGTAATTTTTCTGCCAAATTCCTTTTAAATGGTATCCTTAAATCTAATGGTCCTTTTCTACACTCATCAGTTATAGACTGTCACTACCTTTACAGCTAGTTAATTTCTCAATGAGTGTCTTTTTCTCTTGAAGGGCCAAGAGAAGGAGACATAAATTTTCCCATCATGAGGAATTGGTTGACTAAGTTGTACATCAATCCAGAGAAACAAGTATGTCCAGTTCTACAACTTTAAACTTATCAACATTGTATCGACACATGATGGGTACAATCGAATGGTATCTCAAAAGTTATACAATATGATAATTCTAACTTCACCATTGACTAGTTTTATGACTGACCTGAGCCAAAGTCAGATGCTTAACAGACTGAGCTACACAGGTGCCCCTGTAAATATCTATTCTGAATAGCATCTACTCCTAGAACTGTTTTGATAGTTGCATGATGATATGCATAAAGTATTTAAGTAATTCTCATGCAGAGAGAGCCCTTAATAACTATTAGTTATTATCATTACATGTTATAGCACAACATACCCAAAGATAAAAATTTGGTTTTCTCTGATCTAGATTTATTTCTTCAAGATATCCTCAATAGACAATACATCTGATATAAGTCAGGAAGTTAAACTAACCTGAAAAATGTGAATTTACTATGTTAGTGATTATTCAAGTACTGGATTTCCACCAAAGTCTTAATTTTTTAATTATTGTTTCTAAGTATATGGACTTATATGTATTTAACTTAATGCAGATTTTAACTATGTTAGTAAATGCAGATGGATAAGTGCATTATAATGTGACAAACTGTCCGCCTAAAGAGAACTCTATCTAAAAGTCAGACTAAAGATGAAGTGTTACCTGGAATTCTCAAGCTCTCACACCATGACATGTACAATTTCTTTAATTATTCAAATAATGGAATTTAAAATGCAGATCTTCCTCAGCTTATGGTGTGACTATGTCCTGATAAACCCATTGTAAGACAAGACTGCACTTAATTCACTAAACTACCAAACATCATCGCTTAGCCTAGCCTACCTTAAATGTGTTTAGAGCAATTACATTAGCCTACAGTTGGGCAAAATCATCCAAAACAAAGCCTATTTTATAGTAAGATGTTGACTATCTCATGTAATTTATTGTATAGGGAAAAATAGAATTGTATAGGGACAGAATTGTTCAAATGTATGTATTCCTTGTCTCCCCTTGTAATTGGGGGCAGACTGAAAGCTGTGGCTCGCTGTGGTCTCCTGGCATCACTAGAGACCATTATACCGCATGTCATTAGCCTGGGAAAAGATAAAAATTCAAAATTCAAAGTAAAATTTCTACTAAATCTGTATTGCTTTGCTTTTGCTTCATCATAAAGTTGAGAAGTTGTATCACAAATAGAGGACTCTGTATACTTGGTACTTCCCTTATTTAGAATGGATGTAATGAGAAATCCAAGATTCACTTCTTACTTGGATTTCTAATGTCTTTTAAAATGCATCTTTTTCGCATTGCATTAAATTTTGGAGAGTTGAGTGATGACTATAGTTGATCATACTGTATTATATAATTGAAAATTGCTAAGAGAGTAGAATTTACACAAAGAAAGAAAGTAAATATGTGAGGTGATGGATGTGTTAATTAACTTGATGGGAATTCCTTCATAGTGTATAGTTATATCAAATGTTCCTGTTGTACTTTTTAAGTATATTGCAATTTTATTTATCAATTATGTCTCAATAATGCTGAAAAGATTAGAGAGTTAAGCTTCAAAGTTTTCTCAAAGCAGATTTATTTTCAGATATCTGAAAGAAACAGAAAACAGTCTGTGCAAAGCTTCTTGTGCACAGTATTGATGCCATTTGAGTATAAATACTGGGCTGAATGGGACTTCCATTGATTTGCTTATTGCACCTTGTTTGGAGGCTAAAGATAGGTATCTTTTTTGTGATACCAGTTACACAAATATATCAAGTGCCATTTCTTTCATCAGGGCAGAGTTTGTGTTAAGAGAGCTTGAACTATCAAGGCCACCTTAGAGCTTAGTTTCTTCTTTCCCTTCCCACTTCAAAGACCCACGTCCTTCATGTAGTCATCTTTCACATCAGTTTCCCCTCCATTTGGTGTTTCCACTGGTACCTAATCTTTGGGGTGGAAAATGAACCTACAAGCAGTAGCAGAGTATTTCTTTGCTGTAGTCAAAGTTTTTCTGAGCCTTTATTTTTACTTCTGTATGCATTGAAGTTGTTCTCACAGTTCCAGTGAAGAAGCTAAAAGGAAGAGAATGAATTGAACAATAAATAGGCAGATTAACATTAACATTTTGTTTGTTTTATCATTTATTGTGGAAGAATACAAACTTCAAATATAGGGAGAATAGAGAGAATAGTACAGAGAATTCCTGTGTTGTTGTAACCCGGCTTCAACAATCATTCACATGAATCACTTTTGTTTCATTGATCTCCCTGTACTTCATCTTTGGTTTTGATCCTCATGTATCCTAAAGCAAAACCCGGACATCATATCATTTCCTGAATGTGCTTCCATAAAGATTTGAGCAGATAAAGACTTTTGCTTCCATTCTTGATGCAATTATAAAGGGTAGAGAATAGTCAGTATAGTATTCTTTTATTCTCTATGTCAATGTAAGGTAACTTGCTTTGTTAATAAATATTGACGTTAAGAGTTTGAACTGTTGGTCATGCTAACTGTACTATTTAATGAGAAATATTTTAGAGGATTTGAAATTCTATATTGCTAAATTCTTTTTGGTATAGATATAGCTTTCTTGTTTTGTAGTTTTAAATACTATAGTTAAGGCCCTAACAAATGTAGTAATGCAAGTGAGATATGCAGCGGACATCAGGCTTTCAGTTCTTCCTTAAGTCCTGAGGTCACTGCTAAGTGTTTTTCAAAAATCCTTTCAAGGGGTTGATACTAGATAGGTGAAACATTAAAAACAAACAAACAACACATGCTGTGCCCAGAGCCATATGATTGCATTTGGAGGGCTCTGTAAGAGCTTTTTAGCCTTTTGGCTAAGATCAAGTGGAGGGCTGTGTAAAGGGTTAATGTTTTATTCCTAAAGGTGGAGGAGAAGAGTATATAGACCCCAAAAGAATGTTACTGTCTTCCTACTCAAGGTATAGTTAACACAACTGAATAATTCCTAACAACTGTAGATTCAGTAACTGCACAGCAGAAGACACAAATGAGATTTTGATTATTAGATTTTCTTTCTGAGATATTGATAGGATGTATTGGCAGGTCGGTAAGTTGACTGCTGACCATTGTGCTCTCTGCAGAAAGAGTTTTAGTACATGTAGCCTCTGAGCTGACACATGTTTGTTTCAACCATAGTGACACTGCTGGCGTTTCTGTGTCTGTTCACAGTCATGGTCGTTTCTTTGAGGTCAAGGGATTGGTTTTTTTGTTTGTTTGTTTGGTTGGTTTTTTTTGGTACATTTATGTCTTGAGTCTGCTGCCTGCATACCTTTTGCTGGCCACTTTTTAAACTCTTAATAGTAGATTTGTTTTTCTTCCATGTCTCTTCGAAGGATAGTTGGGTGTTTATTCTGTGACTCTACTTTTCCTCTTTCCTTTGATCATTTGTTTAGTTGCCATGAGCACTTACAGAACAGATATCATTTCTTGATTGTTTTATTCATTCCAAATTCTACTCAAGGGTCTTTTCCATAAACCTGTTAAAATTGGAATAATAAAATCTGATGGAAGAGACATTCCACTCTTTTTCCTTTCTCTAAGACTCCCTCTGAGGTTACTGTCTTTTATTAAAACATTTCAAATCAGCCTTTGCTTTATAAATTTAGTAATGAGAAGTTTTAAAAATAGTCTGTTTCATTACTGAAAAACTTATTTTGTTAGAGAGCCATCATTTTGTTGTATAAAACCCTGCCTCTCTCTTTAGCTTATATCCATTCATGTTTTCCATGGGAAAATCTTTCAGATATTGGAAGGCATTTATAGCATTCCTTTCTTAACTCAAGGTCAAATCTAGGCTAGAACTACTACGAAGTTTAATTTTGGCAGAGGGTCTGAATACACATGGGCACTCTCATAGTCTTATAGATTCAGTAAAACTTAGGTATTTTAAACATTAATGAAGTGAAAAAGTGTCCTCAATACTTAAAAAAAATAGGCAAGAGGGACAGAAAAGATGTACAGGAAGAAATTAAAACGTGTTCCCCTGTACAAATCTTTGTGTAATGTATTTGAGCAATTGCCAATAAGCAATAAAGAAACAACCCCTCCCAAACTGGAATATTGTTTTTGTGTACGAGTTTTTTTCCCAAAGATAAAAATTTGTTTAAAAAGATTTAATTGCTATTCATTTATCTTTCCTTTGTCTCTGTGCGGAATTATAAAATGGCATAAGATAGAATCAGTTTTCCTTTTTACAACTCATGCATCCGCTATCTCTTTTCTTTCTAGTTTCTGAAACTTCAGAACTTTTGAATATTTTAACAGTCTTTATATTTTCTCATGCTGCTTTCTACAGGCATTGAAACAATGATGTTTAAAAATGTTTTGTGATTGATTAGTGATGGAACACTGCCCTGCGACCAAAACCCAGCTTACATTTAGCAAACCATGACTGCCATACATTTGATTTCTAATTGAAGAAATAGCTATATTTGTTTTCAAGGTCAAAAGCTATGCTTAATGAAAAAAGTCTCAAGAGTTCTAAATCTTTAACAAACAGATTCTTCAATATTTGAAATATGTTTCAAAACAGAGTCTTAGTTTTACAATTTTAAATTGTGAAGTTCAATGAAGAGAAGATTTAATGAACCCCGTTTTTCTTTTTTCTTCTCCATCTTCCTCTTTTTTTTTTAACTAAGGAGGGAACCTTAAAACACATTTTAAAACCAAGATGTGGTTCAAACGACCAAGAAGATTATAATACTTGAAAAGTCTTATTAACTCAATTTATTCTTTTCTTTCTAAATTTTGATGTAATCAGGAAATGACTTACTGTGTTCTTGTCATTAATAATAAAGCAGGCCATAAGTAGAATGTACTGAATCACAATCAGTTTATTTTGTTTTCTTGTAAAACAGGGAGGAGAATGAAAAATAGAGCTCTCCAACCTGCCTAGTAAAACAACCATCCTTCCAAACCAGCAGCTTCAATTAATTCTATACACTAGCACTGTAGAACAGTGGTGATATTTACTGGCACATTACCTTTCCTGGGAAATCAGCTTATTTGTGATACAAAACAAAAAAGGAAGAAAAATTGGTGAACTTGTGTTTATGTTTTTTTTTTTTCTTGGTAAACAAGATATTTTTCAGTGTAGAGTCTCTATAATACAAATAAGTGTCTCTCATCTTCATCTACTTTTGCACACCTCTATTGTTTTTTTTATGCAACACACACATATTGAAAATCTAGGCAGATGTTTGCTTTCAATGTCAGATTTATCACATCGATGAATTCAGCACTCCATATTTGGCTCAAGTATTCATATCTTTAAAACCTAGGAGGAAAGATAACTGATGCCAGATCAGTGTGATTTATAATCTCTAATTTGTTAATGAGATTTAATGACTATCTCTACTTTGTTTCTGTGCAGTGTTATAAAATGTCATAAGTCAGTGACCATTTATTTCTTACAACTTGACCGTGTTTGCCTTGAACATTTTTTTTTCATCCTAAAACAGACTATGTCTTTTTCATTATGCCATACAGTGCAGAGTGTTTAAAAATATTTCATGGAGGATCTTGGTGAAAAAAATACACAGAGGAGGTAATAAAATGTCTTTGTCAAGCCAGTGATTGTATTTCATTTACAAAGAAATTGGGACCCTAGAAATAGAGTGTAAAAGATCCTCCTTACAGCTCATCCTTGAAAACATTTGTTATGACTTCTAGCGATATGTTTAATTACGCCTCAGTCAGTCAGAGTGTGTCATCTACAATGAAGACAAGGACTGATTGAGTACTTCTATATAACAGTAGTCTTAAGTTACTTCTTCATAAACTGGAGTGATGAGTAACTGGTTAAAATCTTTAAGAGATTATAATATGATTATTCCTCAGTATTAAGCAATGTCTCACATATCACTCTCACATACATATTTACAAAGAAACACTAAGAGGAATGTGTTTTTGAAACTAATTACAGATTCAACTCATATTCATCTTGGAAAACTTTAATTAACAGTACCAAGTAACTTCTGAAAAAATGAAGAAAACGTTCTAGCTTTGTATCTAGAGAGAATCTTCCTACATAGATTTCTCTTAAAACTATTCCGGGAGCTGACTCAATGTTTTTTTTTTTTTTTTTTTTTTTTTAAAGTATGTCAGCTTTACTGCATCATAGTAAAAGTAGTTTTAAATGTATTTGCAAATGTGACTGTAGTGAGAGGTTTGCACAGACTTTCCTCTTACTGCTGAGTAGCAATTTAGGTAAAGATTTTTGAGTAATGTTAATATTTAAAAGTAAGTTAACTAAATGAAGCAAAATAACTGGAATAGATAAAGTCCTTGAAGATATTAGTTCAATATTTTATTGTATTATTTTGTCTTAACCCCACTCTTCTCCTTTACTTTCCAAAAAATTTCCAGGGAATGTCTTTTCCATATAACTCATCCTAGTAACTTTTGAATTCTCTTCCATTGTTTGAATGGATTATACTTTTTCTGGATTTGGACCTTAAAAATGTAATATTGTTAATAAATTTTGCTGGGTCGATTGAATGTCCATCTGATAAAAAGTCTCCATACTACTCCATTATTTCACTTGCATCTTTCAACATAGGTAGCTCTCTGTCTACAAAGAAATATTTGTAACAGCTGTTAGAAAGATGATATGTCCCATGATGTTTTCTAGTATTTTAAGGTATCAATGTTAGTAATGTGCATCTAACAAATGCATCTTTAAATACATCTCTCATTATATGCTTTAGATTTCTAGAATTTGAATTATTAGGTTAATGGTACACCGATATATAGTAAGCTTCTTTAGAAAAGTTAAATCAATTTGCATCACCAGGGGAGTAAGTGGAGCATACCTGTTTGCTAATATCCTGACTAACACTGGTGAATGATCATTTAAATATTTTCCAACTGGTAGATTAGAAATGATATTATTTTAGAATTGATGTTTGAGTTTGTTTATATTTGTAACTTTCTCTTTTTATTGTGGTATTTTCCTATTTCTCTCTCCACCCTCTATTTTTTACTTGACTTGGAATTTATATAGACACATACTCACACATGCACACACATATTAAGAGACGAACCCTTTCATCAGTCATATATATTGCAAATATTTTTTTCCAGATTTCTACTTCCCTTTTAATTTGATGATTTATTATGTCCTGTAGAAGTTTTAAATTTTACACAATATTAAAACTATAGAGTATTTAGAGATCTTGTCATTCACCCTAAAATTTATCTTTATGTTCTCTTTAGAGTCTGCCAAATTATATGCAAATCAAATCAGGAACTGATAAATCCCTATATATTCCTCATGAGATATTTCAACAATATCTGTTTATAACTCTGAGATACACAAAAGTAAAGAATACTATACTAATATTTCTTTTTTTTCCTCCATAATATTTTATTGTCAAATTGTTTTCCATACAACACCCAGTGCTCTTCCCCTTAAGTGCCCTCCACCATCACCACCACCTCTTTTCCCCCCTCCCCCTTCCCCCTCAACCCTCAGTTCATTCTCAGCATTCAATAGTCTCTCAAGTTTTGCATCCCTCTCTCTCCCCAACTCTCTCTCCC
>NC_043700.1:99733481-99764934 GCF_006229205.1 Suricata suricatta
TATACTAATATTTCAAAGTAAACCTTTACTGAAAATAATATACATATATTTATATATATTTTATATGTATATAAATGTTATGTGCACGAATCATTAGTTTACAAATTGATAAATTTTCCTAAAGTAAACTATCATTCACATTAACGTAAAGCACAGTTCACATTTTCTGAATCTTAGGAGCTCCTGTTTATGCCTCTTCCAGTCACTAACCCACAAAGAGTTACCACTATTCTGGTTTATAACACCAAAGACTGGTTTTTTTCTTTTTGAGCTTTGTATAAATGGAATCAAACAGTGTGTAATCCTCTGTGTCAGGTTTCTTTCATTTTGCATT
The DNA here is from genome assembly GCF_006229205.1 of Suricata suricatta. Lineage (NCBI taxonomy): Eukaryota > Metazoa > Chordata > Mammalia > Carnivora > Herpestidae > Suricata > Suricata suricatta. The sequence goes on from NC_043700.1 coordinate 99,733,816, forward strand.
ATGTATGCAAGATTCATTCATGTTGTTGCATAGAATTGTAGTTCTTTTATTTTTATTGCTGTAGAACATTCCTTTGGGTTACTATAACACCTTATTCATCCATTATGCAGATTAGAGATAAGTGGTAGGTTCCAGTTTTGGCTTTGTGAACAGTATATTTAGGAATGTCGATGAGCATATTTTATGGTGAAAATATCCATACACTTGAGTTTGATATACACTTAGTTGTTAAATTGCTGAGTCAGCATTTGTGTGTATAGCCAGCATTACTAGATACTGCAAATAGTTTTTCAAAATGATAGCACAAATTTAGTGTTTTAAAACAACATACATTTATTACTAAAGGTTTCTATAGGTCAGAAGTTGCGCTGTGGTTTACTTGTGTTCTCTTCTGTGGTGTCAGTGGGGCTGTGTTCTCATCTGGCTTGACCAAGAAGCATCTGCTTCTGAGCTCATCTAGTAGTTAGCAGAATTCATTTTATTATGGCTGCATGGATTGAGGTCAATTTTTCTTTTTTTTCTGGCTATCTTCAAGTCCTAGAGGCCACTCAGTATTTCTTGCCACATGGCCCCATGGTCAGTGGTTCACAACGTGGATATTCACTTCTTCATGGCCACCAGGATAGTCTCTTGAGTTGGCTAACAAAACATCATCACAGGGGTGCCATCTCACCACCAGGCCATACTCTGTTGTCCAGAAGCAAATCACAGGCCCTACCCAGACTCTGGGAGAGGGGCTGATACAAGACATACCATTAGGGAGTGGAGATCTTGGAGCTATTTTAGAATTTGCTTACCACAGCTCCCTAAATCATAAGTATGATATTATCCTCACAGGAGTTTACATGTAAATTACACTTCTGTCTAAAATAATGTTGAATGGAACATGTAAATCTAGTTTTAGTATTTACTTTCTCTTCTCAGAATCTTGTTGCTCTCATAAAACATATATTCACTGCTTACTTGGATTGTATGTAACATAGAACACTTATTTTTTAATTTTAATATTTGTGTGTTCAAGGGTTGGTTCCTTGTCTCAAACAAGAATGAACTTGGTACAATTTATGCTCCAAAGTGCCTTGCAGCATAAGGCGGAAGGGAGGCTTCAGCCAATGCTGCATCCTTTTCGACTTTCTTTCCTTGCCCTCTCCTACCTCAGACATTCCACTTCCTCTGAAACATTTCTTAAGTAAATAAATTTGGCTTTTGAGATGAACACTCTAGGGAAACCTCCTAGCTTTTCCTTAGTATGTGGTTCAGTTTGAATGGAAAGAAGTTATATGATTGTCTTCAAAAGCTAATGAAATTAAATACCACAGGATCAAAAAACAGAGACATTACAGTTCTACTTGCTGGTTTGTAATATACACACATGGGTCTTTCTTCAAAAACTGCATTTTATTTTTCTTTATTTTTTAAAGATTTTTTATTTAGAGAGAGAGTGAGAAAGAGAGAGAGGGAGAGAAAGAGAGAGAGAGAGCAGGGGAGGAGCAGAGAAAGAGGGAGTGAGAAAGAAAATCCCAAGTAGGTTCTGCATTGCCAGTGCAAAAGCTTGATGTGGGGCTGGAACTCATGAACTGTGAGATCATGACCCAAGCTGAAGTCAGATGCTTAACTGAGCCATCCAGGTGCCTCTTTTCTCTTCTTTTCTTCTCTCTGTCTCTGTCTCTCTCTCTCTTTGTCTTCCTTCCTTCCTTCCTTCCTTCCTTCCTTCCTTCCTTCCTTCCTTCCTTCCTTCTCAGGAAAACATCTAGATATGGTAGTAGTTGACCCCTAAACAATGCTGAGGTTAGGAATGCCAACCGGTGTGATCAAAAATTCTTGTATAACTTTGACTCCCCCAAATTTACCCACTAATAGCCTACTTTGACTGAAGCCTTATCAGTAATGTAAATAGTTGATTAACACATATTTTGCATGTTATAACTCTCTATACTGTTTCTTAAAGTACATTAGAGAAAAGAAAATGTTATTAAATGTTACAAGAAAGAGAAAATACATTTATATTATTACATTATATAATACTATGTTTATTAGGGAAAAAAAGCATATAAGTGGACCCATGCACTTCAAACCTGTCTTGTTCAAGGGTCAACCATATATGTATACTTAATAGAAAGGTGTTATTCTGATTTATTAGTAACTCATTTGTAGAGTGCTATTTGATCCTTTGAAAGGTTTTTGATAAATTCAAGTACTAATTAACTTACTTCAGCTTATTCCTAGTTTGTGCAATAGGCAGAGGTGATATTTGTGGTATCCACAACCTGCACAGTATGGCCACAGGCCCCTTGCAACAGCCATGAGCAGTGAACAGTCGGTGCTCCTGATCCGGTGATAAAACGGCTATCTGTCCTAGTTGTAGATGTATATATCAATTTATTTTTCCACCCAAGGGTAATTTTCCTTTAAAATCATTAGAGAAAACTATTTAAAATAATGTTGAAAAATTTTTTTGTTGAGGCAAATAATTGATTTTTTAAAAAAGGAAATAGTAGTAATCATTTCTATAAAACCCAATCTTAGTGTATTAGGTTTGCTTAAAACAAAGAAACTTGTTATTAATTAATTTGTACGTATAGGTAATACAACTAATGACCTAGAGATTAAAATTTAAACCATACCTGATGATCTTGAGTCTGCCTTAATGTTCTTTTTCTTGCCAATATGTGTATCCCCAGGATAAGCCTGTATAAATGACTTAGATTTTGAAACTAAATATTCAAGTTCATATTAGATTATATATATATATATAATATCATGATATATTCCCTGCATATATTTCTACAAATAGACACACCTGGAAATCAATTTTCACTTTTCTTTCTCCTTCTCCATCTTCTTCATCCCATGCCAGATTATTTAAACCAAGGTCTGCTGATTCTAATACCCAAACATTGCTCTGTCCTATTATTAATCTTCCTTAACTTCAGTGAAAGATCTTATTGCTACCTATTAGACGATTGCTACAACTTCATTTGCTAGTGGTATCTATTCCTTCTCTCCCTTTACATCAAAGCTAAAATTTTTTGGCCTAACATGTAAATGTGAATGTGCTACTTACTTGCTGAAGACACATGAAGAGCACCATTCTATTCAGAATATATTAAAGACCAAAATCTTTATGTGACATTTAAGACCCTTCACAATCTGGTCTCTTCCACTCGCCTATATTCATGCTTTGTTCCATGTTAACAACCTTTTGTTCATGAAACATGTCACACTTCTTTATTCCTCTATGCCTTAGCACATTCAGTTATCTCTGGCTGCAGTTTCTTTTTTCTATTTCTTTACTGGGTTAGGTACTGCCTATCCATCATGACACCATTTAAAGGTTAACTCCTGAGTGAGTTCTTTGTCATCACTGGGCAGAGTTAGGGGCTTCTTTAAGCTTTCCTTGCACATTGCGAATGCCTTTCTAACAGCATAGGATTACAAGCCCCTTTGGGACTTGGACTGAGGTTGATATTACCAGCTCCAGCCCAGCGAATTGCTTGTCACACAGCACTCAGTCAGTTATGTGAGTTTTGAATAAGTGAACGGCTATGGGTTCATGGTCTAAACTAAACTAAACTGTTTCATAACTTTAACTTTTTAACACTTTAAGAAATGGGATGTACTGCTCAACCACCTTTAATCTATTAAAGGTCCTTACAATATAATACCCGACAAGTACTAAATTATCAATAATTTTTGGATGAATTAATGAATTACTAAATGTGGTTCCAGAACATTGTAAGCAAAAGAAGCCAGTTAGAGTTCTTCTTTTTGTAACTACTACTGTTGTGCAGTTTCTTCTGGATTTGATAACCTTAAAGAGGCTTATACAATTTTTATAAAATTGTGTATTGGTTTAATAACTGTTTCTTAAAAATTTTTTACTATAGTTGGTACACAATGTTACATTAGTTTCTGTTTCAGTTTCTCTATATATTATGTTAGGGTTACTACAAGTGCAGCTACCACCTGTCACCTTACAATGCTAATACAATGTCATTCACTATAGTCCCTATGCTGTGCCTTTTATTTCCATGACTTGTTCATTCCATGACTGGAAGGCCATATCTCCCACTCCCCTTTTTACCCATTTCTCCACCCCCCTTCCCTCTAACAACCATCAGTTTTCTATATTTATGGTCTGATTCTGCTTTTCATTTGCTTATTCATTCCTTTTGCTTTTATATTCCACATATGAGTGAAATGCTGTGGTATATTTCTGTTTTAGTCTGTCTACTTCATTAGCATAATGCTCTCTAGGTTCATCCATGTTATTGCACATGGGAAGTTTTCATCCTTTCTTATGGCTAAGTAATATTCCACTTGTGGGGCATGTGTGTGTGTGTGTGTGTGTGTATGTGTGTGTGTACCACCTCTTCTTTTCATCTTTATCCATTTATCTATCAATGTAGATGTTGTTTGCTTCCATATATTGGATATTGTAAATAATGCTGCTATAAACATAGGGGTACATAAATCTTTTTGAATTAGTGTTTTCATTTTCTTTGGGCAAATACCCAGTGGTGGAATTATATCAAAAGTTTTTCGTATTTAACTCCTGTTCTTTTCCAATTTTTATCTTCTGAAAAGTAACAGATTTTAATCTCAACTTGAAGTGAACATAAGTATTATCACAATGAATATTAAAGTATGCCTTTTGATTTAGAAGTATGCTCTTTACTTTGGCAAACTATTCCCAATATTATCAAAGATGACTAAATAATTGTAGCCCCCCCAAAAAAACCAAAGGAGAAATATAGCAATATTTGATCTAAAAACTCTCTGCTGAAGATTTAATGACACTCTTTGAGAGCCTTACATCTATTAACATTTATATATTGTTTGCAATGTTTTCTGATAGATAACCATCTTCATGTTAAAGATAAGAGTTTAATTTTGTCTCCCAAAAATTATCAATGTATTAGGAAAACTTGGATAAGATGGTAACTATTTTGAAAGGCTGTATATTATAAATGTATTAGACGACAAATCAAGGATAATGGATGACAAGAAGGAAAAAAGTAATTTTGGTTGTAGGAATCATGGAGGCAATGCTGAAATCCTATGTTTGGGAAATTTCAGCATTTGGAGTTAAACAGGTTTTTATAGCCAAAGGTACCCTGTGACTACCCAGAGGAAAAAAGTATTTTCTTCTAATGAAGATTCTCCCTCTCTATCACCGTCAACCCACCACTCAGGTTATGCACATCTTCCTTCTCTACTCTGATCACCACCCCCTAGTAGAAGTTCGGCTTTTTCCAAAGAAAATGCTGTAAAATACCCAGGAAAGAAAATATCTTACTAGTATGTAGCTTTTCTGACATAGAAATGGTACATACTAAGAAAGCTGAGAAACAATGGAGAGTGGAGAGACAGAAAGATATGCTTCATTGACTAAAGCAGAGAGGGCTGTTGGGAATTTGATATGTAAGACACTCCAGAGAAGTTGCACATAAAAGAGAACTAGTCATCAGTGGGAGGTGAAGTTGAGATGGGTTTTTATAGATTAGAAATTGGATCCCCTCTAATATGCCTAAAGTGATGCAAGTTGAGGAGATTTCCCTTAAGATCTACTTTTGGTTCTTGGAGTGAACTTCCATAAATATGGCTCTGTATACACTTTTGTGTGAGGGCCTGGCTTTTACTAAGTTCACACATTCATTGATCTATAGAGGCACTTGGTGTATTTTAGGTATTGACAGATGGTATAGTTTCACTGATATTATGAGATTATGAAACTGTACAGTGAGAATTATGGCAGGAAAAATAATGTATGTGTTCATGTGTGTTTGCTTGGGTCAAGGGGCTAATCAGCATGTGGTAGGCCCTGAATGCCATGATGCTGAGGTTAGGTTTCATCAGGAGGCAATAAAAAGTCACTGAAGAACTTTGTTCAGACAGTGAGGTGAGCATCGTTATGCAGGTGTGCACCCAAGTATTTTTGATTGTGCATCTCATTCATTAAAAAATTGGAACACACACTATTATAGATGTTTGTTTAATAATTGTATACATATGTGGGCACTTCCTTGGCTCAGTCAGTTAGGTGTCCAACTTCAGCCCAGGTCATGATCTCACCATTTGTAAGTTTGTGCCCTGCATTGGGCTCTCTGCTGTCAGCACAGAGGCTGCATTGGATCCCCTGTCTCCCTCTTTCTCTGACCCTTCCCCCTCTTTCAAAAATTAATAAACATTTAAAAAAGTATATATATATATTATATACATATCTTACAGACAGTATAAAATACTAACAAGAATAAAAATACAAATGTTGAAGCATATTACCATGTTACCCTTTTGAGCATATTTAGACCATTTTGAAATCTGCTGGTATAGAGAGAAGATGATAAGGATCTTTATTATAATTGTGGAGGTGAAAATGGCCAGGCTGTGGACAATGTAAAGGTTGTGATACTTGATCAGCTGGAGTTTGAGCATAAAGGAGAGAGTTGGAAAAGATGGCTCTCACATTTCAGATTTGTTAAACAGGTAGAATAGTAGTTTAAGTAATAGAAACATGTTGTTTGGTTTAAGGAAGTTGTTTTGAGGGAAAAAAATTGATTCTGACAACGTTGATTTGGACTTTTGGTGAATAATAAGATAGAACAATGTGGTAGAAAATTAGGATATCAGCTTTGGAAGCTAAAACCAAGACTGTGGTTGTAAATGGAAATTTGTAAGTTCTCACAATAGATGTGAATAGGTAGAGCTAGAGTAAGAAGTTAAGTGAAGAAAAAAATAACTGAGGGAAGAAGGCAAATCTGTGAAGACCATTTGCATTTGTGGAGCAGATTTAGGTTTAAGAGTCTACATAAGGAGAGAGGAACTGGTGTAGGGAATCAAGGGAGAAGACAAGACTCCAAGGGAAGAGAGATTTTTAATAGGACTGGTGTGTTCAACATATCAAGGGTTGCTGGGAAATCTATAAATAAGAAACTAAAAGAACTTTACTGAACTGAGGATTAAAGGGTGATTTTGGTGTGATTAAAAAGCTGTCATCTTTTGTAAATGATGATGCAAAAGATATGCAAATTCTGAAGATGGTACTGACTTAATTTTCTGAAAAGGAAAAGAAAGTTCTACTAAATGCAGACTTGAAAAAGAACACATTTCTAGAAAATAATTATCAAATGTTACCCATAGTTATCTACAATATTTAGACATTAAGGAAGCTTAAATAAAAATTTAAGCTATAGGCATGTCATTTTGACTACACTTTTATTTTAATTGTTCTTATTTGTATGTTAAATTGTTCAAAGAATACATATGAGCAAATTTATAAAGTCGTGTTTTGTTATCTAAGTTTTTAAAACATGTATTTATTTTTGAGAGACAGATCATGAGCAGAGGAGGGGAAGAGAGAAAGGGACACACAGAATTGGAAGCAGGCTCCAGGCTCTGAGCTGTCAGCACAGAGCCCAAAGCAGGGCTCAAACCCACGAACTGCGAGATCATGACCTGAGCTGAAGTCGATGCTCAACTGACTCAGCCACCCATGCACCCCTGTTATCTAATTTTATATGTTAATAATTTTCTATATTTTATTAGTTACCATGATGATTATTTTAATGGTTGTATGGTAATTTATCTAAAGACATACAATTATTCCTGGATCTTAAAGTGATTTTTCTATGCATGAGAGTGAAGGAAACTATTTCAAGAGAAATGGCAGAGGGGAAATATTGATTTTGCTTATTTTCTTTGGATACATTTAGATTTGGTTTCCACTTCAAGCTTGCAGTATTTGTTTTCTCTGCTGAGAAGTATATATTTTCTAGTTGCACTGGATGAAATATCATTTTTCCCTGAAATCCTTCATGCTTTATTTCTATACTTGATTGAAACACTGTATTTAGAACTTTATAAATGCACACTGACATTTTGTTTAAAAACAACATGATCCATTTAAAACATTTTTAACACATTTAAAGATGTTGTTTCTTGATCCACTCCTGTGTTTTTGGATATGTGGAAAATTATTTCATATTAGTGTTCTTCCTGCTGTTTGATTTTGAGATGGATATCAAAAAATGTCTAGAAACAAAATTTCATAAATTCTTAAAATTGTGAAGAACTTGTAGGATCATTCACTTTTTCTAACTTAGAAACTAGTCCTATGAGAATCTAATAGTAGTAAAGATCAACAAAGGAGAGATTTTACGTTAAAATATTGGTGTTTCCATTGAAGACATTGGTAAAAGTATATCAATATTTTTGCATGAAATTTTTAAGTTTATTAATTTTGATTGCTGTAATATATCAAATCGACCACACTGATGAAGAAAATCACCAGACTAATGATGCATAATATAAGATCACATAGGAGGGGCACCTGAGTGGCTCAGTCAGTTAAGCATCCGACTTCAGCTCAGGCTATGATCTCACAGTTCATAAGTTCAAGCCCCACGTTGGGCTCTGAGCTGACAGCCCAGAGCCTGAAATTTGCTTCAGATTCTGTGTCTCTGCCCTTCCCCCACTTACACTCTGTCTCTCTGTCTCTCAAAAATGAATAAATGTTTAAAAACTTTTAAGAAAAAAAGATCACATAGGAATGACTTTACTTTCAGGAAACTGACAAAACTCTTTCTGTTATAGCTCAAACCAATTTACCTTTGTTTGATCTTCAGGGGAAATTTTCCCAGTTTGTCGATGTATGTTGAAATGTTCCAGAACCATGAAATTTACTAGTAAAAATATATATCATATCTGTCATTGTTTGGATCCATCAGTCCTGTTCATTTGTTACAGAGTAGAATACTTAGAATGCCATTAGTTGCTTAAGCATTGTGTGTGTATATGTGTCTTCATGTGTATATAAACAACCTAAAAATAGATGTTAAAGAAGGCAGTAAATCTACAGTTTCTGCCTTTTAAAGGGTTGCAAGTTCATTTGGAGATAAGATACATAGGAATAAGATTACATGAGTACAAGTTGCATCATCTGGTACAATTCATATGAATACTTGAGGCACTGAGTAGGACAGAGTGGCTTGGAGATCAAGTGAAGTCTTTGTAGAGAGGAGTATGGTCCTAGTCTTGAAAAGGATATTAGATCACATAAATGTAGAGGAAGCAGGAGCAGAAGGAGAGTGAAAAAGGAAGAAAGAAACAGGAAAGAGGAGATGCTGAATAAGGTATGTATCTGACATGATCTAGACTATTTTCCATGGTTTATAGATTTCTCTTGTTCAAGCATGGGACAAATAAGATGTGAACATATCTTTTTTTTTAATAAGTCAGGCAGATTTCCCCCCTAGTCATTAGAATATTAGGAGTGTGTGTGTGTTCCAAGTAGCTTACAGTTGACTTATCTTCTGTTTTTTTTATTTTACCATAAAAAGTGAGATCACAAGTTTAAAACCCACAGTTGGAAACTTTACGGCCCTCCTTTGAATTTTAGGACTTTCTACAACTTGACAGAGATTCCTTAGATATCTAAATGCTTTTCCTCAATCTTATTACATAAGCATGCTTTTATTTAACTAAATGTTGTAAGATAATTGTGTCGTATAATAGAGCATCAGTAATGCTCCCCTTTTCACTTGTGAGGAAATGGAGACACTGGGCCTACGTTCCCTAATTTATGCAGTAAAACAGTGGGAAAACCTATAAGAATTTTCATTTTAGACTTTCCCAAAATTCTACTTAAAAAACATATTTTTAAGAGTTTTATATTTGTGGTTGCTGTATCATACTGTGCATTTTCAGGGGAAATACTCATATATATGTGTGTATATATATATATATATACATACATATACACACACACACACATATATATATATATTTAAGTTTATTTATTTGTTTTGAGAGAGAGAATAAGAGAACATGAGCAGGGAAGGGGCAGAGAGAAATGGATAAAGAAAGAATCCCAAGCATGCTCCGTGCTGTTAGCATGGAGCCTGATGCATGGCTCCAACCATGAACCGTGAGATTACAACCTGAGCCAAAATCAAGAATTTTCACTTAACTCACTGAGCCCATGAAGTATGAATGCAAGGTCAGTTAAGCAATATGATTTTCTAACTCCCGCATAATGTTCCTGATTACTGAAGAGCATCAAGTGAAGGAGGACTGACTGGGGTTGTCCTTAAAGTGCTAATCTAGTCAGTGTGTTTTAAATAAAGTCATGGAAAATAGAACAGACATTTTTAAAGTTGTTTTTTGGAGTAGAAATATTACAAAGAGGTAAAGAGAGCAAAGGCAGACACATGAGAGCTAAGGAGAGAATGAGCTGATTGGGTAGAATTTCAAGAAGTTTATTGAAAAGGTAAACACTCTGCATTTTGCGGGCAGAAAGCACTCTTTGAGGTAATAGTAGAGAATGCCTTTGAATATCCTTTTGCATTACTTTCCATTACTTTCATTACTTGCATTACTTTCACAATAGGTGAATCCTATTTACTTTTGTAATCTGCAAAGGCCTAGTAGTTGACAGTCAAGTTTTCAATAATGAATGGTTTATCCTCAGAACTTGTATATTTAGATTACATTTTGCTTACCTTACATACAATTTTCCTTTGATATTTAGACAAATTCAATCCAAATATTGTTATTGGTTTTATTAAAAAAATTTTAATGTTTATTTTGGAAGAGAGAAGGACAGCATGAGTGGGGGAGCATCAGAGAGCATGCAGGCTCCAGGCTCTGAACTGTCAGCACAGATCCCAGCGTGAGTCTGAAACTCACAAACCGTGGTATCAGGATCTGAGCCGAAGTTGGACGCTTAACCAACTGAGCCACCCAGTCACCCCTTGTTACTGGTTTTAAACGTCTGCTCTTCAGTCTAGGACTAACTTACCTAAAAACATTTTTAAAAAAATATTTATTTATTTTTGAGAGAGAGAGCGAGAGCGAGCGAGTGAGCGAGCATGTGCATGTGCAAGAGCGGGGCAGAAAGAGAGGAGGGCAGAAGATCGGAAGCGGGGCTCCAACTCATGAACCGTGAGATCATGACCTGAGCCAAAGTGGGATGCTTAACCGACGGAGCCACCTAGGCGTCCAGTAACTTACTTTTATATGAGCTTTCAAAAAATGTCTTCAGTTCTAAACATTAAGTTGTAATTCCAGTGGTTTTTCTATGTGTAATGCTGTCTGCCATTATTACTAAGAAAATATGAAAAACTGCTTTTTGATATTCTGAAACAGAAGTTTTGAAAAACTCTCTAAATGTTTATACAAAAAATTTTATGATTTTTAGTAATGAAAAAATTGTCAATGTTTCGAAAAGGATTTGTACTTATATTCTTTCAGAAAGGGAAATAGTAACTTATTGATGTGTTCATATAAAAAAAGTCGTGAGGATCAGACATTGATCTACTTTCTCTTCCCTGCACTTGTACTTGGATAAAAACATTTATTTAAAGTCTATCAATATTCAGCTGTTACTGCTGTGTCCTGTGTGATGTCATGTATGTGCCTAAATAGAAAACCTCTTTAATTTTACTTTACTTTGAGGGTCTTTAAAAGGATAGATAAATCATTTCCATTTAACTCATATTTCTTATCTGAAATATTAGCATAATAAAATACCAAAATTTTTAATTTTTTCCTTATATGTAATACTTATTATGAAAGTTACAGACCTGGTATAGTGATGATTGCTTTAATAAATATAGGAGTTAAAGGTATTATAAGACATGCTACCAAAATCTTAATCACAACACTGTTTCTTAATTAGTTTAAGGCATATTGACTGACTTTTGACCATTCTAGTAATTTTCCATAAGAATTATGTTTGATTTTTCAGTTCAATGTCTGTATAGGCTACATCTCTTGTGATTTTATCACAGAGGAGTTCCTAGCTGGTTTCTTCATTTTCTTGACATAAAAGGTGCTGCTTAGATATTATACTTTTTTTTTTTTTTAGCTTCCCTTTGGGTCCTTAGAGACATGAGTGGTAAAGAAAATTTCTCACTGTGGAAGTCTTCCCCTTGATGGATAGTGTAATTCTGTCTTCTCAAGTAATGGTTTCACTGAAAGTGACAGGTTTCTTCTTTGTTCCTTGCTTCTTATGTCCTTTCAAATTTCTAAGAAGTGTAATTTCTAAAGCATCATCACTGACTAGGTCACTATTGTTCCTGAAGTGGAAATGATTTAGTGGAGCTGAAAGTTAGATTTTTCTTATAGTTCCTACCTCTTAATTAATTTTGTCTCAAAAAGCATTTAGCAAATACCAATTATGTGCCATATGTAGGTCCAGGTCTTCAAAATTCAGAGATGAGCAAGATCATCTCAGTTTTAAGGTCATATCCCTAGTTTAGCAGAAGACTCAGAGCTGGGGGCTGATGATTCAACCCTTCATGATAACTAACTCATCTTCATAATGATTGTCACCCTCTTTAAAAAAAATTAGGTGTTGTTGGTATGTATTTGCTTAATTAATAAGTATTGAATTATGCAAGTTTTTTAGGAAGTTGATCAGATGAAAGGCAAAGTAAAAAAATATTATTCTTTTTTTTTAAAGAATAACCTGCTAATAATATACTTAACTTTTATCTGTGATGCAGTTTTGGTGCATTGAACACAGTAGATTTGCAAAATGTTTTTCTTTAATTATTCAGTTCATTAATTAAAAATCAAAGCCATAAATGGTTATGACTAAAAGATTTTTCTATTTTAAAAAATCAAATCACAATAATGGGCAGAAAGAATGGTATAGTTAACAACTATGTATATATATACATAAATCCAGTGTGAGTGGGATATGATTGTGTGGTACATTGCAAGTTGTTATTTATGATATTTTCAGGATTCACACCACTTCAAACTGAAGGTCATGAACTGTTTAATGTTGGAGATTAAATATCAATTCCATATTTCCTGCCTCATTATTTCTTATTTGCTATTCTTTGTAGACTTGTGTTTAAATGTACTTCACATCTTTCTAAAGAAGAGAATATGTAGTGCCTGGGTGACTCGGTTGGTTGAGCATCAGACTTTGGCTCAGGTCGTGATCTCACAGCTCATGAGTTTGAGCCCTGCATCAGGCTCTCCCTGTCAGCGTGGCGCCTGCTTCAGATTCTGTCTCCCTCTCTCTGCCCCCTCCTTCTCTCTGTCTCTCGGAAATGGACATAAAAATTATATAAAAAAGAATATAATCTATGATTTTATGTGTCAGCTTGATTGAGCCACCAAGTGCCCAGATATTTGATAAAACATCATTCTAGGGGTGTCTGTGAAGATGACTCTGGATCAGATTAACATTTGAAATGGTAGCTTGGATAAAGCAGATTGCCTACTCCTGAATAAGACAAAAGAGGCTGAGTTAGAATTTGTACTCTCTGCCTGTCTTTCAGCTGTACATCAGTCTTCACCTGCTGTTGGATTTAGGCTCATACTGGAAATCACACCATTGATCCTCCTGATTCTTAGGCCTTCAGATTCAGACTGGAAACTTATCATTGATTTTTTTGAGTTTCTAGCTTGTTAACTACAATTCCTGGGACTTCTCAGCCTCCATATCCACTGAGCCAATGCATTTTAATAATCTATATTATTAAAATGTATATTATTAAAATATATATTATTGTATTATTATTGATTATAAATTGATATTAAGCATACTTAAAAATAAATATACATTGAATTTATAAATAAAGTAAAATATAAATTTATAATATACATTTTAAATACATAATATGTAATATATGTTTTAATATATAATCTATTATTTTATATATGTTTTTCTCCTATTGGCTCTGTTTCTCTTGAGAACCTAGACTAAAACATAATCATTGCCTTTAGTATATGCTTGTAAGCAATTTAGTCAGAGTACAATTGAGTAAACCTGAATCCAAATCTTTCCTTCTCCCTACATTCATCCACACATCTTTTCTTTCCAGGTTTCCCTTAGTATAAAATAGTCAAATGTTAAAAGAACCATTAAAGACATAAAACAGCCTCATAGGAAGTCCAGATCCCTCCTCTAGTTTCAAATGATCACTGAAACATTCCTGTTACAATTGGGAGTAGATGCAACTAAACATACATTCACCTTTTTTTCCCTCTATTTAAATTTCTTGTTTATGATGGATATATAAACATCTTTAGCAGATACAATATGGTAATATATCAGTGATACTCATTGTCTATGGATTTTATACTTGAAAATTTGCTTGCATACTAAAATTTATTTATACCCCCAAATCAATACTCAAGCCACGTTCTTGGTCATTTACAGACATGCACAGAAATGCAAAGAGTGGCAAATAATTTGAGTCATACAATGCACATGATCACAGCTCAGGTTCAACAAACAGACCCTGTGCCTTCTTATTTCTGCTCTTTTATTACAAACAAATGTTCTTTGGTGATCTATTTTGTGCTGTATATTTTGCATTTCATGCTTTTCATTGATTTTATTATATAACATGGCCCCCAAGCATAGTTCTGAAGTGCTCTCTAGTGTCTCCAAGTGCAAGAAGGCTGTGATGTGCCTTATGGTGAATGTAAGTGTGCTACCTAAGTTTTATTTAGGCATGAGTTACAAGGCTATTGGCCATGAGCTCAGAGTTAATGAATAATATATATATTAAATCAGGTGTTTTAACAGAAACACATAAAACAAAGTTATGTACTGATTGGGTGATGAAAATGTTGTGACCAGAGGCTCACAGGAACCTGTGTATTTCCCCTTAAAGCAATGGTTCAGAGTTCATGAATTCAGTGTTCATGGCAATTGGATAGAACATAATTACCATGAATAATGAAAATTCACTGTATGTGGTCAAGAATAATAAGAAAAAATTAGTAGAATTTCCCCCAGGTTCTCATTGCAGTTCTTAGGCTTGTTATCTTGATTTAACATCTAGGCTACAGTTTCTCCATTTGTTTAATAAAAATGATAATTCCTTGAATTACTGTCTGAAAAGTGTAATTTTAAAGATTAAATGAGGTAATATGTATAAGATTGCTTTGTAAACGAAAGTAGAAACTATGGTAAGGATTTCATAATTACTACTGTTTACAAATGTTTAATAAGAGTATTCAATTCTTGATTTAATAAGACTGGGAACTGCATTGTTCAGCTGTTGAAACAGTTTACATCTGAAATTCAAATTTCATTTTAACTAGAATCATTGTCTCTTCTCTATGTTTTTCAACTTGTTAAAATATATTGCATTCTATAAGAGTAAAACTGAATATTAAAGAATGTTGTGGGCTTGTATTATTTGCATCTTTTGTTTTCTCTGAGCCATCTCTGCTTAATTTACTAACACATAAATCTTTCCTATTCTCAGTGCTGCAAAGCCAATTTAGCAGAGGAAGAATGAAGCTGAATTCTGTTCTGCCTCATGCTTCACTAACAAAATTGCTAGGCCAGTTAAGTTTTGATTGCAGAATATTTATTTTTGGTGACAGATGTTGCTGATGTAAGAATCTAGGCGATCATAGCTTGAATTAGTCCTGGGTTGAAGTTGGAAAAAAACGGAAATGGAAAGTTTTATGAGAAGAAAATATGCTACGTCAAGATGGAATTTTTAGAATTACATTTCTCATAGTATTTGTGTGATGATTAGGATGTGCCTACATATGCATGTAGACAATGACTTTTAGGCAGAAGATGGACTCAGAATTTTATGAACTCACATTCTTAAAATTCTTAAAAGTGAGGGTTATAGAGCCCAGAAGAAGTAGATTTGCTAGTTTCTAAGCACCTGTTTGGCACAAAGCAGGGTCTGGAGTGGAGACTAATGACTAGAAAACATGTGGTTTCTGAGTGGAAGGGACAGCTTTATGTGCCCCTATGCTTATATATATATATATATATCAAAACACTCAGCACATCATATTATAATAATTGTTTTCCTTATCTTTGTGTCCCAGTCATCCACAGATGACCGGGAGCATGTTTGTATGTAATAGATTTTCAATAAGTGTCAGAAGAACAAAATTCTGCATAAGATATATTTCCCCATATCTCCACTGAATGCCCTCACAGGAGAGGAGAACTGACATTGGGATACTTGTCTTTTTGGCACAGGTCTACACAGAGAGGTTTTGTGGCCTCTGAATGAATCACTGAGAAAGATGCGTCAGAGGGAGGCCTCTGAGAAGACCATAGCACTATGTGTTTGCTACAATCCCACATTTTCTCTTGAAAAATAGTGAAATGTAAAGTTGTCCAAACCTATAGGATGTGCAATACTAACAGTGAGTGGTAATGTAAACTCTAGATTCTGGGTGATTATGACATGTTAATATAGATCCGTCGATTGAATGAATATATTACTTTGGTGAGGATGAAAATCAAGGGAAAGCTTTGTGTATATGGGGGTTTATGGGAAATGGGTGTATTTTCTGCTCAGTATTGCTGTGAACCTAAAACTGCTCTTAAAAAAGAAAGCTTATTAAAAAATAGCAGAAGGTTGTTGACCAAAAGGGATCTTCAATTCTTAGTCTGCAGTTCTTGACATACGAAAAGGTCACTAGAAATCCCATATCTGATTCATTCTAAGGGTGAATCAAAGGGTGGACTCCTGTGAAGCAAATTAGTGGAGGAGAAAACTCAGTAAGTCTGATTGATTGTTTTATCTCTCAGAACAGTACGTTAGCTTTTAAGCACTGTAAGGAAGATAGTTTAATATGAATTGCTCATGTTTAAATATATATATAAATTCAATCCTTATTTTGAGGTATATTAGAAGAAAGCATGGTTAAAAATACCCAGTGAACCATGCTTTAATTCTACCAAGTATATTCTGAATAGTCATGTACTTGTGCATTTCATGACTCTATGGCAAGACAGTCATGCTTTTATTGCTTTCTCTTGGTAGAGGGCATTCACCTATTTGTTCCTGGAAATGCAAGTAAATGATTAGTGAGTCATGAACCAAAAAGCATGAGTTGTTTCTCTGCCAAAGACAATTTTCTTCTGTGCATAGTGTTTTTCAATAAATATTTTCCCCTTGCTGAGATATGGAACAATTTTCTTATGAATGTTGCTTGGAAGTGAACTTTTAAACACAGGGAATAAAAATACATGCACACAGACTCCTAAGCGCCAATAATAGTCATAATGATGAAACCTGACTTTCGGATTAAACAGGTAGAGAAGTGATGGCTGTCATGCCCCTCGGTGATTGCTCAGGCTCTAGGTCATTTCAGGCAGGCAAAATCTCTGATGTGATATAACGCTTCTTGCCTAATGAATGGCTAAGTCCTAAATGTCTGACAACTCCACGTCTTTCTCAGTTCCTTCAGACTGTGAGAGAGGAATAATGTGTAATTTAGTAATGTGAAAAGCTGACACATAGCTGTCAGATGTTTCATTTCAGCCTCCTTTCCATAGGAAGTACAATGTTGAGTTGGTTCTAACTTCCTCATGAGATTATTGATTTTATGTTGTCAGAGAGACTGGTGACCTCAGCTCAGTAAGGCAGACTTTTTCTATGCAGGCAAAATGGCAACTCCTAATACCCAGGTATAATTACCATTGGACCAAATGTTTTATACACATTTCTTGTTTCCTATTGTGAGATGCTACTGATATAAATCCAAAGTCAAGACCATTTACTGTGGCCTGATTAAAAGCTAGGATTTAACTTCACACTTAATCCCAGGTTCATATGCTTGTGGTTCCCTGATCACTTTTGTAATGTCCATACAGGTCACTGTGTACTGGAGAAACCAAATCTAGTTATGAAAAGTGCAGCTGATAACACCTATTTAATTGACTTGAACTGATATGGCCGGGTATTTTGGAAGCAGAGCACTGGGAAAGTGTAGTTTGCATACTTTAAATCGATGGACAAGTCAATAACAAATATTATGTTACAATAATGTATATAATTTACTTTGTTATTTTCAATTACAAAAATCCCCTGTTCACTGCACAAAATAACCCACCTTGCTGGCTTTGTGTGTACACACGTGTGTATATGCAGCCTATTAACCTATTTAGCTTCTCTTGTCTAGCCATTCACTTGTAAAAACTGCTAACTCATCAATAGAAAGTGGATACAATCTACATACCAAATAAGTTAGAGGCAGGGAAGCAGTGGATTGCCCACATTAAGTAACTTATTAACAATGTTTTACATAGCTTTGTTCTTTAATGGGTTGTGTAGGTTCATTCTTTATTGTATTGACCCTTGAGAAAGAAATTGAGAAGTGAATGGTTGTGAAATATTTGGTTTAAATAGCAACAGCAAGACAGGAATATTTAAAAAGTAATGTCACATCAAGAGGCGCAAGCTTCTGTATCATCTGGTTGTTATCTAGAGAATAGAAATGTCAAAAGTTTGGCATTTCTTTTCTGGATTTCCATTCCATCTCTTCTCCCTCTCTCTAAGAGAGGAGTGGGTTTAAGTAGAATTACTTGCTTCAGCTACGTGGAAATTCAGGAAATCCAGAAATAAGTATTTTAAAACTGGTATTCAGATGCAGAAAACATGGAATTCACTATGAGCCTCTGTTGGAAAAATATAATTAAAAACAAAACCTCTTCCCAATCCAGAAAAGCTCTCCACAAAAGTAGAAGAGAAAGAAAATAATTTTATTATTGAGAAAGTATTAAACCAAACTATGATGTGCATCATAGGCAATGTGCAATGAGGTTATAGACAGAAAGAACCTTTACCTTTTCTTCATAGTCAGGCAGATACAAGCCATTGCATATGTATTATCAAGACAAACAATAACTAGTCCACAAATAAGAGGAAGTGACAGTACCATTTGTCATACACAGTTCATCCTAGAGTCATCTTGTAATTGGGATGACCACGTGTGTTAGCTAATTGGCTTTATTCAAATGAAAAGGAAATCTCTTATATCTTTACAACAAAAGGAAGTTTTGGAGCTTGGAGCAAGATGACCAGTGAGTTGGGCTTCTACATCTACAGTAAGGAAAGGGCACCATCTCTCTGGATGCTTACATTTTAAAGTCATTTTAAAGAGATGGTTCCCAGGTCTTTGAGAAATACATTCCTAGTTCTTAAAGCTGGCAAGAGTCTTTTAGCTTTTTTTTCTTAAGGCTTATTCATTTTTAAGAGAGAGAGAAAGCAAGAGAAGAGGATCTGAAGCAAGCTCTGTGCTGTCAGTGCAGAGCCTGATGAAGGGCTTGAACTCAAAAACTGGGAGATCATGACCTGAGCCAAAGTTGGATGCTTGACTGACTGAGCCACCCAGCCACCAGAGTCTTATTTAGCTTTTAAAGAGATTTATTTGTATTTCAAAAAGACACAGAAAGAAATTCCAAGTTTTCTAAGGTAAATGCTTTAAGAAAAGGGGGAAGGGGAGTCTCTTCCTGTATTTTCATCAGGAAGAATTAAGCCTGTTACTTTTTAGATAGTATTTGCCCTTATAAACATTTATTACTATGAAAGTAATATCATCCTTTTCTAATGATCTCAATTACTTTTTCTACCTTTTGTTGGGCAAGTTGCAGCCATCTAAATATCCACCAGGTTTATAGTAAAAGGTAATGAGTGGCCATCACTTAGTACCAATGTCCTGTTATGAGGCACTCAACTGAAAGATATTGAAGGTGAGGAAAACTTTTCCCTTCTCCCCTCTTAGATTCTTTGGCTTGCCAATAATTAAACTGATATAAGACAAATTAACAGGAGAAAAAAAATTAATTTTGTATGTACAGGACTCCCAAAAATATAAAGCTCAAAGAAGTGACCAAAGCAAGCAGCTTTAATCTTGACAAGAAACAAATTTGTGAAGAATTGGTGAGACAAAGAGGATTGGGCTTGGGGTAGTAAATTAGTGAAGAAGTAACAAGGATTGTTTATAGATCCTTCTCAGCCCTAAATTCCCTGTCTCTGGTTATGAGGGGGCCTTCTATTCTCCTGGTATAGGAAGAGTACCTTTCAAATGGGAGATTTCCTGCCTTGCAAGGGTAGTGCAAAGGAGGGTTAGAGTGTCCTTACTCTGACTCTTTCTCAGGTTACTTTAATTCATTAAATAATCAAACTGCCAAAGTGGCACACTCTGTTCTCCCTCAGTAGGGATCAAATGTCCAGTGTTTAATATACACAGCTCTAATTGTTTTAAGTCTTGAAGACCAACCCATCCTTTGGGCTATTTCTTTTTTCTTTTTTCTTTTATTTATTTATTTATTTTTTTGCATTAGGTCTATATCAATAGTTATACTATTGTAAAAGTCAATTAAATCTCTATGAAGTCACCTTCATTTATCTATTCATACTGGGATTAGAGAGAACTTGTCATTCTAAACTTAGTAGAGTAATATTAGACCTGTCTTTTGCAGTCACTATTTGTAAATGCCAGATTTCTGTTTTTCTTTTAATTAGAGGTTTTGTTCTTTTCTATGTTACCTTTCCAATCACACTAGTTAACAGCATTTTTTTGTTTGAAATTTAGGGCTTTTGGATACCTGGATGCATGTTAATTACTTTTACTTTGATATTGTCAAATTTTACTAATAAATTTGGTCTCAGTGTTATTCTGTCTGTAACAATTAGAAGTCCAGATGCTGCTTATACTGGGCATACGATTATACAGCTGATCAGAAATGAGACTGTGGGGAACAATTACTGGGTGTACAAAAAGAAAGAGATATGCAATAGATAACATGTTTGTTATCTAGTGAAATGTGATTCTGTAAGTAATTGAAATAACCTACTTAGTTAATGGGTTACCTTGAAGAAGCTATTAAGTGCTATGAATCCCAAATATATTATCTGTAAAATGGGGATCATAATTCCTGTATCATGAGATTATAATGATGATAAATTGAAATAATGTATATAGGGGCTAAAAACAGATTCTAGCACAAGATGAATCGTAACTAAAGCGGCTACTACCATAGGGCTATGCCCTCTACCTAGGATTTTGAGCCTTCCCATCAATGCCAGGATCATACTCCATTAGTTTTCATCCTTTTACTCATCCCAACATGTTTCTCAATAGTATCTTTCCTTTATCTTCAAGTATATTTACACCCCCTCTATCATATATATATTTGGTACATAGATATATGCATATAGCATTTAACATGACCTATTTAAAAAATGTTTCCAATAGTATCTTTCCTTTAGTCTTATTCTTTTTTAATTTTTAAATGTTTATTCATTTTTAAATTATTTTTAAATAGTTTATTGTCAAATTGGTTTCCATATAACACCCAGGGCTCTTCCCCACAAGTACCTTCGCCATTACCACCACCTCTTTTCCCAATCATCCTCCCCCTTCAACCCTCAGTTCCTTTTCCTATTCAATAGTCTCTCAGGTTTTGTGTCCCTCTCCCCAACTATCTTTCCCCCCCTCTCTTCCCCTGGTCCTCAATTAGGTCTCTCCTCTTCTCCTGTTAGACCTATGAGTGCAAACATATGAATCTGTCTTTCTTGGCCTGATTTATTTCGCTTATCATGATACCCTCGAGGTCTATCCACTTTGCTGCAAAAGGCCAGACTTCATTCTCTTTCATTGCCATGTTATACTCCATTGTATATATATACCACTTCTTCTTGATCCACTCATCAGGTGATGGACATTTAGGATCTTTCCGTGATATGGCTATTGTTGACAGTGCTGCTATAAACATTGGGGTATATGTGCTCCTCTGCATCACCACTTCTGTATCCCTTGGGTAAATCCCTAGCAGTGCTATTGCTGGGTCATAAGGGAGTTCTATTGCTAGTTTTGAGGAACCTGTACACTGTTTTTCAGAGCTGTTGCACCAGTTTACATTGCCACCAACAGTGTAGGAGGGTGCCCATCTCTCCACACCCTCGCCAGCATCTATAGTCTCTTGATTTGTTCATTTTAGCGACTCTGACCAGTGTGAGGTGGTATCTCACTGTGGTTTTGATTTGTATTTCCCTTATGATGAGTGACGCTGAGCATCATTTCATGTGTTCTGTTGGCCATCTGGATGTCCTCTTTGGAGAATTGTCTATACATGTCTTCTGCCAATTTCTTCACTGGGTTCTTTTTTTTTGGGTGTGGGGTTTGGTGAGTTCCTTATAAATTTTGGATACTAGCCCTTTATCTGAGATGTCATTTGCAACTATTTTTTCCCATTACATCAGTTGCTTATTAGTTGTATTGATTTTTTCCTTTGCAGTGCAGAAGCTTTTTATCTTGATGAGGTTCCAAGTGTTCAGTTTTGTTCTTGATTCCCTTGCTTTTGGGGATGTGTCGAGTAGGAAAGTGCTATGGTTGAGGTCAAGGAGGCTTTTTCCTGCTTTCCCCTTGAGGGATTGGATTGTTTCCTGTCTCACATTTAGGTCCTTCACCCATTTTGAATTTATTTTTGTTTATGGTGTAAGAAAGTGGTCTAGTTTCATTCTTCTGCATGTTTCTGTCCAGTTCTCCAAGCACCACTTGCTAAAGAGGCAGACTTTTTTCCATTAGATACTCTATCCTGCTATGTAAAAAATTAATTGGCCGTACATTTGTGGGCCCATTTCTGTGTTCTCTATTCTATTCTGTTGGTCTATGTGTCTGTTTTTGTGCCAATACCATACTGTCTTGATGATGACAGCTTTGTGGGAGAGGCTAAAGTCTGGGATTGTGATGCCTCCCTTTTCGGTTTTCTTCTTCAATATTACTTTGGCTATTCAGTGTCTTTTGTGGTTCTATACGAATTTGAGGATAGCTTGTTCTAGCTTTGAGAAGAACGCTGGTGCAATTTTGATAGGGATTGCATTGAATGTGTAGATTGCTTTGGGTAGTAATGACATTTTCACAATGTTTATTCTTCCGATCCATGAACAGGGAATGTTTTTCCATTTCTTAGTGTCTTCTTCAATCTCTTTCAATGTTTTCTATAGTTTTCATCATATAGGTCTTTTATGTCATTGATTAGATTTACTCCTAGGCATTTTATGTTTTTTTGTGCAATTGTGAAAGGGATTTCCCTTCCCATGGCTTCATTATTGGTGTATAGAAATGCAACCGATTTCTGTACGTTGAATTTGTACCCTGCAACTTTACTGAATTCATTGATCAGTTCTAGAAGGCTTCTGGTGGAGTCTGCCAGGTTTTCCATGTAGAGTATCATGTCATCTGGGAAAAGTGAAAGTTTGTCTTCTTCTCTGCCAATTCTGATGCCTTTTATTTCCTTTTGTTGTCTGATTGCTGATGCTAAGATATCTAACACTATGTTAAACAACAATGGTGAGAGTGGACACCCCTGTTCTGTTCCTGATTTCAGGCAGAAATCTCTCAGTTTAAGTAAGTTCCTTCTATTCCGACTTTCTCAAGGGTTTTTATTAAGAAAGGGTGCTATATTTTGTCAATACTGGGTGCTTTTTTTTTTTATTAAGAAAGGGTGCTGCTTTTTCTACACCTGTTTACAGGATCATACGGTTTTTTTCTTTCCTTTTGTTAACGTGATGTATCACATTGATGGATTTGTGAATATTGAACCAGCCCTGTAACCCAGAATGAATCCCACTTGATCACGATGGATAATTTTTTTTATATGCTGTTGAATTCGATTTGCCAGTATCTTGAGTATTTTTCCATCTGTATTCATTAAGGATATTGGTCTGTAGTTCTCTTTTTTGCTGGGTCTCTGTCTGGTTTGGGTATCAAGGTGATGCTGGCTTCGTAGAATGAGTTTGGAAGTTTTCCTTCTATTTCTATTTTTTGGAATAGTTTGAGAAGAATGGGTATTAACTTTTCTTTAAATGCCTGGTAGAATTCCCCTGGGAAGCCATCTGGCTTATTCATTGGGAAATATTTGATAACAGATTCGATTTCTTCATTGGTTATAGGTCTATCCATGCTTTCTATCTGTTCCTGTTTGAATTTTGGTAGTGCATGTGCATTTAGGAATTTGTCCATTTCTTCTGTGTTGTCCAGTTTGTTGGCATATAGTTTTTCATAGTAATCTCTGATGATTGCTTGTATTTCTAAGGGATTGGTTGTATAGATCCTTTTTCATTCATGATTTTGTCTATGTGGGTGCTCTCTCTTTTCTTTCTAAGAAGCCTGGCTAGAGCTTTATCAATTTTGTTTAATTTTTCAAAGAACCAACTCTTGGTTTCATTGATCTGCTCAACTGTTTTTTTTTTTTTTATTCTATGTTGTTTATTTCTGCCCTGATCTTCATTATTTCTTTTCTTCTGCTGGGTATGGGATGCTTTTGCTTCTCCTCTTCTAGTTCCAGTAGGTGCTCTGTTAAATTTTGAATTTGCACTTTTTCTAGTTTGTTGAGATTGGCCTGGATTGCAATATACTTTCCTCTTAGGACTGCCTTTTGCTGCATCCCAGAGATTTTGGATTGTTGTATTTTTGTTTTCATTTGTTTCCCTACATTTTTAAATCTCTTCTCTAATTGTCTGATTAGCTCAATCACTCTTTAGTAGGGTGGTTTTTAACCTCCACATTTTTGGAGGTTTTCCAGACTTTTTCCTGTGGTTCATTTCAAGTTTCATAGCATTGTGATCTGAAAGTGTGCATGGTATGATCTCAATTTGTTTATATTTGGAGGGCTGCTTTATGCCCCATTATGTGATCTATCTTGGAGAA
Source organism: Suricata suricatta (assembly GCF_006229205.1). Lineage (NCBI taxonomy): Eukaryota > Metazoa > Chordata > Mammalia > Carnivora > Herpestidae > Suricata > Suricata suricatta. The sequence goes on from NC_043700.1 coordinate 99,758,266, forward strand.
TATGCCATGTGCACTCAAAAAGAAGGTGAATTTCCTAACTTCAGGATGCAGAGTTCTAAATATAACTATTAATTCCACCTGTTCTAATGTGTCATTCAGGTTCATTGTTTCTTTAGTGATTTTCTGTCTGGTTGATCTGTCCATTGCTGTGAGTGGAGTATTAAAATCCCCTGCAATTAGCACATTCTTATCAGTAAGATTGTTTCTGTCTGTGATTAATTATTTTTTGTATTTGCATGCTCCCGAATTTGGTGCATAGGTGTTTATAATTGTTAGCTCTTCCTGATGGAGAGACCCTGTAAGTATTATATAATGTCCTTCTTCATCTCTTGTTACTGCCTTTACTTTAAAGTCCAGTTTGTCTGATATAAGTATGGCTACTTCAGCTTTCTTTTGGCTTCCAGTTGCATGATAGATTTTTCTCCATCCCTTTACTTTCAACCTGAAAATATCTTCCTGTCGAAAATGAGTCTCTTGTAGACAGCAAATAGATGGATTTTGATTTTTTTATCCATTCTGTTACCTTGTGTCGTTTGATTGGAGCACTCAGTCCATTTACATTCAGTGTTATTTTTGAAAAATATGGGTTTAGGGTCATTGTGTTCTCCGTAGAATTCATGTTTATTGTGGTGTCTCTCCACCTTGTATTCTTTGCAACATTTTCTTCATAGAGTCCCTCTTACAATTTCTTGTAGGGCTAGTTTGGTGGTCATGAATCCTCTCAATTTTTGTTTATTTGGGAACACCTTTATCTCTCCTTCTGTTTTTGAATAACAGGCTTGCTGGATAAAGGATTCTTGGCTGCATATATTTTTGGTTCATCACATTGAAGATTTCCTGCCTTTCCTTTCTGGCCTGCCCTGTATCATTAGATAGGTCTTTAACCACTGTGATAGGTTTCCCTTTGTATATTGTGGCCCTTTTATCCCTAGCTGCTTTCAGCATTCTCTCTTTATATTTTGCCAGTTTCACTATGATATGTCATGCTGAAAGTCAATTCAAATTATGTCTTAAGGGGGTTCTTTGTGTCTGTTGCATTTGAAGGCCTATTTCGTTCCCCATATTTGGGAAATTCTCAGTTATAATTTGGTCTAGTACCTCTTTCTTTCTTCCTCTTCAGGAATTCCTATGATATGGATTTGTTCCATTTGATTGTATCACTCAGGTCTCGAATTCTCCTTTCCTGCTCCTGGATCAATTTCTCTCTCTCTCTCTCTCTCTCTCTCTCTCTCTCTCTCTCTCTCTCTCTCTTTGTCATCCTCTTTTGCTATAACTGTTGTCTTCTAATTCTCCTATCCTTCTCTCTGCCTCTTCAATCCTTGAGGTGGCCACATCTTTTTTATTCACTTCATTTGTAGCCTTTTTAAACTATTTTCAAAGTCCCTAGTCATTGTATCAGTCACCTCTCTGATGCGTTTTTCAAGCCCAGTGATTAATTTTATGACAATTGTTCTAAACTCTTGTTCAGTTATGTTCTTTAGATCTGTTTTGAGCAGTTCTGTGGCTGTGACTTCTTCCAGGAGTTTCTTCAGGGAAGAGTTCTTTCGTTTTGTCAGTTTGGCTATTTTTCTTTCTCTTGTCAGTTTTAAAAAGCTCCTTGTGCACTGTGCACCTGTTAGTATTGCTCTGTTAAAGGGGGCTTATTGACTGTCCAGGACCTGTCATTTAAGGAAATGTTCTTTTAATGGTGTCTCTTGGTTTCTCTTATTGTGCCTTTGATTGTTTTATTTCTCTACTCAGCTATATTTGGGACTCTCTGTCATGCATACTTTGGCTTGTTTCATGGGATAGTCCTGAAAAGGAAAACAGACAGACAGACACACAGAGAACAGAAGCAGGCAAATGCACAAATTAAACAAACAAACAACTTAAAAATGGGAAAGGAACAAAAGAAAAGGGAGAGAATGGAGAAGAAAAGAGAAGAAAAAATAAAGGGTGGCAGAGACAACAAAGGACCATGGACAGTCTAAAAGTGTATAACCAGTTGAGGGGAGAGAGAAGGATGAGATAAGAGAGAATATATCTGGGTGGCAAGAGAAAAAAAGGATGGAGAAAGGAAAGAGGAAAATAATAAAATTTTTTAAAAAAATTAAAAAAAGTAAAAAAGGTAATAAAAAATAAGTACACAAAAATCAGCAGCTCCCCCTTGCAGATAGGCATGGTTTGCTGTAGGTAGGTCTAGGCGGTTGCTGTCTCAGGCCCAGCCTTGGTGTTTGAGGAGAGATGAATGGCGGCACCCCAAACTCCGCTGGAACTAAGCGCTGCAAGTCACTCTTAAAAGTCTGATCTCCTTGTGCCCTGGCTGAGCCAAGGTGTATTTTTCAGGCCCACCTCGATCCAACATCCTAGTCCATGCACATTTATGCTACCACAGATGAGATGTACTTGCTTTGGCGGCCGGCTTCTTAGCTGGGATCTCATAGGGGGAGGGAGTAGTTTCTGTTGGCACTGGCCAGAATTTGGATTTGCGCAGCCACTGCCTGAGGCATGGGGCGCTGCCAGAAATGAGGTGCACGCTCTCACAGATGCTGCTGCATCTGAAGTGCGTGACCCTGTGGCCGCTGCCTCTTTGGCCTTTGACTCCCTGCCAGGATCTTGCAGTGGTGGGGGCTCTTTTTTTCCTTGTGCCACTTGGGTTTGGGATTCTCGCTACCCAGCAGTTACATATGGACTGAGAGTTTTTCTCTCCTTGCTGGGTTAAATGTTATCTCTTCTCTAGAGACAGTACTAAGAGTGTGTTCAGTTTCTCTTTCTCTTCCCTTTGTCCCTCAGGGGCTCTGTGCGCTTTCCCTGTGTTGGGTTAGGGCTTCCACCTCCCCTGCTCTTCTCGGACTGCCCATTTTCCAATCTCTCCAGTTCGCATTCACTCACTCAGGCATCTTTGAGGTTGTCTTCTTTCTGGATTCTGTATTTTCTCCTTCCATTCTTTCAGATGAGAGTAATGTCCTTCTCAGTTTGATAGATGGGGTGGACGAAGTTTACAGAGCTCCCTTCCTCTCTGCCATCTTGGCTCCTCCCTCCTTTTGTCTTCAAGTATATTTACATCCCCTCTGTCAAAAACAAATTATACACACACACACACACACACACACACACACACTCATACACAGCAACCTAACCTGATCTATTTTTTTAAATCACCATTAGTAAGGTATGATTTTTGCATAATGAAATGTACTCATTTTAAACAAAGCTTAGTTTCCATGACAAACATATATGAATATATACATATATGCATTTAAAAATTTTTCATATAAGTGGAATCCCATAATATACACTGTTTTTTGTCTGCCATCTTTTTTTATTCTATTAATTTTAAGATTTATTCATATGGTTGTGTGTAGAATTTGTATCCTCCTTTTATTACTTATTACTATTCTACTATATTATCATATCATAATTTGCTTATCCATTTAATTGTCATTGGATATTTGGGTGTATTTGGATGTTTTCAGGTTGGGCCATTATAAAAAAAACTGCTACCACAACGTGTATAGAAATGGAAGGTATTATGCTAAGTGGAATTGGTCAGTCAGAGAAGGACAGGTAGCATATGTTTTCACTTATATGTGGATCTTGTGAAACTTACAGAAGACAATGGGGAAAGGGAAGGGGAAAAATAATTACAAACAGAGAAGGAGGGAGGCAAACCACAAGAGACTCTTAAATACAGAGACCAAACTGAGGATGCCTGGGGGTTTGGGGGACAAGGGAAAGTGGGTGATGGGCATCAAGGAGGGCACTTGTGATGAGCACTGTGTGTTGTATGGAAGCCAATTTGACAATACATTATATTAAATAAATTAAAAATTAAAAATAAAAATAAAGCTGCTAAATGTGTGGGCTTATGTTTTATTTCTCTTTGGTAAATATTTGGAATAGATTATATATATTTAGCTTTATAAGACTTGAAATATTTACCAAAGTTGTTGTAACATTTATGTTTCTATCAGCATATGAAAGTTCCAGTTTCCTCACTATCACTTGGTATTGCCAATCTTGTAAACTTCAGTCATTCTAATTGATGTGGACTAAAAATACTTTGTGGCTTTAATTTGAACACCACCGTCTGCCCCAGACCTGTGCCTTTTTTTGTTTTTGATTTTCTGATACTTGGAATTTGTAGCTTCATTTTTTTTCTGGGAAATAAAGCCCTCATCTTCTACCTAGTTTGGATGTGAGTTGTTTCTAGAGGATGACAAAGAGGGTCTGGGTAACCTAACTTCTTTTAAAAACCTTGTGCTGAGGCCACCCCTGTTCATCCTACCCCTCTGTGGTTTCTGTGCCTCAAATTCTGAGACTTTCAGGGAGATTCTCGCACCCCAGTCAGCTTGCTTCATCTGGTCATCCTCAATGGGAACTTAGTCTCAGCTTTCTTTGTGCTATGTCAGTTACCCTCATCCATCTGCTTTCTGTTGTCCAAAACTTTATTGACAACTGTCAGCTGTGGCCACCTTCTCTCTAGTTCTCTTTGTTCTTATGGGTTTATTGATTTTTAAAATGTTTCTTTAATTCATTTAGAGGAAGCAGAAAAAAGCACATTCACTTCTGCTCCACATTTATATCCCTTAACTTTTCATCCTTCTTACTTCTGGCTTCACTATTCCACACAGAAATTGTCAATGACAATGCCCATAATCTCTTTATGCTTAGTTTAATTTGATTTCACCTGTCTCAACCAAACCTCATTTTCTTCACCAAAACTCCTTTTGTCCTTCATATCTGTGTCCCAATGTGGTATATTTTCCTCAAACTTCTCTTTCATTCCATTTTTGTCTTACTTGCTGTTTCCCCTTTCTCCAACCCTTAAATTATATGAACAAGCCTGTATTGGGGAGATGCTAGCATATTTATATTTCCCGTGCCCCTCTGATACGAATTATTTCAGTAAAACTCCATGAGGATTTGGCATCACTACTCTTCAATAGCAGCCTAATTCTCTAAGGGAAGAGAGTTATTGCTCTATATGCGTTGTTGCCTGAGCTCTGCAAGATAAAATGTAGACGGGAGCTTCGTGATAATTCTCTCTAAGGTTCTCTGGTTTCCTTGATTCCAAGAAACTGTCTCATATATATAATGTGTTGACAGTGAGAAAATTGACCATTTCAAGCAAAATCTAAACCTGGGGATAAAAAAAGGCAAAATGAGTCTTTTTTCATTTCCTTTCAGAAGAGCACAATTTTAAAACTCTCCTGAGCTGGAAAGAGAAGATCCTGGTCATGAAAATCTCACAAGATTCTGTGTAATTTTGCTGTGAACCGAAAACGGCTCTAAAAACAAAGTTTATTTAAAAAAAAGAATTTCACAAGAATGGTGCTAAAACTGGAAAATATGCTCTAGTAAATAATGAAACAATTAAATTCTCAACTTTAAAAATGTCTGAGGATGTCATAGAAAAAATTGATGATTATCTTAAAATTCATTTTCTGAATTCTCTTTAATTAGCAAATTGGGAGATTTAGAGGGACATAGAACAAGTTTAAAGTAAACTTAACTCTTCAGTTTTGGGTCTGAATTGCTCTGTGATGCATTTGTATAATTTGTTAATTTTCGAGAAATTATTTTTTTTAATTTTTAACTAAAACCACGCTTATTTTTATTAGTGTGCCAATAAGACATTGACTCCTAAGATGCCAGTAAATTTGTATTTATAGTAAACTTCTCTGACAGATACTAAGTGTAAAATGTTCTTGATGTTTAACATTTCTTACTATAGCCATCAAATGAGCAGGTCATATCAAGCTTCCCTGTATTTAGGAAGAAAAACTTGTTCTACAGAAAATGAAGGGAGGTTAGACTACTTGACAGACTGGGGATGGTATGTGGAAGCTTTCACTTTTAGGTAACTGAGGCGAATCTTAGGTGGTGGTATGTAAAGATTTTTAGAAACAAATGATGGTCTCTGACTTATGTTCTTTCTAATATGAGGATTATCAAACTATACTAAGATTATTTTATAATAATATGCATATTTAACATGAAAAGTCTGGTTATTGGAATTAATGTCTTCTATATGATTTAGGAGTACTAGAATTTTATAAAATATTTATTTATTGAGGGAGGTGATTGAAGGGAAGAGACAGAGACAGAGGGAATCCCAGGCACGCTCTGTGCTATCAGCACAGAGCCTAATGGCGACTTGATCACACCAACTGTGAGATGATGACATGAACTGAGATCAAGAGTCAGACACTTAACTGACTGAGCCACCCAGGTGCCCCAGGAGTATTTCAATTTTTATGTAGCTGCTTTTCTATATAAGGCATTTTTTCTACAAAGTATGAAATTTAGTAATCATAGAGAATAATTTTATACTTTGTCTAGCAGAAGTGATTTTCTTGATCAGGGACCTCTTCCTGTAAGGATTTCCCTTTGTGTTATGGTTTTTCTACTTCCTACCACCTGTGGGGTGATTAAGAATGGTGTCATGTTTACAGAAAATGATCTCATTTCATCTCTAAAATATTTTCTTGTATACATTTGTTGACATATGAATAAATAAATGAAGTGCTTTACATAAATTAATCTTTCAATTAACTCTTCGTAAATATTTCTGTTTTCCTAAGTACGGCATATTAGGCATAGCTCTGGTAGCAAACTTTACTTTATTATAACTTTTTATTTTAATTTAACTTTTATTTTTGATAACAATTGAATCTAAGCTTCGTG
>NC_043700.1:99765034-99782564 GCF_006229205.1 Suricata suricatta
TGTAAAGGTGACACTTTGGAGTATTGTGATTTATAATAAGAAATATATATTTGGCTTTTGTCCTGTTTCTGATGTAGAACTCCTAAAATTACAGTATTTCTTGTGATGAGAGCCATAATAGTGTCTTGTTATGTTAATGAGGTGACTTTTGGAAAGCACCTAAGAATGAGGGCTGGTTGCCAGTGAAGCCAACAAAGTGGTTAGAGGGTTAGAACTTTTAGTCCCACACCCCGACTCCTAGGGAGGAGTGAAGTGCAGGAGTTTGACTTCAATTGCCATTGGCCAACTTGTTAGTCAATCATCTCTATGTAATGAAACCTTTATATAAATCCAAAGGTGGGGGCTTGGTGGTTGGGAGAGCTTCTGTGAGTTGATGGAAATTTGGTGAGAGTGGCCATGCTTCTTCCCGTGTACCTTGCTCTGTGCATCTCTTTCATCTCCTTTTATAATAAACCAGTAATCTAGTAAGTAAAAAAAAATTTTTTTTTGAGTCCTGTGAGCTGCTCTAGCAAATTAATTGAATCCAAGGAGGGGATCCTGGGAACCTATGATCTATAGCTAGTTGGTCAGGAGCTCAGGTGAAAACCTGTACTTTCCTTGGCATCTGAAGCACAGGGATTGGGATGGGGAACAGTCTTAGAGGATTAAGACCTTAACCTGTGAATCTGATGTCATCTCTAGGTAGGTAGTGTCAGAACTTAGTTCTACTAACTGGACACCCTGCTGATATTGAAGAATTGCTTGATAGGGGATACCCTGCCCCCAATGGAATTTGGAGTCAGATCCTAATGGAGTGATCTTAAGTTTTAATTGGTACTAGAATTATTTTACACGTGGAACCGGTTTTGAAGGTATGAAAGTTACCAGGTTGAAATGGAGTGGTGATGGAATTAGGTGAATGTACCAGGCAAAGGAATCAAGTTCTGCACAGGCTCTGTGAACTTGTGAAACGGTATGGTTACCTGTTGAATTATAGTGGGTTAATATGATTGGAACAGGGGATAAATCTGGGGGTAGAGAAGAAGAATGAGAGTAGTGTTAGAAGCAAATTTATAAAAATCCTTGTATGACATTCTAAAATTTATGTGCCGGGTTATAGCTGTTACCTCTTGACCTTGATCTGAGGAAAATTTCTTTATTTTTCATGAAAACACACTCACCAATTCAATAAGGAGAGGCCCACTGAATAAATGGAATTTGCTGAACATGCTGCTTTTCTGGAGGCCTCGTTCATGAAATTGCTGAGCTCTTCTAATAATCGCCAAGTCATTACTAATTTAATTCTTTTGATCCGCACCCCAACACATACATGTTCAGTATAAAAAAAGGAGCAATAATATCTCACATACCGTTTGAGCCATTGTGCAGAATCATATTGATACCAACAAAAGTAAAAGGATATAAGTGTATATACTCGGGAATGATAAATGTCCTTTTGAGCGTGCCAGCTAAAAAAGAAACCAAAACATTCTGAATGTCTATTAATAGCAGAATGCTTGAATAAATGTGATTCCTTTCTTTTTAAAGATTTATTATACAGCACTTAAGCAAATCCTAAACTAGATCTATTGATTTAGGGAATTATCATGGTGTTTCATTAAGTGAGAAGAGAAAATGAGCTGATGACGGGCTTGGGATGCCAATGCCTCTCTTACTCAAGTTTTGGGGCGACAGCCTTATTCAGGAGTGACTCGCACTGTATTTCCGTTCTTTTTTTTGGTTAATATTTTCTTTTTTTCTCCACGTTGGATCTATTTTCTCTTTGAATGATGGCCTTCTCCACATCACTAACTTGTGCTGGTAATGTATTGTCTGTTACTGATGTTAGGATTGTGAAACTCATTTCAAAAAGAGCATGGTTTCTTCACTTTTAATTTCTCTGCATTCATTTAGTCTTTAAAGTACACTCCCTCCCCCCTTGGATCTCATCAAATTTCAACTACCACATTCTTATTTCTCTAGATGATATATTATTTGCATCTGCACAGATCCACATAATGCTAAAACCCTGGAGGTGTGATTATCCTGAAGCACAAATTAACATTTGCATCAGCTGTCTGCAAGGGTAGTGAAAAATGCCTTTGCAATGTTGCTGCCCTGGAAGTTTAATAAATTTTCCTAAATATAGATGGAGAAGAATATTTTCTGACTTAACTACCACCTGTAAGAATTTTTTTATTATTATTCAGAGACCTTTCCTTTTGACTGTCTTCACTTTTTCATTACCATATGTTCCAGAATGAGAAATTAAAATTATTTTACTTAGTGTTTTTGCATCTTTAAGTGGGCATCATTAAATATTTTATGGAAATTGTTCAAATTAAGTAGCAATTAAGAGATCCTGTTTTCTAAAATCGTGCTTAGATGTGACTTTCAAAATTCCAGTATTTTTCTTTCCTTTATACTTTCCTACAGAATGTTGTATATGTGGGCTTGAGCCTGTTAGCATTAGGTAGGAAAATGTCTTCAAGACACAGTATTCAGACTGTGGCTCTGCCAAACCTCTGGATTTCTTCACCTTCTTTCTCTTCGCACCTTTAGTCATCTTAGAGTTCCTGTCACCTAACCATATACTGAATAAGACAACAGGAAAGATCTTAACTCAAATGGTCTGTTATTTTTTTTCATGCTTTTAAAAAGTAGGTTAATAGTATAAGAAAAACTGAAATTATTTGCTAAAATATTTTAGATATTCTACAATTTTAAGTCACTCAGGTTTCCCTTCTTTTTCCTGCATAATTTAAAGTACTATCAATTGAGTTCATTATATTTTCTATTTTGTTTTTATCCTCAGAGTCCTACTTTTTTTTAATAGTCTTAGACCTGTTGATCTACTATAATGTACATTGTCTTTAATTATTTCTGAGAAATCTGTATCAGACCAATCTTTGTTTTTCTTCTATGCTTATAAAGAGGTTTGTAGTAGCACTATCATTTGTGATTTCATTATTGTTATTAAGTGAGTGTCAGTGTTCTCATATGGTCATTGATGATTGGGGCTTTAGCTGTTTTATATAATGAAAATAGAAGTCTTTGAAAACACTGTCATCTTTGAGTCTAATTAAGTACAGAATGATATAACCATTATTAATGGGTGACTCATTTTTTTTTCTGTTTAATTTAAAATCTAGAGCTTTTCTTTGCTTCCTCAAATAATTGTACTTGTGGTCAAAAGAATAATAATAAGTTAGAACATGGATTGATTGTGAATAAAACTGTAAATCTCATTTTCATCACTGTTTATATTATTAATACCATGGAAGAATTAGATGAGAGAGTAGGGCCATATTGTACATAGCCATTAGTTGGACAAGTTTCTTTGGAATTTGGAATTATTCTGTCTCAACTCTCAGAGCTAATGCTAAGTTCAGGGAGGGCAAATCAGAAAGCTCAGATCCTGAGTTATCTTACTCAAGAAGCAATGACCTCTCTTCCCATCCAACTTTTCTTTCAGGAAGCAATGCCTGGTTGAAATGGTAACACAGTGGAACATGGCTCCTTCTAAGGATCAAAATGAAATCTCTTTAAGACTATGTTTATAGGATCTGTTAATATGTGTTAAACATTTTATATGGATCAAATTCTCCTCATAGTAGAGGAAACAGAGAAATAGAGACATAATTATACCATGTGACATATGCCATGGTAGAGGAGTTGGTTGAGGGTGATAGGGAAGCACAAAACAAGCACACAAATCAATGTAGGAAAATCAATAAAGGCCTCGTGGAGAAAACAAAGTCTAATTTGTCTTTAAAATTCTTTAGAAATTAGCCAGATGCAAAGTTAGAGGAAGGAAAAAAGAATATGCCAGCAAGGAATGGAGGCTAAAATAATAATTAAAAAAAACAGAGAAAGAATTCCAACATTTAATGTTTACCATATGTCAGGTACTATTTTAAATGATGCAATAAACCATTTCAACTTGCAACAAATATATAAAGCAGCTATTACTGTTCTCATTCTCTGTGTGACAAAACTACAGAACTGAATGTTTAAATAAATTACCCAAGGTTACGTAGCTAGTAATGAAAGAACCCTGTTGTCTGACTCCAGAGTCTGTATTTTAAGCAATGTATTATACAACAACTTGCTATAGTTTACTGATGGTTGTAGTGAACTGTGAGTTAAAATTGCTGGATAAAAATCCAGTTTGGGAAATCAGAAGACACAGCTGGAGAGACTGATGGGGGGAAGGTATTGACTTTATATGTCTGGTTAAGAAGATTAGGGCTTTTCTATCTACAGTGAGGGGCCAGTTTTATATTATTATTTTTAAATTTAAAATATGTTGTGGACTTATATGCTTATAAAACCACATGCATGGATATCAAGGCAATCTTACATTGCTTTAAAGGTTCTAAATGCTTATTCTCAGTTTCTGTATTTCCTCTCTAATCATGAATTGTTGCAAATGATTGGTGGAACACCAATTTGATGTCTATTGGTGTGCACATTTTACTTTATAATTTGTGGTGGGATTAAAGGTTTCTAACCTTTAATGGTAAGGTTAGCATTTTAGGTATTTGTGCCTGTCTGGAGAATGCTTTCAAGGTTGGCAAAACTGATTATAATGAGCTCAATCATGAATCAGTGATGGTAGGTAAGGCAAGAGATTGCTAGAACCTGAACTGAGACTATGGACACAACAGTGAAAAATGAGATGGATGGTTTTGAGAAACCTTCAGGAAATACAACTGACTTGGCCCAATGAACATGATTCTCCCGTCCACAGCCCAGTTAAAATAGCTCTTTGTGACTTTTACCTCTTTCCTCTGCTTTCCTCCTAAATTTAATTATATATAATGGTTTATTATCAAGTTGATTTCCATACAATACCCAGTGCTCTTCCCTACAAGTGCCTTCCTCCATGTCCATCACCCCTTTCCCCTGTCCCCCTCCCTCTTCACCCCTCAGTTAGTTTTCAGTATTCAAGAGTCTCTCATGATTTGCCTCCCTCTCTCTCCCTCTTTTTCCCCCCTTCCTCTCCTAATGGTTCTCTGTTATGTTTCTCCTTTTAGACCTATGAGTGAAAATATATGGTATCTGACCTTCTCTGCCTGACTTATTTCATTTAGCATGATACCCTTGATGTTCATCCACATTGCCACTAATGGCCATATATCATTGTTTCTCATTGCCATGTAGTATTCCACTGTATATATAAACCAATCTCCTTCATCCTTTCATCAGTTGATAGACATTTAGGCTCTTTCCATGATATGGATATTGTTGAAAGTGCCGCTATGAACATTGGGGAACATGTGCCCCTATGCATCAGCACTTCTGTATCCCTTGGGTAGATCCCCAGCAGTGCTATTGCTGGGTTATAGGGGAGTTCTATCGATAGTTTTTTGAGGAACCTCCAAACTGTTTTCCACAGCAGCTGTACCAGTTTACATTCCCACCAAGTGTGGGAGGGTGTCTGTCTCTCCACACCCTCACCAGCATCTACAGTCTCTTGATTAGTTCATTTTAGCCACTCTGAACTGAATGAAGTGGTATCTCAGTGTGGTTTTGGTTTGTATTTCCCTGATGATGAGTGATGCAGAGCATCATTTCATGTGTCTGTTGGCCATCTGGATGTCCTCTTTGGAGAAGTGTCTGTTTATGTCTTCTGCCCATTTCTTCACTGGATTATTTGTTTTTTTGGGTATGGAGTTTGGTGAGTTCCTTGTAGATTTTGGATACTAACCCTTTATTTGATATGTCATTTGCCACTATCTTTTCCCATTCCATCTGTTGCCTATTATATTTCTTGATTGTTTCCTTTGCAGTGCAGAAGCTTTTTATCTTGATGAGGTTCCAAGTGTTCAGTTTTGCTCTTGATTCCCTTGCTATTGGGGATGTGTTGAGTAGGAAATTGCTGCGGTTGAGGTCAAGGAGGCTGTTTCCTGCTTTCTCCTAGAGGGTTTTGATGTTTTCCTGTCTCACATTCAGGTTCTTCATCCATTTTGGGTTTATTTTTGTGTATGGTGTAAGAAAGTGGTCTAGTTTCATTCTTCTGCATATTGCTGTCCAGTTCTCCCAGCACCACCTGTTAAAGAGGATGTCTTTTTTCCATTGGATACTCTTTTCTACTTTGTCAAAGATTAATTGGCCATCCAATGTGAGTCCAGTTCTGGGTTATCTATTCTATTCCATTGTTCTATCTGTCCGTTTTTGTGCCAATACCATACTATCTTGATGATGATAGCTTTGTAGTAGAGGTTAAAGTCTGGGATTGTGATGCCTCCTGTTTTGGTTTTCTTCTTCAATATTACTTTGGCTATTCAGGGTCTTTTGTGGTTCCACAGGAATTTTAGGATGGTTTGTTCTAGCTTGGAGAAGAATGATGGTGCAATTTTGATGGGGATTGCATTTAATGTGTAGATTACATTGGGTAGTAATGACATTTTCACAATGTTCATTTTTCCGATCCATGAGCATGAAATGTTTTTCCATTTCTTTGTGTCTTTTTCAATTTCTTTCATAAATTTTCTATAATTTTCATTGTACAGGTCTTTTACATCTTTGGTTAGGTTTATTTCTAGGTATTTCATGGGTTTTCGTGCAATTGTAAATGGGATCAGTTTTTTTATTTCTCTTTCTGTTGCTTCCTTATTATTGTATAAAAATGCAACCATTTTCTGTACATTGAATTTGTACCCTGCAACTTATCTGAATTCATGGATCAGTTCTAGTAGGCTTCTGGTGGAGTTGGTTGAGTTTTCCATTTAGAGTATTATGTTGTCTGTGAAAAGTGCAAGTTTGACTTTTGTCTGCCAATTTTGGTGAATTTTATTTCCTTTTGTTGTCTGATTGCTGGTGCTAGGACTTTCAGCACTATGTTAACAGTGGTGAGAGTGGACATCCTTGTCCTCTTCCTGATCTCAGGGGGAAAGCTCTCAGTTTTCCCCCATTGAGGATGATAGTAGCTGTGGGCTTTTCATAAATTGCTTTTATAATTGTTTCAGTAAGTTGCTTCTGTCCCTACTTTCTATAGAGTTTTTATTAAGAAAGGATGCTGTATTTTGTCAAATGCTTTTTCTGCATTTATCGACAGGATCATATGTTTTTTATCTTTTATTTTGTTAACATGATGCATCACATTGATGGATTTGTGAATATTGAACTAGCCCTTTAACCCAGGAATGAATCTCACTTGATCATGGTGGATAATTCTTTTTATGTGCTGTTGAATTCAATTTGCTAGCATCTTGTTGACTTTTTTGCATCTGTATTCATTAAGAATATTGGCCTATAATTGTCTTTTGTTTTGGTGGGTCTCTGTCTGGATTGGGAATCAAAGTGATGCTAGCTTTGTAGAGTGAGTCTGGAATTTTTCCTTCTATATCTTTTTTTTTTTTTTTTAAATAGCTTGAAAAGAGTGGGTATTAACTCCACTTTAAATGTATGGTAGAATGCCCCTGGGGAGCCATTTGGCCCTGGGCTCTTATTTGTTGGGATTTTTTGATAACTGATTCCATTTCTTCACTGGTTATGGGTCTGTTCAGATTTTCTCTCTCTTCCCATTTGAATTTTGGTAGTACATGTGTCTTTAGGAAATTGTCCATTTCTGCTAGGTTGTCCAGTTTGTTGGTATATAATTTTTCATAGTATTCCCTGGTGATTGCTTGTATTTCTGAGGGATTGGTTGTAATAGATCAATTTTCATACGTGATTTTGTCTGGGTGTTCTCTCTTTTCTTTCTGAGGAGGCGGGCCAGAGGTTTATCAATTTTGTTTATTGTTTTCAAAAAAACCAAGTCTTGGTTTCATTGATTTGTTCAAGTGTTTTTATGGATTCTATGTTTTTTTATTTCTGCCCTGATCATTATTTTTTCTCTTCTTCTGATGGGTTTGGGGTGCTTTTGCTGCTCCTCTTCTAGTTCCTTTAGGTGCTCTGTTAGATTTTGAATTTGTACTTTTTCTAGTTTGTTGAAATAGGCCTGGAATGCAATATACTTTCCTCTTAGGGCTGCCTTTGCTGCATCCCAGAGAGTTTGGATTGTATTTTCGTTTTCATTGGTTTCCATATATTTTTTAATTTCTTCTCTAATTGCCTGATTGGCCCAAACATTCTTTAATAGAGTGGTTTTTAAACTCCACATTTTTGGAGGTTTCCAGACTTTTTCTTGTGATTTATTTTAAGTTCCATAGCATTGTGATCTGAAAGTGTGCATGGTATGGTCCCATTTCATTTATATTTATGGAGGGCTGCTTTATGACACAGTGTGTGATCTATCTTGGAAAATGTGCCATGCGCATTCGAGAAGAAAGTGAATTCCCTAGCTTAAGGATGTAGAGTTCTAAATATATCTATCAATTCCATCTGTTCCAACGTGTCGTTTAGGTCCATTGTTTCTTTAGTGACTTTCTGCCTGGTTGATCTTCCATTGCTGTGAGTGGCGTATTAAAATCCCCTGCAATTAGCACATTCTTATAAATAAGATTGTTTCTGTTTGTGATTAATTGTTTTATGTATTTGTGTGCTCCTGATTTCAGCACATAGCTGTTTAATTGTTGCTCTTCCTGATTGAGAGACCCTGTAATTATTATATAATGTCCTTCATCTTTTGTTACTGCCTTTACCTTAAAGTCCAGTTTGTCTGATATAAGTATGGCTACTTGGGCTTCCTTTTGACTGCCAGTCACATGATAGATATTTCTTGATCCCCTTACTTTCAATCTGAAGTGTCTTCAGGTCTAAAATGAGTCTCTTGTCGACAGCAAATAGATTTTTTTTAAATCTATTCTGCTATCCTGTTTTGTTTGATTGGAGCATTTGGTTCATTTACATTCAGTGTTATTATTGAAAAATATGGGTTTAGATTCATTTTGTTCTCTGTAGGGTTCATTCTTGTAGGTGTGTCTCTGGTTCCTTGTATTCCTTGCAACATTTCCCTCATAGAGTCCTTCTTAGGATTTCTTGTAGGGCTAGTTTGATGGTGATGAATTCTCTCAATTTTTGTTTTTTGGGAACACCATTATCTCTCCTTCTATTTTGAATGACAGGCTTGATGGATAAAGGATTCTTGGCTGCATATTTTTTCTGTTCATCACATTGAAGTTTCCTGCCTTTCCTTTCTGGCCTGCCAAATTTCGGTAGATAGGTCTATAATCACTCTGATAGGTTTCCCTTTGTATGTTTGGGGCCTTTTTCCCTTGCTGCTTTCTGAATTATCTCTTTATCCTTATATTTTGCCAGTTTCACTTTGATATATCATGTCAAAGGTTGAAGTTATGTCTGAGGGGAGTTCTCTGTGCCTCTTGGATTTCAATATCTATTTCCTTCCCCAGATTGGGAATGTTCTTGGCTCTAATTTGATCAAGCACCCTTCAGGACCTCTCTCTCTTTCTTCTTCAGGAATTCCTATGATATGGATATTGTTTTGTTTGATTGTATCACTCAGTTTTCTAATTCTCTTTTCGTGCTCCTGGGTCAATTTCTCTCTCATTTTCTTTGCTTCTCTTTTTCTATAACTCTATCTTCAAATTCACCAATTCTCCTCTGTGCCTCTTCAATCTGTGCAGTGGCCACCTCCATTTTATTATGCACCTCATTTATAGCATTTTTTTAACTTGTCACAGCTATTTTGAAGGTCCCTAGTCTTTGTATCAATAGCTTCTCTGATGACTTCCATGCTTTTTTTTTAAGCCCAGCAATTGATTTTATGATAATTGTTCTAAATTCTTGCTCTGTTTTGGTGCTTATATCTATTTTGAGCAGTGGTGTGGCTGTCACTTCTTCCTGGAATTTCTTTAGAAGACAATTCTTCCATTTTGCCACTTTGGCTAGCTCTCTTTATCTTGTCAGTTGTCAGTTTTAAAAGCTTGTTATGCACTGTGCACTTGTTAGTATTGCTATATTAAAGGATGCTCATTGTCTGTCCCTGGTCTGTCCATTCAGGAAGTGTTCTTTTAATAGTGTCTCTTGGTTTCTCTTGGTTGTGCCTTTGGTTATTTTATTTCCCTACTCAGTGATATTTGGGGCTCTCCACCATGTGTACTTTGGCTTGTTTCTTGATGTAGCTCTATGGGGCTATCTTCTTTGTGGACTCTGTATTTTTTACTCCCCCTCTTGTAGATCAGAGTATTGTGGCTTCAGTCCTTCTTAGTTTGAGAGATGCAGACAAGTGAAAATGACAGCACTCCCTACTTCTTTGTCATATTGCCCCCTCTCCCTAAATTTAATTTTTTTAAATCTCCATCTCAGAAGCTACAATCTATGTACTTAATAAATCAAAAGAATTTTTTTTTTTGCTTCAAAATCCATTAGGCATTTTGTTGAAGCAAGGCTCCTTTTTGACCATGGGATCACATGGTAGCAAGACTGGTTGGGCTGAAGAAGGCAGGATGACCTGGAGGTCTGAAATAAAGTGAGGTGCTATTCTCTCATTAAACAGGTATCTGGACAGAAACATGGGGGCAATGCTAAGAGTTAGAAGTTTGAAGAATGAGCTTTGAGGGGAAAGGTCAGGTACCCAAGAAGATGAAGGTAGGATTCTTTAAGCAGTCTAAGGAATGAGTCATGTGTCTGAGCAGAGGGCCAGCAAAGAAGAAACATGCAGTAGGTAATGGGAACAGGTGCAGGGTGGTGGGTGGTCTGTAGCAGAGAGGGAGGGGATGAGTGCTGACACACAGTTACAAAGTTAGTGTTTCAGACTTGGTCGTTGAGAGTCTAAGATCAACTTATTTGTAATATAAAAGACTTGGAACTCATTCTTGTGGACCTGAGTTTGAGGTCAAGGGAATGATTATTTTGAGTATGTGCCTAGCATTTCAATAAATGTTTTAGGCATATAATCTCATTTAATTCTCACAGTAAATCTGCCAAATGGATAATACTCTTATTTTGAGAAAATAGAGAGTAATACATGTTATCAAATATAACTAAATGTGTCCGGTTATGAGATGGTTCATGTTGATGTTTTGTACTCGCATGCTTGCTTGCTTTTCCAGGACACAATGCTCCTTCCACCTACAAGTGTCCTTAGTGTCAAGGTGGTGAACGTTGACCTTAAAGTTTCCCTTACATGATGAGCGTACAGAGGTACATGTACATGACTGGGGAAAACATTCCTTGGACTTCATAAATTTTCATAATTTATTGGCACCACAGTTCTGTCCTAAAGGAGAAATCACAAGGGAAATTCTTAGAAATTAAGAGGTTTCATTCTCTTAATAAATCTTTATTGATCATGTCTATATGTCAAGTATTATTTTTAAACCTTAAGATATATTGGAAATGAAACAAAATTTTATAATTCTAGTGGAGAAAAGATTGACAATAAAAATGCATAAATAATATAGAAGGAAGTCATAAGTTAGTGGTAAAAATCAGGGTGTGAAGCATCAGAATTAAATTTTTTAATAGAGTTTTTATGGTCAGCATCACTAAGTAGTTAACAGTGAATAATAATAAAAAAAAAAGTTAGGCCATTCCTGTATTCAAAGACTATCTGCTACTCCCATAAAGCAGTGCTCAAAGCATTATCACACTTTTTAAAGTAGGCTAAATGTTTGGGGATTCTTTTTTTTTTTTTAGCCAATGCTATCTCTGCCTATTTTAACCTTGTCCAGCCTCAATACTAATGACCAGACTTGTGTAATCCCAGCCTGCTATGCAAGTTGAATTGATGGGACTCTTTGCCACTGGTGAGTCAGCTGTGAAAATAACTAGTGTTAACTGGGCAAAATGAAATTTTAGGATATTATGTGAATATTATGCTACATTTTTTCGAATTAAATCCATCCTGCTTGGTCTGGGCACATGATTTGGCTTCTATTCAATGCCCTCAGGGATAAACTTACCTGATTTATATTCTGTCACCCATATGATGCAAAGAACCATACTAGCTGAGAAACACCTGTCACTTCTTATAACTGTGTTCCTTTGATATTTGTCTTGATTCCTTTAAGAGTAAACAAACATTTTGTGAATTTAATATTGTATACAGACTTGGAAAGATTTTTTTCTCCCTTGTACCATAATGTTATCAGCTGTATTTATGAATTCGGGTGCCCTTAGAGAGTATATCTTTCCCCTTTGGTACCCATTAGGAATAGAAAGACTCCAAGAAAATATTGCATTCATAAGGGACAGTTTGAATGTAACCAAACAGACAGATGTTTCAGAAACATGCTTTACTTAATCAAATATGGTCTGTGATGCACAGAATATCACAGAGTTTGATAAAAGCCTCGTTGAGCTGAAATACAAATGTGGCTTGTTAACACAGCTTACCAGCTTGTACACTCTTTCACCCTGTTACATGCCTCATAGAGTAATAAAAATGGGTAAGGCATAAAGATCGCTCTGATTTGTGAAACACAGAATCTCTGCTGCGGGATAGAATACTTTTGAAGTTACAACGACAATTTTCATATGTAATTTAAAGTGCAACTGACTAGCAGTTTGTAGAGAGCTAATGCAGTTGCATGCCTGTTTTATTTAAATATGGGTGTCTATTTATTTACCTTTCACCATCATAGATATACATGCACACTTTGTTTTTAACAAGATAACTTTTGTTTCTAAATTAAGATTTTAGTGAAATGACTGTTTTATTAATAGGTCTCTAAGTACTCACATGCACACATTCACCAAGAAAACAACCAAAAATATTTAGAAGAGTTTTAAGTAAATTAAATCTTTTGTTAACATTCCTCATTATTTTAGCCACTACTTGTAAGAATAAAGTGATATATATTATTAAGAGTAAAACACTTTCCAAATGTTGGCACTATTATCAAACTCTTAAAAATATCTTAAATGCAGCTTATAAAAATTTGTTTCATAATCTTGAGTAGTTATTGCATTTCCCCAAATATTTCCCCTACATTACATTTGTCAAGGAACAGAAAGTTACTGTTTAACTCTTTTTCCCGAAGTGGGATGAATGACTTTTAGAGACAGACTTTCTGCTGTGGAATGATTCATTATAACTCTGCAGGTCAAAATTGACTTTTATAATCACTGAAGAGATACAAATAAAATGGTAGATAAATATTCATGAAGCAAAATACCTTTCCCTCCCTTTTTCTCCTTTCTATTTCTAGTATTCACAAACCTAGGGTAAACCTTAATAGGTAATTCATATTTTTTTCAAAATCACAATTTTATTTTATAATTATTATTGTAATCTCACAATGTATATAATGACCTTTTCTTAAATACAGGGTGTTAAAAGTTACTGCAGTTAGTTGCGCCTGGGTGGCTCAGTTGGTTGAGCGTCCGCCATACAGCTTCGGCTCTGGTCATGATCTCACGGGTCGTTGGTTCGAGCCCCCTGTCCGGCTCTGTGCTGACAGCTAGCTCAGAGCCTGGGGCCTGCCTCAGATTCTGTGTTTCCCTCTCTCTCTCTGACCCTCCCCTGCTCATGCTGTCTTTCTTTGTCTCTCAAAAATAAAAATAAAAAATACTTTAAAAAAAGAAGTTATTGCAATTAGTTCAAGGTTATATATTCAGATCTAATAAGAACAGGAGGTCTATGCTAAAAATATATTTTTTGATGGGGTGCCCCAACTGGCTCAGTGTTTGGAGCACACAAACCTTGATCTTGGAGTTGTAAATTCAAGCCCTATATTTGATGTAGAGATTACTTAAAAATAAAATCTTAAAAAATATAAATATATATATAATTTTTATTTTAATTTTTTAATGTTTTATTTATTTTTGATACAGAGAGAGACAGAGCATGAGAGGGGGAGG
Source organism: Suricata suricatta (assembly GCF_006229205.1). NCBI lineage: Eukaryota > Metazoa > Chordata > Mammalia > Carnivora > Herpestidae > Suricata > Suricata suricatta. Next base: position 99,778,727 of record NC_043700.1, read on the forward strand.
GGCAGAGAGAGAAGGAGACACAGAACCGGAATCAGGCTCCAGGCTCTGAGCTAGCTGTCAGCACAGAGCCTGACGCCGGCTGGAACCCACGAACGTGAGATCTGACCTGTGCCGAAGTCGGAGGCTTAACCGACTGAGCCACCCAGGCGCCCCTATATAAAAATTTTAGAAGCTTCTACTTCCTTAACTACTATCCATCTGCTGTTTTCTTTAGATACTACTGTAAATTTCCTGGTATGATTATTTCATTAATATATAAATTTAAAATTTTAGAAATGGATATTTTCACGAGCTTGTTATTTTTCATGTTATGAGCATAATGCGTGGTCACTGGAAAATAAAACTCTACAATATAGGAGGATCCATTACTCAAATTAATCTATCCACCTACGAATAACCACTGTTAGGGTTTTTAATATATACATCCAGACTTTTCTAATATACCTCTATATGTTAGAAATATATCAATATCAATATAATTCTATTATTTTACTGATATATTTGATGGCATGTATTTGTTACATATATTTACATGTAAACATATGTACCTATATAATCAAAAAAGGTTTTATAGTATATAGATTATTTTATAACCAATCTTATCTTGTTTATGGGAATTAAGGATAAGAGATAAAATTTGAGTTTTTATAGGAAGGTAGAGAAGATAGCCATGCCATTAGTTTAAACTTTTAATTTATCCTTTTACAAAAAAATTCTTTCCCTATAAATACAATAAAAGAAAAAATGATGAAAAATCATTGTATTTAAATAAATTAATAAGTCTGTGCTTTCAGTTTTACCCATTCTGCAATTTATAAACTGTCTCTATCTTAAAGGCTTCTTTATTTCTTCCTTTTCTTTGAAATGTTACAGGGATATATATTCTCTTTCCTTATGTCAATATTTATGATGGTTGAGGACATAGTATGTAGGTGCTTAATAATTAATTGATAATGTATATGGTACCTTTCTGGGATAGGGCACCTGTGTTCATATAAACATGAAGGCTTCAGGAACAGTGACATTTTCTTTACTTGTGAATCCCAGGAGCATTTAATGAATGAAAAATTTATTTCAATCCTTTTATGGCTTTGCAGGATGTTTCAGAATATCCCCTAAAAGTATATAGAAGAAAATTTGCTTTTTTTTTTTTTTAGAAAATTCTTCTTTTGGATATGGAGGTAGGTGAGGCCTAGTCTTAATATTTTTGTCTTTACTTAGATATTATCCTTTTAAATTATAAGCATCAAAAAATAATAAATAATGCAGAATCTTATATTATGAAAATAAGAATCAATGTTTATTTTTAATTATTACATTGTTATGTTACAGAATAATGTGTATACAGTGAAAATTTAACTTATTGCAAACATAAAAACTAAAACATTCTGCAAGCACTGAAATCTTTTCTTTAAAAAGTATTTTAACTTTAATTTTTAATAGACTTTATTTTTTAGGTTCACAGAAAAAATGAGTGGAAAGTACTGAGATTTCCTATATTCTTCTTACCTCCACATGCACCCACCCTCCTTCACTCTCAAAGTCTCACACCAGAGTGACGCATTTATTAAAATCAACTACATTTCCACACTTTTATCATTCAGTGTATAGTTTATGTTAGTGGTCACTTTTGGTGGTATATGTTCTATAGGTTTGGACAAATGTATAAGTACTAGCATCTACCATTACATAATGTCCACTGTTTTGCCTTTTCCAGAATATCATCAAGTTGGAATCATATAGTGTATAGCCTTCTCAGATTGCCTTCTTTCACTTAGTACCATGTATTTAAGGTTTCTCCATTTCTTTTTATGGCTTGATAGCTCATTTCTTTTTGGGAACTGAATAATATTCCTATTTCATTGTCCAGATGTACTACAATACAGTTTATTTATCCATTCATTAACTGAGAGACATTTTGGTTGCTCTCAAGCTTTGGCAGTTATGACTAAAGCTGCTATGAACATCTGTGTGCAGGTTTTTGTGTGGACATAAGTGTTCAATTTTTTTGGGTAAATATCAAGTAGCATAACTGCTGGGTAATATGATATGAGTATGTTTCACCAAACTATCTCCCAAAGTGGCTATATCATTTTGCATTCCCACCAGCAAGGGATGAGAGTTCCTGTTGATCCACATCTTGGCAGCATATTGTCAGTGTTCTGGATTTTGGCTTTTCTAATAGACATTTAGTGGTGTGTCATTGTTTTAATTTAGAATTCCCTAATGACTTTTGATGCTAAACATCTTTTCATATACTTATTTGCATCTGTATATATTCTCTAATGAAGTTCAATCCTTTAAGCTCTATTTTTTAATTGGGTTGTTTTTCTTATTGTTGAATCTTAAGAGTGCTTTTGTATTTAAGGTAACATTCTTGTGAGATAGATCTTCTGAAAATATTTTGTGTCTTGTCTTTTTCAACTTTCTGTATCATATTTTGTGAATATTGAAATTGTGTCTTTCAGGGATTTCATCCATACTATCTAAGTTATAAAGTTTGGGGGCCAATGTGTTCATAATATTCTTTTAATGTCCTTGAGATGTATAATGATGTCCCCTTTTCATTTCTGATGTGAGGTGTTTATATTTTCTTCCAGTTAGACAGTTGGAGGCTTATAAATTTTACTCTCTTTCAAAGAACTAGCTTTTGCTTTTGTTGGTTTTTCTCTATTGATTTCCTATTTTCAGTTTTATTGATCTCTGCTGTAATTTTTATTATTTATTTTCTTTTTCTTACTTTGAATTTCATTTACTCTTCTGCTCATAGCTTCCTAAAGTGGAAGCCTAGATTACTGATGTTAGATCTGTGTTTTTTAAAAATAAATGTGTTCAGTGTTCTAAATTGACCTACAAGCCCTGCTTTCCCTCCATCTTACAAGTTTTGATGAGTTGTATTTCTATTTTTATTTAACAGAAAATATTTAAAAATTTCTCTTGAGATTTGTTTTTTAACTCCTATATTATTTACAAATGTTTGTTCAACCTTCCAAGTATGTTGACATTTTCCAACTATTATTAAGCTACTGATTTCTAATAGTTCCATTGTGGTCTGAGAGCCAGACATTATATGATATCTATTCTTTCAAATTTGTTAAGGGGTGTTTTATGGCTCACAGTGCAGTCTAGATGAATGTTTTATATAAACTTGTGAAGAATGATATTCTGCTGTTATTGAATGAAATAGTTCAAAGAGTTGATAGTTATATTCAGTTGACTGGTGGTACTGTTGAGTTCAACTATGTCTTTACTGATTTTCTGCCTGAAGACCTGTCCATTTCTGATAGAGGGGTGTTGGAAGTCTCCAACTATAGTAATGGATCCATCTAAGTCTCCTTACAGTTCATCTTTTTTTTTTTTTTTGCTTTACATATTTTGACACACTCTTGCTCTCTTTTTAGGGGTAAACACATTAATGATTGTTATATCTTCTTGGAAAATTGACCTGTTTATCATTATAGAATCCTTTTTTTCCCGAACAACTTTACTTGCTCTGAAATCTGCACTGACTGAAACTAATAGAGCAACTCCTGCTTTCTTTTGATTAGTGCAAGCATGATATATCTTCCTTGCAGAGTTTACTTTTAATCTATGTGTTCTCATAATTAAAGTGAGTTTCTTAAAAAAATTAAAGTGGGTTTCACATATACAACATATAGTTAGGTTTTTTTGAATCACTCTGATAATGTCAGTCTTTTAATTGACATATCTCAACCATTGATGGCTAAAGTGAATATTGATATAGTTGAAGTAATGGCTACTCTATTTGTTATCATTTTATATTGATTGCCCTTGCTCTTTGTTCTTTTTGTCTCCCATTCTTTTCTGCCACATGTGG
>NC_043700.1:99782664-99932602 GCF_006229205.1 Suricata suricatta
AGAAAGCTGTTTCATCTACATTGAAAATCTGTTGTGTAGTGTAGACACCTTCATCAATTATCTTTTTTAAAATATAATTTATTGTCAAATTCGCTAACATACAATGTATACAGTGTCCCCTTGTTTTGGGGGATAGATTCCTGTGGTTCATCACTTACTTACAATGCCCAGTGCTCATCCCAACAAGTGCCCTTCTCAATTCCTACCACCCACTTTCCCCACTTCCCCACTTCCCATCAACCCTCAGTTTGTTCTCTGTATTTAAGAATCTCTTATGAGAGTCCCTCTGTCTCTGTAAATATTTTTTTTGCCTTCCCTTCCCCCATGGTCTTCTTTTAAGTTTCTCAAGTTCCACATGAGTGAAAACATGATATCTGTCTTTCACTGACTTATTTCCCTTAGTATAATACCTTCCAGTTCCATCCACATTGCTGCAAATGGCATGATTTCATTCTCTCTCATTGCTATGTAGTATTCCATTGTATATATAAACCACATCCTCTTTCTCCATCCATCTGTTGATGGACATTTAGGCTCTTTCCATGATTTGGCTATTGGTTGATAGTGCTGCTATAAACATTGGGGAACCTGTTCCCCTATGAACCAGCACTCCTGTATCCTTTGGATAAATTCCTAGGAGTGCTATTGCTGGGTTGTAGGGTAGTTCCATTTTTAGTTTTTGAGGAACCTTCACACTGGTTTCTAGAGCAGCTCACCACTTTGCATTCCCAGCAACAGTGCAATAAGGTTCCCATTTCTCTAGATCTTCGCCAGCATCTGTTTCCTGAGTTGTTCATTTTAGCCACTCCAACTGGTGTGAGGTGGTATGTCAGTGTGGTTTTGATTTGTATTTTCCTGATGATGAGTGACATTGAGTATCTTTTCACGTGTCTGTTGGCCATCTGGATATCTTCCTTGGAAAAGTGTCTATTCATGTCTTCTCTCCATTTCTTCACTGAATTATTTGCTTTTCAGGTGTGGAGTTTGGTGAGTTCTTTATAGATTTTGGATACTAGCCCTTTATCTGACATGTCATTTGCAACTATCTTTTCCCATTCTGTCAGTTGCCTTTTAGTTTTTTGGTTGTTTCCTTTGCAGTGCCGAAACTTTTTATCTTGATGAGGTCCCAATATTCATTTTTGCCTTTAATTCACTTGCCTTTGGAGATGTGTCAAGCAAGAAATTGCTGTGGCTGGGGTAAAACAGATTGTTGGCTGTTTTCTCCTCTAGGGTTTTGATGGCTTCCTGTCCTATATTTAAGTCTTTCTTCCATTTTGAGTTTATTTTAATGTATCGGGTAAGAAAGTGGTCGACTTTCATTTTTCTGAAATTTGGAGTCATTTACAACCTGGCTAACTGTTTGGGGTCAGAGGCCTGGATTTCAGCTTAATTCATGTTTCAACATGTCTCCCTCACTAAGTTTAATCATTGCTAGCTTTTGATTTGAAGTGAGAGACTGTGACTCTCTCACTTGAACACTTAGAGGCCATTGTATGGTTATTGATTGCCCCAATTTTAATATTGTTGTGCCTCATGGAATAGAGAGGCCCAAGGAGAGAGAGAGAGAGAGAAATGATGGGTCAGTAAAGCAGTCAGAACATACACATTTATCAGTGAGGATTGCTGTTTTATACGGGTGTGGTTCATGGTGCCTCAAAATAATTACAGTAGAAACATCTAAGATTTCCCATGGCCATAGTAAATATAATAATAATGAAAATTTTTTAAATATTGTGAGAATTCCCAAAATGTGGCACAGAGACATGAAGTGAGCAAATGCTTTGGGAAAAAGAGCACTTTAGTTTAAAATGAGTGGCTCTCCACATTGGTGGTCTTGAATTTAAAAATATAGCACTGGAAGTCAATGTCTCTCTCTCCTGGGCCTCTAGTTATAGAAGAAAAAAAACTAGAAAAATAAAATATTAAAGACACCAACAATAAAAGCATGGATTCTTGGTTACTTTTAAAATCTTTAGAACAAAAAGTGTTTTGGTTTGGTTGCTTTAGGAAAAAAAAAAAAACCTCTCAACAGTGTTAGGTGAAAAAATTTATCTTTATCTTTCTAGATATATACCCAGACAAAATATAATTTGTAATTACAAAAGTGTAACTTTATGGATCCAAATACATAAGAAATTCTATTTTGCTAATGCCTCTTGGTTACTTACTTTTTAAATAGACAATAGTTTTTAAGAAGATAATTCTTTTCCACATCAATATAACTTTTTACATGGATTTTTATATACTTCAATTTTCTTTGTAGCCCAGAAGTAACTAAAAGTAGCCTACGCCAAACAAATAAACCTTATGATTTTAAGAAAATTTTATTTTACATAATATCTGTAGATCCCTCATTGGACAAAAATAGATCTTTTCATGAACTCTTTGTATTACAGTAATATGTTTGACAAGTGTTTTGCATCTGCTTTTATTTTATGAATCCTGTTCTCTGATGAAGGAGGATGTGAGGATGTTATTTTTAAATCATATGGCTGGCCACCTTCTCAGAATATAAAAAAAGCAAGATCAAGAATCATTGCATTTACTTAAATTATCTGTGGCTGAAGGATTTTTATTAATGATATTTTCCACTGATTGTTTCAAGATGCCTGTCACTAGAGCTCTAAGCAATTCAACAAGTATTTCCTGAATGAAGCAAATTCTCAGCATGAAGTTTTTTTTTTAATGAGAAAAAGAAATCTCTAAATAGTGCTTAATGATATGCTTTTGCAAGCATCATTTCCCCTCCCAAAAAGAGCCATGTGAAATAGAATTTTCCACTTATAGAAACGATACAGTGCTGTGAGGCCATAGTTTACTATAACTTTCACTCATATATTAAAGACCTTTAGAATAAATATTTTTTGACAAATATGGTTAGGTGAAACCTTTCCTCTCTCTGAGAAGTAGGCATATTTTGTCATTTTTGAATATGGGATTTATCTTACTGTGCCCTTTGTTTGTTTATCTATTTGTTTCTTAGGGACTTGATTGCTAGGACGTGAAGAGTGAAATTTGAAGATTAAGAACTGCCATAGACAGAATAATAGGACATCCTACAACTTTTGAGTATGTTGTGTTACATAGTTAAAGGAAAATAAGGCTACAGACACATCACTGATTACAAATCAGCAAATCAGCTGATTTTAGGATAGAGAAATTATCTTGGATTACCCAGATGGGCCCATGTAATTACAAGTGAAAAAGGGTCTAGGAAGAGAGAACCACAAAGATGGCAGCCTGAGGAGGATGTAGCCCAAATTGCTGCTTTGAATGTGGAGGAAAAGGGCCATGAGTTAAGGAAACCAAATGGAGGTAGAAAATGTAAGGAAACAGTTTCTTCAGGAAACTCCATAATAGCAAATTATCAAGCCTGAGGAAGTGGTTGTAGAACCCGTGATTTGTAGCTAAGTCATACCTCAGTGTGGAGAACCTGGAGACTCACTACCTATGGTTAATATCTGAAGTGGAGGCAGCAGTGTTGTCATTTGCTATAATGGCTCACAGGTAACAGGGAAATACTTATGTTTGCTTGTTTATTATACAGGTTACAATAAAAGATGTAGCTGAACAGCCAGAAGAAAATGTACATAAGACAAGGTCTAGGAGGGTCCAGAGCACAGGAGCTTGTGTTCCTGTGGGGTTAGGGAGTACTGCCCTTCTAACAGAGTGAACCTGGAAGTTCTCCAAGCCCCATAGTTTTCTGTAAAGGCTTCATTACAGACACATCACTGATTACTAACTGTATCCCCAGCCTCTCTTTTCCCTTCCCTTCTTAGAGGCTGGATAGGGGGCTGAAAGTTTTAAGCTGCTTCTTTTTGTTAATATTTAATTTTTTAAAAATGTTTTTATGTTTTTTGACAGAGACAGAGAGAGAGAGAGGGAGAGAGAAAGAGACAGGAAGGAGCGGGGGGGGGGGCGGGGTGGACACAAAATGGGAAGCAGGCTCCAGGCTCTGAGCTGTCAGCACAGAGCCCAGGGTGGGGCTCAAATGCACAAACTGTGAGATCATGACCTGAGCCAAAGTCGGATGCTTAACTGACTGAGCCACCCAGGCACCCCGAAAGTTTTAAGCTTCTAATTACGGCTTGGTCTTTCTGGTGACTGGCCTCCATCCCAAAGCTACTTGGGGTCCCCAGTCACGAATCATCATCTCTTTACCATACACACAAGACACTCTGGAAATGCCAGCTGTCTTAGAAGCTCTTTTGTCAGGAACCAGGGTCAGTGACCAAATATCAGAACAAAAGCTGCTCCCAGTACCCCTAGTGTAAGAGGATCTTAGGAGCTCTGTGTCAAGAAGTAGGAAAAGACATCAGTAAGTATATATTTTGTTATTTCATGCACGCCTTTTAATGTATATGATTAGTAGTCTATTGCTAATATCCCATATGAAGGGCATTGAGAAATGGCTAGCATTTTACACAAGTTGGTTTAAGAGGAAATACTTAAATACCATTACTAAGATGCTCTTATTTTAATGGAGAAATTGTTCCAGTAAACAATTTATATATTCTGCCCACAAATATTGGTAAACACATAATATTGATTTTTGTGATATTATTTATAATCCATATAAAATAGCATATGATTAAGGACTAGAGAATATTGCAAAAAAGATATTTCAATGTTCATTTAAAGATGGTAAGGCTTCAGTATCAAATTTGATTGAAGGTCACATCACAGATATTAGATAATTAAGAGCTAATTCATTTTGCAATGTTTTGAACTTTGCCATCAAGAATAAAATAGACCAGCAACATCCTCTCATACTTTTAAACCATGAAAATGATGTGACCAAAATTCCTTATTATTTTTTACTAGAATAATGTTTTTTTTTGGTTCTCCTAATCTGATATTACTTCAGGAAAATATATTTCCTGAGGTTTTGGTTTATATAATGAAATTTTAAATAATCATAGAAACACAAAGGCGAGTAATAGTATAGGAAGTTAAAGAGATGAGAACTCAATCATTCGAGATTTACAGGAGATAGTAAGAACTTTGGATTTTATTCTGAAAGCAATGTATAGTCATGGGAGAGTTTGAACAGAAGCGTGACAGAACATTAAGTTTCATAAAGATCATTCTGCCTGCTGTGTTGAGAACAGGCTGTAAGAGTACAAGGTGTAAACAGGGTGAATGGTTATGGCATAGTATAGGAGGATGAGAGGTGATTTTAATTTAGTTGTATTTTTAAGGTAAAACTTGCTTTTTTTGTTTTTGTTTGTTTGTTTGTTTGTTTGTTTGAAAAGATTAGCCCTAGTGAGAGGGGAGTCAGGAATGATTCCAAAGTGTTTGCACTTAAACAGTTGGATAGCTGAAGTGGTCATTTACGAACAGAAGCAGTTATTTTTTCCTTCAGGGAAGCTGTCTATAAGACATCCAATGGAGATGGAGATAGATGTATGAATTTGGCGTTTAGGAGCTAGGTCAGCATTAAAAGTGTAAGCTTGTGAGCCATCGCACTACAGATATATTTTAAGCCAGGATAAAGAATGAAGTCACCAAGGAAGTTGTAAATGTGAGCACAGACGGGAGGTAGTTTCCAGAGAGGGATTTAGGACTGAGAGCAAATTTTATCTTTGATTTGCATTCTGATTAATATAATTTGGTAGGAAATTAAAAAATCATGATGCAATAGTGGCAACTTCTGGAGAAATGAGAGAGAATGGAATCTAGATCTCAAATCTTAACATTATATAGGGGGAAGATATTTTATTTGTTATATATCAAAAGTAGCAGTTGGTATTTTCTGTCCTTTTAAATTATAACCATTCTCATGGTCTACAGGATGTACAGAGGCATCTAATTTTACTTTCAGTTGTATGTCTCTGATGTTTAATGAGTTGAGCAGTTTTCCATGTGTTAATTATTTGTTTGGGTTTTCTTTTTTCTAATGAGCCCATTCATAAAAACTTGATGGCAAGTGCATAAGGAGGATAAGCAGAACATCAGGGGCTGAAGGACAATAACAGAGGGGCTAACATATGTGTAATTGAAGTTCCAGAAGGAGAAGTGAGAGAGAACCCGGCCATTTTGATCACATAGTAGCTAAAAGTTTTCAAAAAATTTTAAAAGGTTATCAACTCACTTACCCAAGAAACTTAGTGAACTTAAAGATAAATAAAAATTTAATCACACTTAGAGATATTATTGTCAAACGTATGAAGATGAAATATGGAGAAAGCAGTGGAGATATGAGATGCAGCTGAGAAAAGACACCGCCTTCATCACTAAAGTAGTATGTACTTACTGCTCACCAGAAAAAATGCAATAGTAGTATACAACACACACCAGACGGGCTATTTCTTGAGGTTCCAGAGGAATCATCTATTCACAATGAAACATGACAATAAGATTTGACCAATAATTTCTGTAGGCCAGTCCAGGAAGCCGAACCACAACCTCTGAAATAATTGGCTCAGAAAATCAGGACTTGGTCAATGACTACAGGCCTCACTATTTTGACCCTGTTTCCAACTCAGGACCAACTAGGCCACCAAATGGTTATCCAACCAATCACAGATGATGTTTTAGTTTGAGTCATCCTACTCCCATTTTTCCCATGCCAACAGCCTTCAGTTGAAGTATAAAGTCCTCCTGGGGCACGTGGGTGGCTCAGCTGGTTGAGTGTCTGACTTTGGCTCAGGTGATGCTCAAGGTTTGTGGGTTTGAGCACCACATCAGCTCACTGCTGTAAGCACAGAATCTGTTTCAGATTCTCTGTCCCCATTTCTCTCTGCCTCTTCCCCGCTCAAGCACTCTCTCTAAAAAAAAATGAATTAACATTAAAAAAAAAGTAAAAAGCCCTCATTTTTGTTCACTTTGAAATTTCCCAATTTTCTTACCTGCCTTTGGGTCTGTGCCTAATGCAAGTCGTATTAGTTTTCTATTACTACTGTAACAAATTTCCACAAATTTAGCAACTTAAATTAACACAAATTTATTATTTTACAGTTCCAGAAGTTAAAAGTCTAAAATGAATCTTACGGGGCTAAAATCAAGGTGATGGCAGAGCGGTGGTTCTTCTAGAGGTTCTAGGGGAAAATCTGATCCTTGTCTTTTCCAGTTTTTCCAGTCTGTCCACATTTCATGACTTGTGGCTACATCATTCTTACCTCTGCTTCTGTTGTCACATCTCTTGATTTTCTTGCCCTTCTTGTATAAGGACCTGGTGATTACATTTGGCCCACCAATATTATCCAGAATAATTTCCTCACCTCAATATTTATAAGTTAATCATAGCCGTACAATCCCTTTTGTAAGGGACTTTTTTTTGGTAAGGTAACATATTCATAAGTTCCAGGGATTCAAACATAGATGTTTATACGTCAGCCTGACTGGGCCATCAGGTATCACAACCTGTGTTCCAGCATCATTCTGGGTGTGTCTATGAGAGATTTTTGATGAGACCAACGTTTAATCAGTGGATTGAGTGAAGCATTTTATTCTCCCTAATGTATGTGACCTTCATCCAATCTATTGAAGATCTAAAAGCCTTTGTAAAAGGGATTTTCTCAGGTGCGCTGAGTTAGGGCATTAATCTTCTTTATGCAAACTGGAACTTAGGCCATCAGCTCTCCTGAGTCTCCAGTTTACCAACTGCAGATCTTGGGACTTCTTAGCCAATTCCATATAAGGATCTCTTGATTACTGAGAAAGCCAATTGCTTATGATAATCTCTTTATATATACTATGATAAATATTTATATCTCTAACTAGATATATCTCCTACTAGTCTTGTTTCTCTGGAGAATCTTAACTACTACAAGACCTTTGAAGGGACATTATTTATCCTACCACTCCAGTGATGGTGGCTGACCCCCTGGCTACAGCAAGCTCTGAAAATAACCTCTGCTTATTACCATTTGGAAACTGCAAATAGAATTTCTACATCATATTGAGAGGTTTGGCAGTATCAAAAGTACAGCTTTATATAGATTAAGGGAGGACATATAGAAAGTACACTAAGTCAACTTTATAATGTCTCTCTGATCAGCTGTATCAATATACTTGAAGGGCCGAGCCCACCCATTAGCCATGAACATTCACCACAGAAGTTAAGGGGCACTGATTCTGTTATCTGGAAAGTTGCAAATAACTTCCAGCATCAAGCAATTACTAGTCAAAACAAGAACCACACATAGAGATAAGTTTCCTTTTCTATTCATTGACATATTAAATTGTTTGTCTATATAGTTTAAAATCCAATTCTAGAGTGTGTATAATGTGTGTGGATATATATATGTGTGTATATATATATATATAATACACATTGTATAATGTATATAGTCTTAGTTGAATATACATGTATATGTATATACATATTTATACATACACATAATTCTTGTTATTCTTGGTTTTATACTATAAAATTTCAGTGAACACTGTATTAGTTCATATGAAACTATTGCTCCTCAGGAAATAGAGGGTATGTTCTTGTGATCATCTGGTCACATTTTCATTAATCAAACAAGACATAACCTTGTTTTAAGTGGTATATGTAAATATATATAATTTTATATAAATATATATATACATGAACATAAGCCTTACCTATCTGTATATAAACAGATATATGTATTCATATATACACATGTATATAAAACATATATAAGCATGTATAAAACATAAGCCTTATTTAATATATATTTCTTACAAGTAAGTAGTTGCATGGGCTTTAAATGATTTGAAGTCAAAGTCCTTGCAAAACAAGTCAGTCTCATCAGCATTGAAAATCTACTCTCCCACATTACTTTTTCTATATAACACTTAGCAAATATTAAAAAATAATTTTCTTCTGCAGCTTTCTGATCCACAGAACCTGCCTAGCCTGCAAGTTTAACAGTCTTCACACCATATCACCTCTTGAAATGTGTGAGCTAGCCCCTACTAGCTGAGAAGGATTTAACATGTGCTTGGATGACATGACTATACATTTCTTTAATTTTAAGCCTTAAGACAATACTGTCTACTATGTTTTATTATGATGACTATTAATGATTATTATCCTTATTTTTCTTCAGTTGTCATCTCATGAATCCACAAATTTAGCTGCTTTACCATAGCTTTATCACACACTATAGATGTTACTTTAGCACTTTGTGGAACATTATACATATCGATAGGCACATTTTTCTACCTTTTTCTGAATGTATTGTTGATTCACTAACATAGAACTCATGGTTAACAGCACTATAATTCATCTCAGAACAAAGCTTATTCAACACACTTTTTTTCCTACAAGGCGTCAAAGTCCTGCACTTAGGAACACTGTACAGTACTTTATCACTATGCTGGGGGAGCATTTTAAACAAAAAAACCACTAAGAAAAAGTACAAAACCATAAAAAAATAGCGATCAGAAGACCACAAAAAAGACACTTATTTACATATGAGACCTGAAACAACATGACAGGGTTGTTTGATCTCAGTTGGGAACATGTAGGTCAGGTGAATCAAATGTTTTGCAGTTCTGCACATATATATGAAAATGCCCTGAATGTTGGTTTTGTGGTAGATACATTTTATTGGGTAGACAAATGTGCAAACAGAATCTACAATTAATGAGGATCAGCTCTGTGTGTATGTGTGTGTGTGTGTGTGTGTGCGTGTGTATTTCTAAACTACTCTTGAAATTTGTATGTAAATGTACTCATAATGTCACTGAGGTCAAATTGTGATTATTTCGGAATTCCTAAAAAAAGGTCTCTCCCTTTCCATTCCAGCAAGTAAATTAAACGAAAATCCCTGATCTCATGCAGCTTGCATTTGGTGGCACAGTAAGGACTGGCATATCATATAGAACTTATGCCTGAATATGGCTGTATTGATTTTAATCATAAAAGTTTTTGGAATATTTTGCATTTCATTTTTCATACCTTCCTAAATTGCAACATGTACTTTCCTACTGTGCCTCAATAAAGACTGCATCTCACACTGACTATGTATAGCTGAAGATTGAATCAGTGTGGGGCTTCCTTCTAGCAGAGAATAGGTCCCAACACTTGAAGTGGCATGCTATTTCTTTCCCATGGGACGCGTCAGCTTTTCTTTAACCCTATGCAAAGCTAACTACTCAGAATGATGAGTTATAAGATTTGATATTAGGTACTTCTTGCTATCTTAGAAAAATTAAAAGATAAACTGAGAAATGTCCTGTATCAGTTAGGCTGGAAGTTGGTTTACTTGTCAGTCATTGTTCACAGGTGTGGTTTGTTACTTATGTTATTACTCATCACATATCTGTTAATTTTTCCCTTGGGTAAATACAAATATTAGAATTGTACGTGGATGTTTGTAGTTTAAAATTTTTCCTTTGGGGTGCCTTGGTGGCTCAGTCGGTTGGGCGTCTGGCTTTGGCTCAGGTCATGATCTCATGGTTCGTGGGTTCGAGCCCCGCATCAGGCTCTGTGCTGACAGCTCAGAACCTGGAGCCTGCTTCAACGTCTGTATTACCCTCTCTCTCTGACCCTTCCCTGTTCACACTGTCTCTCTCTGTCTCTCAAAAATAAATAAAAAACATTAATAATTTTTTAAAAATTTTTCCTTTATGGTCATAATCTGTACATGGCATGTAAGGATGGAAAAGCAAAACAAAAGAACTCCAGTGGTCATCCAAGTATTTCTAGTCAACAATTCAGGACTGGTACAAATTATAGGTTTTGTATTGTGTACCGCAAATTTAATAGTAGAGGGTATGTGTACACTATCATACCTTTAATGAAATGTTTGCATGCTTAGTGAAGCCAACCCAACTGAAATATTTTCTACTTTCATCTCTTCCTAGAATGAAACCTAAATCTGATATTTAACAAAAAGCATAGTTTTGTTGTACAGTGACAAGTTTTCTAGATTCCAGTTCTCTACTTTCACTTAGATACTGGAAAGAGCTGTTGGAAGCTTGTGACTATCTAAAGATATTTAGTAATTAGATAACACAAGTATTTTCTGTGAACATGCCTCAGAAAAACACTACACAACATCATTTCATTCTGCCTAATTTATCTATACTCACGCTATGTTTTAAAATAACAGTATTTTCTGGTAAACACACTTGATTGTTTAAAAAACTCCACATAGGGGCAATCTGGGTGGCTCAGTCGGTTGGGCATCTGGCTTCAGCTCAGGTCATGATCTCCTGGTTTGTGTGTTTGAGCCCTCCATTGCACTCTGTGCTGACAGCTCAGAGCCCGGAGCCTGCTTTGGATTCTTTGTCTCTGTCTCTCTCTGCCCCTCCCCTACTTGTACTCTCCCCTATTGGTACTCTGTATCTCCCTCTCTCTCAAAAATAAACATTAAACCAATTTTTAATTAAAAATTTCCTATAAAGATTATTGTTTTCATTGATTTATCTTGACAAAATACTTATGTCTCTGTCAGTGACAATATGTTATTTTATAAACAGATGTTAGATTGCTCTGATGTAATATTGTAATAATGTAATAATGTAATATTTTCCCAGAAGTATTTTGGAGTCTCATGAGTTATTAATATTTTTATTGCCCCCAAATAAAAATTAAACAACCTTAACTCATTAGGCAAGAAATCAGCATAGTGTTGTAATGTTCTGCTATTAAATTTTTTATTTAAGTGTCAATAATATAGTAGTTTTCATATCTATCACAACTTAGGATTTCAAAATTCTTTCACATATATTGCTCACAATATTGGAGCTTTGAGAAGACATAGACTACAATGAGTATCTTCAAAGTAAAATTAAGATTAATCAATCATGTAGATAGCACAGCATAATCTAATAAGCACATTTGGTTGCATTAACAAAGAAACATCTTTTTAATGTTTACAAATGGAACATCTCCATTTCAGTATATGTTGGTGCTATTTCCTGCAGAAAAAGGGTTTTTCCCCTTAACATTTAATTCATATGGACACTATGAATTCTAGTCAAAACATTCATGTGAAGTATTTAGGTTTCCTTTTATAAAATCTATAACTGATGCATTTTTATCAGGGCTAAATATTTTGATATGTCTCCATCTTTGCTACAAATATGGTAGCTAAAAATATTCTAATTACAGCAGTTTCTCAAATCTTGTTAATCTCAGTTCTCCTTACCTATTTGATTGTCAGCAGAGGATGCTGACATCCCTTCAAAATCAAGGTCCACGTGCTTGGTCAGGTCTTTTCCTCTCTCCTTGTTTATCCCCTGGAGGCTATGTAAGGAGCCTTGTAATATTTATTCCAGGCCTCCAGGACCACCCCCTCCTCAGTAATTCACCCAGAATTATGTGTATGTTAATTTCTGTTCCACTTAGTTTCTAAACTCTTTAAAAACTAAGAGGGTGCCTATATTTTGTTTTAGATGTCCCTAAATATTTTATGACTTGTAAGTATTTCTGAAAATACTGTCAGCTGGTTGGGTGGTTGATTTGTCTAGGACACAGGGAAGACTTTTAGCACATTGTATTACCTCCACTCGCCATCCTAAGTTTATGTTCTCTGAGCCTACAAAATGGTCTCATGTTTCATGTGAGCTTCCACCCAATAGTGTAAAAATAATGTACTCTAAAATAAAATCATATATAATGTACTCTAAAATAAACCACATAGTGTAGTCAGCTCCTTGTCTTCTTGTAATTTTTATTTGTGAGAGAAAGAGAGATACAGAGCATGAGTGGGAGAAGGACAGAGAGAGACGGAGACACAGAATCCAAAGCAGGCTTCAGGTTCTGAGCTGTTAGCATAGAGCTGGACACAGGGCTCAAACTCACAAACCGTGAGATCGTGACCTGAGCTGAAGTTGGATGCTTAATTGACTGAGTCAACCAGGTGCCCCTGTAGCCAGTTCCTGAATCCAATGTTACTCTCTTCTCAATCTCATAAATTCTACATTGGTAAATATTCAGTGCAATACTAACACTAATGAGACATGTTGCACTGGTACCAAACATTTGGAGAAAACCTTTAGGTACAGTTTAGTACAGTTTAGCGTAGGTCAGTGTCTTTAGTGTTAGTGTATGATGTTTGGTCTCAGACTCACTGCAACTCAATGAGCAACATTTCTGGATGAAATTGACTAAATTTTGGTTCTTTATTTTTCTTCAGCCACCATCAATATACATTCCTGAAAACAGAAATGCGCATAATACAAGGGAAAGGAAAAATAATATTGACTATGCTGAGTTAAGAGGAAGTAATTGTAAAAACTTATCATGAAATTTTTTTTGTTTTAAATGACACTAAGTTAGAAAGCATGATGTGAGAATTAACCTACAGAAACATATGTTTATGAAGCTACTCATAGGAAAAGTGATTACCATAAGCTTAACTGATAATTGATATCATGAAAGTCAGAATAATCTTTTGGGTCTTAGAAATAGCAGGTCACTATCATTATTTGTATCAGTAATTCAATTTCTTGACCACTTCCTACATTATATAGAATGTTTCTAAGACTGGAGTGGCGATTCAGAAGAGTAAAACAAAAAAAATTAAATCTAGAGCCATTTCACATTTGGAAGGCACAGGTAATGACAGCTGGCCCCTCTCTGTGTCTATATATTACTTATAACAGCAGGATGCTATGACTTTCCACTCAGTACTAGCAAATAAGAAACATCTGATGAAGACATAACAAATACCAAGTAATTGTACACTTTAAAATAAAGGATGCAGCTTTGTGCATCAGGTGAGGATGGGAAGATTTGGCTGCTGATAGGACATTTTTTTCTATTTATCTTGCTAGATAATTCTTCCAAATATGGCTCAAGTGATTGGAATGAACATCTTTTACTGACTTGTCATTATATTTTCCCTTGGGATGTAAATAAGCTTGGACGATATGATTATAATATGGTAATTTTAAACTTGAGTGACTTGTAGCCAAAATTTGCAATTATAGACACCTTTCTTGAAAATTTGAAAGTTTGCTTGTAAAATTACATTAGGCTGAATCTTGATTGGGAAAGTTTTATTTACTAAGTTTATTATTCATCCTTAGGACAAAATCCTTTCAGTTATTCATGATATAGAGGGCATAATGTGATTAAAAACAAAAGCTTTTCATTTCAAACATGTAGAGATATTACGCTACTTAAAATTACACTTTCCATAGTATGGAAATCTAGAAAATAATTTTGATACTAAGTATTTAAAAATTTTGATAGCTTTATTGAGTGGTGGTTGCCACACAATAAGCTGCACATAAAGTATACAATTGTACATATTTGGAAATATGTATGCACCTGTGTGTGTATATCACAATAAAAAAATGAAGATACCATCATCCCCAAAAGCTTTCTTCTTTTCCTACATATCCTTCCATCTCATCCTAGCCCTTCCCAGGCACCCATTGATGTGTCTTCTGTTACCATGGAGTTAATTAACATTTTATAGAAATTTTTATAAATATAATTAAAAAACATATAATTTTTATTCTGTCTACCTGTTTTCATTCAGCCTAATTATTGTGAGATTCGTCCAGGGTATTGGAAATATGTCTTATGGCTAATGTATGAACAATGAATTTTTATCTATTCATTCTATTTATAAACATTCTGTTTCCAGTTTTTGACTATTTTTAATAAAATTTTAAACATGAAACTTTATACAGAAATATATCAGCAATAACATTCTAACAAAATGAAATAAGTATTTCAATTAAAAGATGAAAATTATCAGACATTAAAGAAATATCTATGAACTACTTATGAGAAACATCTTAAATATAAAGGAACATAAAGTATAATATATTTTCATTTCTCTTGATGTAATATCTAAGAGTGGAATGGCTACGTCAAGTGGTCTTGTACCCTTGAATTCTTAAGACTGAAAAATTATAATATGTTTACCATTTTGTATTTCCATCGTCAGTGTATGAGAGTCTCAGTTGACCCACATCCTTGCTAGCACTTTGTATGATCAGTCTTTTTAATTTCAGCTATTTTAATAGATGTATAGTGGCACACCATTTTGGTTTTAATTTGCATTTTTCCTAATGAAAAATGATGTTGGATATCTTTTTATTTGCTTATTTGGTATCTATATTGCCCATTTAAAAATTAAGTTATTTATTGTTATTGAGTCACTGAGCATTCCCTAAATATTGTCAATAAAAGTTCTTTTAGATATGTAATTTATAAATATTTTCTTCAGTCTGTAGCTTGTTCTTTCATTTCCTTAACAGTATCTTTTAAAGAACAGAAGTTCTGAATTTTGATGAGGTATATGTCACTTTTTAAATGAATTCTATTGTTGCTCCTCTTCAAGAAGTTTATAGTCATAGGTTGTATGTCTAGGTCCCTGATCCACTTTGAGTTCATTTTTGTTTTATATAGTATGAGGTATAGATTAATGTTTATTATATGTTTTCATATATGGATGTGTTTTTTTTCCCCAGCACTAATTCTTTTTTTTTTAAGAGTTTATTGTCAAATTGGTTTCCATATAACACCCAGTGCTCTTCCCCACAAGTGCCCTCCTCCATCACCACCACCTCTTTCCCTCCTTCCTCCTTCCCCTTCAACCCTCAGTTCCACTTCACTATTCAATAGTCTCTCAGGTTTTGCGTCCCTCTCCCTCCCCAACTCTCTTTCCCTCTTCCCCTCCCCTTGGTCCTCCATTAGGTTTCTCCTGTTAGACCATGAGTGCAAACATATGGTATCTGTCCTTCTCCGCCTGACTTATTTCGCTTAGCATGACACCCTCAAGGTCCATCCACTTTCCTACAAATGGCAATATTTCATTCTTTCTCGTTGCCATGTAATACTGCATTGTATAAATATACCACTTCTTGATCCATTCATCAGGTGATGGACATTTAGGCTCTTTCCATGATTTGGCTATTGTTGACAGTGCTGCTATGAACTTTGGGGTACATGTGTCCCTATGCATCACCACTTCCGTATCCCTTAGGTAAATCCCTAGCAGTGCTATTGCTGGGTCATAAGGGAGTTCTATCGATAGTTTTTTGAGGAACCTCCATACTGTTTTCCAGAGCAGCTGCACAAGTTTACATTCCCACCAACAGTGTAGGAGGGTGCCCATCTCTCCACACCCTTGCCAGCATCTATAGTCTGTTGATTTGTTCATTTTAGCCACTCTGACTGGCATGAGGTGGTATCTCAGTGTGGTTTTGATTAGTGTTTCCCTGATGATGCGTGATGTTGAGCATCATTTCATGTGCCTGTGTGCCATCTGGATGTCCTCTTTGGAGAAGTGTCTATGTCTTCTGCCCATTTCTTCACTGGGTTATTTGCTTTTTGGGTGTGGAGTTTGGTGAATTCCTTGTAGATTTTGGATACTAGCCCTTTATCTGAGATGTCATTTGCAACCATCTTTTCCCATTCCATTGGTTGCCTATTAGTTGTCTTGATTGTTTCCTTTGCCTTGCAGAAGCTTTTTATCTTGATGAAGTCCCAAGAGTTCATTTTTGCTTTCATTTCCCTTGCCTTTGGAGATGTGTTGAGTAGGAAATTGCTGCGGTGGAGGTCAAGGAGGTTGTTTCCTACTTTCTCCTCAAGGGTTTTGATGCTTTCCTGTCTCACATTTGGGACCTTCATCCATTTTGAGTTTATTTTTGTGTACAGTGTAAGAAAGTGGTCTAGTTTCTTTCTTCTGTATGTTGCTGTCCAGTTCTCCCAGCACCAGATGCTAAAGAAGCAGTCCTTTTTCCATCAGATACTCTTCCCTGCTTTGTCAAAAATTAATTGGCCATACACTTGTGGGCCCAGTTCTGTGTTCTCTATTCTATTCCATTGGTCTATGTGTCTGTTTTTTGTGCCAATACCATACTGTCTTGATGATGACAGCTTTGTAGTAGAGGCTAAAGTCTGGGATTGTGATGCCTCCCGTTTTGGTTTTCTTCTTCAATATTACTTTGGCTATTCGGGATCTTTTGTGGTTCCATACAAATTTGAGGATAGCTTTTTCTAGCTTTGAGAAGAATGTTGGTGCAATTTTGATGGGGATTGCATTGAACGTGTAGATTGCTTTGGGTAGTAATGACATTTTCACAATCATGAATGAAAAAGGATCTATTGTAACCAATCCCTTAGAAATACAAGCAATCATCAGAGATTACTATGAAAAATTATATGCCAATAAACTGGACAACCTAGAAGAAATGGACAAATTCCTAAATGCACAGGCACTGCCAAAATTCAAACGGGAAGAGATAGAAAGCATGAATAGACTGATAACCAGTGAAGAAATGAAATCTGTTATCAATAATCTCCCAGTGAATAAGAGCCCAGGGCCAGATGGCTTCCCAGGGGAATTCTACCAGACATTTAAGGCAGAGCTAATACCCATTCTTCTGAAACTATTCCAAAAAATAGAAATAGAAGGAAAACTTCCAAACTCATTCTATGAAGCCAGCATCACCTTCATACCCAAACCAGAGGGAGACCCAGCAAAAAAAAACCAAAAAAACCAAAGAGAACTACAGAACAATATCCTTAATGAATACAGATGCAAATACACTCAACAAGATTCTGGCAAATCGAATTCAACAGCACATAAAAAAAATTATCCATCATGATCAAGTGGGATTCATTCTTGGGTTACAGGGCTGGTTCAGTATTCACATATCTATCAGTGTGATCCATCACATTAACAAAAGAAAGGATAAAAACCATATGATCCTGTCAATAGATGCAGAAAAAGCATTTGACAAAATATAGCACCCTTTCTTAATAAAAACCCTTGAGAAAATCAGAATAGAAGGAACTTACCTAAATATTATAAAAGCAGTTTGTGAAAAGCCCACAGCTAATATCATCCTCAATGGGGAAAAACTGAGAGCTTTCTCCCTGAGATTAGGAACACGACAAGGGTGTCCACTCTCACTACTGCTGTTTAACATAGTGCTGGAAGTCCTAGCATCAGCAATCAGGCAACAAAAGGAAATAAAAGGTATTAGAATTGGCAAAGTAGAAGACAACTTTCCCTTTTCGCAGATGACATGATACTCTACATGGAAAACCCAGCAGACTCCACCAGAAGCCTTCTAGAACTGATCAATGAATTCGGTAAAGTTGCAGAGTACAAAATCAAAGTACAGAAATCAGTTGCATTCCTATACACCAATAATGAAGCAGCGGAAAGAGAAATCAAGAAACTGATCCCATTCATGGTTGCATGAAAAGCCATCAAATTCCTGGGAGTAAACCTAACCAAGGATTTAAAACAGTTATATGATGAAAACTATAAAAAAACTTATGAAAGAAATTGAAGAAGACACCAAGAAATGGAAAAACATTCCCTCTCATGAATCGGAAGAATAAACATCCAGCACTAATTCTTGAAGACACTATTTTTCCTTTATTGAATGGCCTTTACCAATAAAATCAATGTTTGAGTCTATTTCAAAAAATCACTTTTCTGTTCAAATCTCTTTCTTATTTATTTAATACTATTGTATTGATCACTGTAGCTTTATGATGAGTCATGATATAAGGTAGTGTAAATCCTCCAAATTTTTCATTCTTTTGGAAAGCTGTGTTTGCTACTCTTAGTCTATGACATTTACATATGAATTTTAGACTCAGTTTGTTATTTCTATTTAAAAAAGCCTGCAGAAATGATGACTCGGATTGTTTTAAATTTATAGTTCAGTTTTGAGGAGAGTGACATCTTAATATAATTTACTCTTTTCCTCTGTGAATTTATGTCTTTCAATTTATTTTGGTTTTCTTTAATTTCTTTCAGCAAAGTTTTGTAGTTTTCAGTGCACACACATTTGTCAGAATTATCTCTAAGTATTGTATCACTTTTGATATTTTGTAAATAATAATTTTAAAATTTCTGATCATTTGTTGCTATTATACAGATATATAATAGATTTTTATATTGATCTTGTATCTCATAGCTTTTTAAAAATCCACTTATTAGTTCTAGTAACATTGTTGTAGATCACATAGCATTTTTATATAGATAATCATGTTATCTGAGAATAAAAAATTTTGTCTTTCCAAACCGATTTCTTTTATTTCATTTTCTTACCTTATTGCACTGATTACTACCTCTAGTACAATGCTGAATGGAAGGGGTCATAGTGGAGGCGATGCCTCATTCCAGATCTTAGTAAGAAAGCATTTAGTCTTTCACTATTATGTACTATGTTAACTGTAGGCTTTCATAAATACCATTGATCAAGTTGGGAAATTCTCTTCTATTCTTGGAGATTTTATAAGAAATAAATGTCAGATTTTGTCAAGTGCTTTTTCTACATATATTGACATGATCACATAGTTTTCCTTCTGTAGTGTGGTGATGAATTACATGGCTTGTTTTTAAAGTGTTAAACCAAACTTGTATTTCTGAAATTAAAGCTGTTATCCTTTCAGGCCTTGCTTTAAGCCTTGTAGGGGAGTCCAGAATAATATCGTGTCTAATTTTCCTCCTACTGAGACAAAATCACTCTAAGTACTACTAACTAAGTTTACCAATTAAATTTTCTACTCTGGCTTTTGAGAACAGGAAATATTTCTAGTTTAGTGCAAACTTCACATAATGTTCGTTGTTCCTTCTTCTCCTTTCCAATGGTTCATTTCCGTGTTAAGGTAAATTCTTTAAATGCATGTGCTGAGTAGTACTTAGCTAAAGACTCGGAGAGAGGCCTCTACAGATCTCCAGGGATTCCTCTTCTCTGACACTCTGTCCTTTGAGCTCTAGCTGCTTTGACTCCCCCAGATGTCCATCTTTATCTTTTCCATTTTGGGGTTCTTCCTTCTTGTACTATACAGTATAAATTCAGGCAATCTTAGTGTTCATTTCTATTGTTTCCTTTCTCTCAGGGATCATCGTCATTACTGCCTGATGCCTAAGTTTTTGGAGGTTATTTTTTTCATGTAGTTTTTCTTGTTTTATTTTGTTTGTTTCAGGTAGGAGAGTAAAGCTAGTTCCATCCTGAACAGAAGAAAAAGTGTCTAATAATATTTTAGAGTAACCTTTTCTCCCATCCTCAAAACCTATTATTTCATGAATTAAAGTATACTTACTTTTTGGTAAATTTGGTTAATTTTTACTTTTTAAATATTGAATTTCAACAAATTAAGTAGAATTTGCCTTACTTTTTAACTTTCAAAGTTCTGGACTTTGTTCTTATTTTTGAAGTCCAGGGAGATTGAATTCTGCTTTCATAATAATGAGTATTTATATGATTTGAAACTGGCAGATATCTACTTTGAAACAAACCTATGACTTCATGCATTTCATATGCTTGTTGTCTTAATGGCATTAATCACTCCATTTTCCATGAAGAGTTTTATTATGCCCATCTACTCATTTGGTAAATGTAATATGAGCTTGAGGAATAAAGTGATAAATCAGCCAAAGGTCTTTGTCCTGTAGTACACGAAGGCCATGTTACCAAGTGAAGGTAGTAAAATGCTAATTTTCAAGTAGTTAAACACAACTTCTTTGCTAGTCATTGCAGTGTTTTGGTGATCAAATGTAAAATGCAGTGACATCCAATGAAAGCTAAGCCCTGATCAGGTCATAGTCTATGGGGTGCTGTTCACTCATTTTATCTTCACTGAGCTCCATTATTATAACTAAAATAATTACCTGAATCTAACATTATTTTGTATATTTTCTTCCTTTAGTCTATATATACTTCTCTAATCAACATTAATTTTGGAGGGAACGAGTCAGGAGATGAATGCACATATATCCTTTTTTACATCAAATAAATAAAACAAAAAATGGAGAGTGTAAAATAGGGAACTTTAAGAAGATGGGATTTTTTAAACAGCAAACTGAGAAAATTGAATGCATAATTTGAAATATTAAAGATATCCATTTTAGCAAATTTTGGTATAAATATATTTAATAAATAAAATGATATTTAGTAGTATTCTGATATCAGTTCCAGTTCATATTAAGAAGGAACTTGTTTTAAATTTTAATTATAATGGCTAATGAATTAGTCTCTAATCTGATGTGATCTCTATCCAAGTTTTTCTGACTCTCTTTGTCATTCATGTCTTATGAATTAAGTTGCTTCAGAGTCCTTATTAAAAATCACAGAAAATCCTGTTTTTTCTTAAACATTTATTTTCGCTATTGTTAATTATTTTTCATGTTTACTTACTTTTGAGAGACAGAGAGACAGAGACAGAGCGATAGAGTGTGAGTGGGGAAGGGACAGAAAGAGACACAGAATCTGAAGCAGGCTCCATATTCTGAGCCCCACGTGGGGCTCGAACTCAGGAACTGTGAGATCATGACCTGAGCAGAAGTTGGATGCTCAACCGACTGAGCCACCAATGTGCCCCTATTTATTTATTTATTTTTGAGGGAGAGAGAGAGAGAGGGACAGAGAGAGAGGGGGGCAGAGAGAGAGACAGTGGTGAGCGAGCCGGGGATGGGCAGTGAGCAAGGGAGACAGAATCTGAAGCAGCAGAACCTGATACGGGGATTGAACTCAAGAACCGTGAGATCTTGACCTGAGCAGAAATAGGACACTGAACCAACTGAGTCACCCAGCAGCCCCCTTAACCACTTGTTTTCAAATTAATATTTAAATCCCCAATAATTATCAGTTGCTCTCTGTGGAAGTCTTTCTTGTACCCTCCTTGGCTCTGCAAACTGACGACCATCTAATCTTTTTTATTTAGCACCTTTATGAGTGTTTTCACTGTTTGTTGCTTGAACTTTCAACTCCTACTCTCCCTTGAGCAGCTACACATTAGCTTATATCTCCTTGGCACAAGCAGCTGTTCCCTGGCTGAAATATCTGTTCTTTTCAGCACATGGGAGCAAAGATAACTTGGTCCCCTTTTACTTGTCCCTTTGTGGGTAAAAGTTATCCATTTGGTATAATAAATGCTAAAAATAGATCCCCCATTTTGTTCATCATGACTCACCCTGCTTAATGTAAATTAGTAGTGCAGGGATGATTTATTAAAAATTTCAGGGCCTCCACATTGTAATCTACTTGGTCACTCAAGGCACACAAGAGAAGGGATAGGACTGCATATTGTATAGTTAGAGGGAAGTTAGGGTCCTTGACACCAGCCTTGTTAAGTCATTTAGGGACTATTTTAGATAATCAAACTCCCTGATGTTTCCTCATCTGTAGACAGAGGATATAATGAATTCTCCTTAAGATACATTAGGATTTGGGGCACCTGGGTGGCTCAGTCAGTTGAGCATCTGACTCTTGGTTTCGTCTGAGGTCATGATCTCCTGGTTCATGGGATCAAGCCCAGCATGGTGCCTACTTGGGCTTCCCTCTCTCTATTCCTCTCTTTCTGCCCCTCCTCCTGATCCTCCCAACTCAGAACAAATGGATAAACTTTAAAAAAGTAATAAAAAAAAGATACATTGGGCCTGAGGGCTAGAAAGAAAGATGGACTGCAGTAAAATAATTTGTGCATTTAAGGCAAGCAATTTCATAAAATTCAGTTATAATTGGGGTGGTCAAAGATTAAAATTTCAGATGCAAATGTAAATCATCTGGAAGCAAATCTTTATGGCTATTTCCCTCTGTAATGCTTTGTATTTGTGACATACACTTTATGGATGAATCTGAATGTTATGAAGAATATTTTTAAATTATAATTAGCTAAAAGTAAGTACTATGAAAAGACCAGAATAGATTCTCATGGAGTTCAACTCAAGATCAAGTATGGTGATGGTTTTCCAATATGTGAAAATAATTTAAGTAAAAAAAATGAATAGACTTTTCTCTATTGCTGCCTGACTGATCAGAAGCAATCTTTTAAATTTCTTTTATAGGTTATATCTCTTTGAGAGATGTTCTGTTTCAATCTATTAATACCTTCAGCAGTTACCACTATGCCTTGTACCTAGAAGGTGCCCATCAATATCTGTTGGACAAATTAATTAAATTTAGAAAGTAGCTTCTAAGGGAGATTTTGTGGGTACAGATTTCCCTTCAAAGTGTTTCTATCTAGTTGTGTAACAAAATGAAAAGTGCTTCTTGAAGAAGATGTTTTCTATCACAGAATTCCTCAACAGTGGAGGCACATGAGGGCCACCTTTCATCAACCATCCAGTAATTAGTGAAGTGTTAACTTATTTATACTCTCTCTCACTTAATAATCACCTAAGATTCTTATATCACTTTCTGAGAAATCTATTTAAGATTGTTTGGATATCCTATATTACATTTGGACTCACCCTAGGAAAGGAAAGATGCTTCTTTAATTATAGGCCCTAAGTGAATTCTACTATTTAATCGCTTCTTTGAATCAAATAAAAATTAAAGAATCAGAGAGGTTTATTTAGCCCTTAATCTTTAAAAAAAAAGCCTAAATTGTTTTGTTCTGTATATTGGGGGACAAAATGTCAGAGGAAAGAGAACTGCAGAAAATGCTATTTGATTTTTGTCTGCATTTGATAAGGGGGGGGCATAATAGTCTGACTAATTGTCATTAAATATAAGCATAGTGGAGAGATTTAGCATGGGAACTTTGGGGACAGTCAGCTGCTGTTCACATTCTTTTTTCTTTTTAACATTTATTTTTAAGAGAGAGAGAAACAGAGTTCAGGTGGGGGAGGGGCACAGAGAGAGGGAGACAGAATCTGAAGCAGGCTCCAGGCTCTGAGCTATCAGCACAGAGCCTGATGCAGGGCTTGAACTCACAAACTGTGAAATCATGATCTGAGGCGAAGTTGGAAGCTTAACCGACTGAGCCACCCAGGTGCCCCAGCTGCTGTTCACATTCTGATGGACTAAATCACTGACTATGAGCAAGATATTCATTTATGTGTTCTCGGATTTCTCATACATAAAATAGGGATAATGGAAATAAGAACGTCTACCTCATAGGACTTTTCTTTACTTGGAAAATGCTTAACTCAGACAGGTAAATAGTAATTACTTGTCAGATATTAGCTATTATTATTTTCTGAATGAAAATCCATTTCTTTTTAGTTGAATTTCTCTCCAAATGGAATTTGAATATAAAGTCTTCACTTTTTGGGTTATGGACTTTATAGCGCTGGCTATAAAACCAGGCTACTTATTGGATGGAAACTCCTGGGCAGTTTAAAAGAATTTATTTATATCTAGGTTCCTCCACCCCACCTCCGATGGAGAATTCTGATAGAACTGGAATGGGGAGTGGCCTAAATACTGCAAGTATTCAAAACTTCCCAGGTGACTGTAATGTGCATCAAAGTGTGAGAACAGTTCTATAGAATATCTTTCTTCAGTCACAGGGAACAAAAGCCAAGCCAGTGATTAAAAAAAAAAAAAAAAAAAAAAAAAAAGCTTGTTCTTAGTATCTGGAATAATATCATAGAAAAAGCCAACTTCAGGAATTCAGTTACATCTGCTTCTATATTCTTATTTATGTCCTCTGCTCCCAAATTGCCAAAATGAAATATCATGTTTGCAGAAGTTGTGAGTCTTAATAAGATACTGCTTTTACTCCTGAAGTACAATGCCAGCCTGAGTGAGCTTTCTATTCTTTATAGCTGCTTCTTAATGTTTCACTATCATTTTCCCAACTCTATTAGTGTCTATTGCTTTGTAATAAATTAACACAAATGTAGCAGCTTAGAATAACACTCATTTAATATATTAGCTCCACAATTCTGTAAGTTAACAGTCTGGACATGGAGTTGCTGGGTTACCTGCCTAGGTCTCATGCTGCTAAACTCCAGTCCTCACATGGCTAAGTTTTTATCTCTAGACTCTGGAGAGAAATTCATTGTCAAGCTCATTCTTGCTGTTGGCAGAGTTCAGTTCCTTGTGGTTGTAGAATTGAGGTTCTCCTTTTCTTGCTGGCTCAACTGGGGTCTTCTCTTAGCTCCTAGAGACTATCTACACTTAACACTGTGAATGTTTTCTTTCTTCCAGGCCAGCAGGAATGTTTTTTTGACTTCCAATCATAATTCTCTGTGACCAGACCAAAAGACCTTTGGATTTAAAGGACTCCATCCAGCTCCTATTCCAGGTGACTGTTGTCTAAGTCTTGCCTTGTGACACTCTCAGTTGCCTGAGGGTTGTGCTGTTGTCCTAGATCCCCATTTTCCAACTTTTAGCTCATACTCTATGGTTCCAATTACCTATTTCCCCAAGGAAACAATTAGCTAATTTGATAAAAGAAACTGCTTGGTCCACTGATGGACTGAGAATAGAAGAAATTCTTAACAGAGTTTCTTTATCCCTCTCCATGAGATGCATTTCCTTATTTCAGATGTCCACTTATAGTCTACTTTAATTGTTGGATTATAGTGGGCCCTCTGAGAAAATGCTTTATTACCAGAGGGAAGACTAATTCTTGTTATAGGAAATAGGTTGAAAAACCTCACTTTTTTAAACAGCATTTTGAAAGCATTCCAAGTGAAACAGATTATGAACATTCTGCTCCCTAAGGTAGAAGCTGTAAATAAAGATGAAGATTTCTTATGCTGGAAAATGACACTGATTAAATATGGAATAAGGGAGTTTATGTGAATATTTTGGCCCAGTTATAAGTGTTTTTCCTTTCCCTAGCGTAGATGTAGCTATTAATTTTCTCTGAAAGCTGATAGTCTCACTGTTGCACAGTGTTGTGAATATAGGTGAAAATAGTTTGTGAGAGTTTACTACTGTGGGTCCAATGGTCATTTATTTCAAACTTGATTTCTGATATGGTTTTTTTTTCTGATATGGCCATGTGGTCCTTATATATTTGCAACTAAAGAAGATCATGTTATATGCTTTGACTTCTCTAAATCCTATAGCTATTTTGTAGAAATTTGCTATAATTAATACTTTGATTGTTGGATTGTAGTTGATTTGTGTATCTTAGGGCACCAATATTACAAATCCTACGACATACATGGATAAGTAGAATAAGCAGCTTTCTTCTTCATACAGTCAATACCTGTCAAGTGCCAACTGCTGGTGTCTGTCTTGCTAAGCTATATATCTCTAGATATACCCTTCATCTTTGTCATCATTCAATTTTTAGAATCAATTTTAGGTCAGCAAGCCACAAAATGCCTTACCTTTTCTTCTTAGACATGGAAGCAGAATCTTAAACACATACATCCCTAATAGCTGCACTAAAAAAAGTAACCAATTGTTTTGCCACAGGATATGCAAACATTAAAACATCTAAGCTCAGGGTTTAGGTACGAAAGGAAGAGTTTTCTAGGCATGTTGGAATTTCTACCTCTTAGATTCCTTTTGTGGGTCCCAATATTTCTTCCTCTACACATCTCCCCAAAAGCAATTGCTTTTTATATGTTTTAAAGCTTAATCAATATTTTAACTTACAACCCCTTCAGTATTGCTATTTGAATTACTTGGATTAATGATTTCTGCTGAAAACTTATTCATAGCAAATAAAGGTGAAAGAGAAATGTTGTCTGTCCCCTCCATCCATTTGTTTTTATCTATTTGTATTTCTAATGATTTGTAGTTCTTCCTACAACAGAAACTCTTTTATAACCAGAATTACTTGAGATTTAAAAAAAATTCAGTTTATCTTATAGATTTATCTTGACAAATAATTAAAAAGACAGACAGACAGACAGACAGACAGAAAGAAAGAAAGAGAGAAAGATGCTTCAAGGCCAGTAAGGTAGTACTAGGATTGTCTGCTTCTATCATTGGAATATTTTAAAGAAGGTAATATAAAAAGCTGGCAGATAGCCAGGTATGAGGATCTAAGTTTAGAAACAATGGGTATGGTACATGGAGGGTCATATTCAAAAGATGAGGAAGAATGAAACTGTGAGACTTGTTAAAAGAAAATCATGTTTGCCAACAATTATAAAACTCTGTTACCTAAACTACCAATTATTTTCATTTGAGATACTATCTTGGAGTTTGAAGACCTAAATTAAATTAAATTCTCTTCTGAAGTACTATCATAATACTGTCTTACTTGAAGGGCACTGACCTATAGCAATACTGGACATGTTAATCCAATTGGGTTGTAAGAAATATAAGGCATTGAACTGGTGAGGAACTAGTGGTATTGGTGGTGGGGAGATGTTTGAGAGTTTGCTGGAAATGCAAAAGATGAATGCCAGATCTTTTGGGCAAAGTCAGAGGTCAACGGTAGGAAAAGCCATCTGGGAGAATCTGGGCAGGGATGGGGCCAGAATTAGAGCTGATAGCAAAGAAGAAAGGGAGAAAGTTTAAACAAAGGAGGTTCCAAGTTTGCCTTCATTAGCCAGATGGAGACCTGGAACCAGACTGCCTAGGTTGAAATCTGGGCTCTCCTATATGTGATAGCTGTGACTCTGGTCATATTAATTAACTGTTTTAAGGATTTGATCCCTCATATATAAAATGGCAAAATTATTGTAATAATCAGCTAGTGGTATTGTGAAAATTTAATGAATAAATAAATGCAAAGCACATGAAAGTGTGTACCTAATAGATGTTACTCTTGTCTTATTGTTGTTGCTTTTGTTTTTATTAAAGTGAATGAAATTAAATCAAACAAATAATATTCTTGGCACTGTGCCTTTTTTAATCTCTCCCACATCCCTGTGATATATTTTTGACAGATGAAGAAACTGTTTTAGACAAGTAAAAATTACCTCTCCAACGCTTCATAGTTAAAAAAAAGATATGGGGTTGAATTAAGAAACCTCTGACTTCCCAGATGATATATGGTTTTATTTTCACTATTTCACAACTATGTATAACATAAAGAGTTTCACTAAAGGCTGTGTAATTTTAGATGAAAAGTAAAATGATTCTGCTGAATAAAGAAGAGACAAGCTGGTTTTGCTTTGAAAGAGTTTGGTGCATTTTCATTGGGTCTTTACTATGCATGCATGTTAGCTAAGACTAGAAGAAAGCTAGGTATGAAAAAGTAAGTATTTAAAAATAAAGAATAGTTTTAAAAATCACGTTGTAGGTATTTCTTGCAAATAGTTCTGGAGGTATGGTGATGACTGATACATTAAATTAACAGTTACTTTGTGTGACTAGAGCAAGGAATGAATGAGGGCAGCAGTTGGAAGAACATCTAGGTAGGTATTTGGGGCTACATTACAAATGGTCTTGAATGGGGGCTCCTGGCTGGTTCAGTCATAGAGCATGTGACTCTCAATATTGAGATCTGAGTGAGTTAGAGCCCTGCATTGTGTGTGGAAGCCTATTTAAAATAAAATAAAATAAAATAAAAACCAAACGGTCTTGAATTCTATAGTGAGGATTTTCATCTATATACTGTAGATAGTGGAGAAGTGTGTAAGAATTGTTTTCAATGGGAGATGAAAATAATAAAAAATGTACTGAAAGGACACTGATAGCAAGGTGAAGGGTGTTTTTGCTGTGAGAGAAAGTGGGCAAAGGAGATCATCAGACTCTAAAAACCGTCATGATAATGAGCTTTTTTAAAAAAATTTTTTAATGTTTATTTATTTTTGAGAGACAGAGAGACAGAGTGTGAGCAGGTAAAAGGCAGAGAGAGAAGGAGACACACACTCTGAAGCAGGCTCCAGGCTCTGAGCCATTAGCACAAAGCCCAGCGCGGGGCTCAAACTCACGAACTCCAAGATCATGACCCGAGCTGAAGTCAGCTGCTCAATCGACTGAGCCACCTAGGCGCCCCAATGAGGTTTTTGTTTGTTTGTTTGTTTGTTTGTTTGTTTTAAATTTGGATAATGGAGTAGGATGGAATCCTTAAGAAAGTAATTAAGGAAAATAACACTCAAAAGCTTTATTTAATATTAGAAGCTTAGAAAGAATTATTAATGGTAGTTTTTTGACTATGGTAACTGAGTAAATGATGTTTCATTGTTATATGGGAAGGCAGGTGGAAAAGTAGGCTTTTGGAGGAAAATGAGGAACTCAGTTTTAAATGGACTAAGTTGGAGGTATGGTGAGAGAAGTCTGATAAAGCACTCAATTGGAAATATGTCTCTGATATGACTGGCCAGGACTAAAAATATAGACTTGAGTTCAGACTGTATAATTAATAGTTTAATTCATGTGAATCGTTAGATTACTATGCATAATAAGATAGATGGAAGAAAATATGGATAGCAATAGAACCTTGGGAATACCAGTATTTAAGTAGCAATAAAGGGCAACTCGCTGTTAAAGAAGATGAAACATAAACAGCTATAAAAATGTGAAATAGAAGATTAAAGGTCAGGAAATTTTAAAGATAGGATGGTCAGTTTTAGAACATTGGTACTGTCGGATCAAGAAAGATGAGGACTTTTAAGAAGTCATTGGATTTGACAACTATGAGACAATAGGAGATTTTTTTCAAGAACATTTTTAGTGGAATAATCAGAGAAAAAATAGTTTATAATAAATAGAAGAATGAGTGCAAGTGAGAAAGAGGAGGCTGCAAATACAGACAACTTTTCCAACAAGAGTTGAGTGGGCAGACAATAATTGATAGATAATTAATTATTGGGAGGAAACATGTTTTCTTGGAGAAAGGAGCAAATAGAGTTGATAATAAGTGATTTTTTAAAGTAAATTTTGAGGTGGAGAGGATGTGTGAAAATATTTGCTCCTGATGGCTTCTATTTCTTTACAGAATGAAAGAAGGACATCTTCTGGGTTTATAAACTAGGATTTGAAATCTCCTAGTGGTCAATTAAAGAATTGGGACAATGAATGATTAGGGTAAAATGCATTTCTAAAAACAGTGAGAAAGTTGCATAACGATATTGATTTCACTGCAATATATTCTTAGCAGCCTGAGAAGAGGAATAAAGGAAATGAGCAGATGGTCTGACCTAGAGTTGGAAATTGGCAAGACAAATGTATAAAGTCAAAGGGTAAAAGGAAATTGATCTGGAAGATTCAGATAGCTAAGGAAAACTGGGATCAGAGAAGTATCATTGCCAATGATATGATGGTTTAAGAGAGAATGTAGGATTAAGAATAGGGATAAATATTAGTTATCTCTTACCTTTCATGTTTTACATGTATATTGTAACCAGGAATGAACTTTTAAAATATAATTCCCAAGCTGCTGACATATGACTAATTTTTTTTGTAAAGATGTGACAAAATTGGCACAATCTAAATGAATAATATAGCATCTTCGACTTATATATGGACTTCATAAAAAGTTGTAAGTGAATTGTGTATTTTGTTCCACTTGCCTACCCAGGAACTTTAGGCAAGTCTTACATTCTGAGCTTTGGTTTCCTCATGTGTATGATAGCATACCAACCTTAAAGATTCTTTGAATTGTCAAATTTACTTAAAGTTTACTTAAAGTAAAATTATTCTAAGAGTACTGCTTTATGACAGAAAAAGGGAGATGGTGGTTTCAAGATCAAACTTGGGAAACTCTAGTGTGTTTCCCTCTTAAAATGTACCAGAATTCTGAGAAACATATTTGAGAAACCTTTAATTACATATATTCTATTTGATTTATTAAGATCGTAAGAACTGTGAGGAAACTTACATCAGGAAACATACTATACATAAGGGACAGAATCTTAACCGTATTTGCTCACATTTTATTTTGAGAGTTTATATTATTTATTTTATGAATGTAAATCATCATATTATTCTTTAAATATATTTTGGATTGGTATCAACCATAATTTAGAAAATATTCTTCATATATCTTTAGTGGCTATCAATTGCTCAGGCATAATAAACTTTCTGTAAGTATAAAATTTTAATTCCCTTTATATGGCTGGCTTTGATTTGCTAATGTTTTTGTTCAGAGTTTCTTCCTCAATCCTACTCATGAAAACATTGGTCTGTAAAATAAGATAAGATATTGGTCTTTCTTACAATATCTTTATCAGGTTTTGTATCAAGGTTATGCTAACTCTATAAAACGATTTGGAAATTACTCCTTTTTTCTATTTTCTGGAGACTTTGTGTAGCATTTTACTTAAATATTTGGAAAATTTTCTGGGTAAGTTAATTTGGGGATGGAGTTTTTTTTATAAAAAGATGACAAAGATATAACAGTAATAAGAATATTTAAATTTTAAAATTTCTTCTTCTGTAAAGTTTTGATAAATTGGTTTTCTAGAAATGTTTCCAGATCATGTAAATTTTAAAATTTATTGGTATATAGTTATATATATATATATAGATAGATAGATAGATAGATAGATAGATAGATATTCTTCTTACATTTTTAAAGTTTGTAGCCTCTGTAATTATGTCCTCATTTTCATTTCCAATGTTGATATGTTCTGCCTTCTCTTCCTTTATTTTCCTTGCTCAGTCTTGCCATGTTTTGCCAACATTTTTTGTCTTGTTAAGGAATAAATTTGTGGTTTTATTGGCTTTTACCTACTGTAAATTTGCCTTTTGTTTTTTTCTGCCTTTATTTTTCTTTTAGTTTAATTTGCTATTTATTTTCTAATACCTAGAGACAGATACATAGATAATTGATTTTTGTGTGTGTGTGTGTGTCAAATATTAATGTTCAAGATTACAAATTTTCTTCTAAGCACAAATTTAGCTGTATTCCTCAGGCTTTTGCATATAGCTTTTTCATTATCAATTAGTTAAAAACATTTTATACTTTTCATTTTGATTTCTTCTTTTTTTTTTAGAAGTTGGGGATTTTCTTATATTGTATTTCCACTATGGTCAGAGAGTCTACCATAAAAAAATTAAATCTTTTGAAATTTGATAAGCCTTTCTTTATGACTCAACATATGGCTCCTTTTGATAAATGTTTATTTGAAAGGAAAATGTTATCATTCATTGTGGTGTGTTTTCATCTATAGAAATCAGTTGGGTCAGATTTGTTCATTGTCAATCTTTTATGCCTTTACTGATTTTTTATCAGCTTATTTGATCACTGATGGAGAAAAATGTTTTATTTCACTATAATTAGGGATTAGCCAATTTTTCCTTTTAGTTTGTTAACCTTTGCTGAATATATTTTG
The DNA here is from genome assembly GCF_006229205.1 of Suricata suricatta. Taxonomy (NCBI): domain Eukaryota; kingdom Metazoa; phylum Chordata; class Mammalia; order Carnivora; family Herpestidae; genus Suricata; species Suricata suricatta. The sequence continues at coordinate 99,814,452 of NC_043700.1, forward strand.
AAACAAAACCATTAGATCAATAAAGATTTTGAATTTTTCTGTCTTTTAACTGGACTTACTGGCTTATAAACATCTTGAAGTACCATTTATCCACTAATAATATGTATTCCCTTAACATATATAACTATAACTATATATATATATATAACTATATAATTATAGACTATAATTTTAAAAAATTTCTTTTTGTTTGGATTTTTATTTTTACTTTCAAACTTTTGTAGCTTTCTATTTAATATAATTATAAATAGCCTTTATAAGTAGCCTATTTTTTAATAATGTCTCATGTTCCTTCCTTTGAGATATCTAGTCCATTTTTTATTATTAAAATTGATGGTATATATATTTCTAGTTAAAGTTCTAAATACTGTTTTCCTAGTTGTCCCATATGTCATCTATTATTCTTTTTTTTTGCTAGTTTTTTTTAATTAATCAAATGCAAGCCTTTGATAATTTAGTCTTCCTTCTCCCCTTCCCTCTACACCCAAATTAGCTTGTTAGTCATGCATTTCTTACTCTTCTTTTAGTGATTATTTTAGAGGTTACAACAAGTATTCTTGGCTTAATACTGTCTACTATAAATAATCTCTTTCCTGATACTAGGATTTTAAAACACTAATTTCACTGATTGCTTTACCAATTGCAATGACAGTATAGAATTGTCTACTTTCTTACTGATTTTCCACCTGTCCTTCAGAATAGATCTTTAATTTGAGTCATATATGGATGGGACGAACAGAAACAGTAAATACAAGTAGAAATTCATATTATGTACAAGTGTGAACTCTTGAAGCACACATTAATGCTGCACTGCACATATATTGCTGTATTTTTCTATACTCAAGTGAGATTTATTTGAGTATCAGAGATGTTTGAGAGAAGAAGAATATCTGAGGGAAAACACAATGGGAAAAATCAAAACTATTTTGCAATAGTATTTTGCTATGTATACCTGGGCCAAGGAGGGAAGAACTAGATTCCCTTTAGAGCAGGTTTAAGAAGTTCTGAGTTTTCATTCACATAAGGAAAAGGCTTAAAACAAGCCATCATGCGAGTTAGTCTCAGAATGAAATCTTTGAGTACACATAGCAATTTATATTAAGTCAAGTGAATTTTAGCAAACCTTAAATTTCACATACCATTATTTACTAAAAATTGTGAATACATTTGAAAATAAATGTTAGATTTATAATTGTAGAATATTTTATAATGAAAATTCCCAGTTTTTTAAATTGTGGGTGGGAGGGAAGTACTGTAAACTTTTCCAAAGATGTGTGATGTGTGTGTGTGTGTGTGTGTGTGTGTGTGTGTGTGTGTGTGTCTCAAGGACAGCAAAAAATGTCTGGGTAGTTTGGACTGAATCAAGAAAGCAAAAACTGGGCAGTAGGAGTTTGACTTTTAGAATCTGTATTGCTGTTGTCAGTGTAGCCACTGTGTTCCATCTGCTTTCCCTTCTATCTCTGCAGGCTTCTCACTGCTCTCGCTAATTCCATGAAGCAGTCTTTTCTGTTCACTTCCTCTACCACGCCTGACATTTTTCCCCTTCTGCATAAGTCACTTGCCCAGCTCAGTCATATACATATACACACTTGCTTGAGACACTGCTTGCTTTAATTTTGAGCCATTAAGTTTTACCATTTTAATGTCTTTTCTAAATCTTTTGGATTCATTATATTTGTTTACCTACAATACACATTTCAATTTATTTAAAGCACATTCTCTATTCTATCACAGTTAACATAAGTAATATGTTATAGGTTGGACACAGTCCAGGCCTGGATCTCAAAGGGTGACTGTCAGATGGAAAGGATAAAGTCAGTGAGACGAAATGCTGCACTGAGTCCCAGGAGGCTCTTGTGTTTCAAATGTGTTAATGGAACTGTCCAGGTGGAAACCAGAGGTGTCATATCTGGGTCTCCTCCCTAGGGTTCCATAAATTCCCTTTTCTAGGTTTCTGAATTGCTTTCTGAAATTGTATTAAAAATTTGAATGTATTTAAAATGTCTTCTTGTAAGGTTCTCCTTATAAAAGTAAACTATTTTTATTCTTCTGGACCACATCTAAAATTATTTTAAATAATCAATTACTTATGGTAATATTTTCTGTTGCTCTACTGGGACATTACATAAAAGCAATTTAATACAGAAGCAGTTATGTAGATCCTAAAAATATATGTCCATTTCTGTCAAATTTGTGATGTAATATTTTTCTAATAATCAAGGCAGTTATATCAGGCAGAAAGACTATTCTTGTGGATTATGAAACGAATTATTTCTGAACCAAAAAGAACCCTTTGACTCTGCTTACATTTTAATAAAAATCAAAGGCAGCAGTTTTTTTGTAGTTTTTTTTCTTATCTCTTCCTGGAGGGACTAAAAATGACACATTTAAATCTATGCAAATGAGTATAGGTTTTATAAAATCTCAAATGTTTTATTTGCATTTGGACAGCTGCAAGGCTGAAGAGAATATCTTATGTCCACTAGTTAAGATCACAGTAATATATATTCATCTCACATGGTCGCAGAGGTGTCCTGAAATTATAGATAATTGTCTTTAACTTACATTTATGCAAATCAAATGGGCCACTAGTTTGGTCAAAATATAATCAAGTATAAACAAAGTGAACAGAGTCAACAAGAGGAGATTTTGTATTGTTAGGTAACATGCATGTCTGTACATATGTATATCTATACATTCTGACTATTTTTCCATTGTTGAGCCTATAATATAATTGAGGCCATGGCTATTCCAATATTTAAAATTTGGTGACAGGAGTATGATCAGAGATTTCAAACAAGAAATATCTTTAATGAAAAGCTTGTTTTTAAAAAAAATATATTTTCAAGATGCCACAGGCTCTCTCAAATTTTCAAATTATTATTAATTCCACTTTACAGTTCATTCTCTGAAGACATTAATAAGTTGTCCAATTAGTAAACAATTAAGCAGAGACAAATCCATGCTGTATAAGGAATGAACTAGCATTGCTAATTGCCACACATTTCTTTAAGCTGCTCAACAATATAGACTATCTTCATTTATTTTGAGTGAGGAAACATGCTCAGAAAGATCGAGATTTGTAGATCATAAAGCTAATAGTTATCAGAAATGGGGTTTGCATTAGTTCTACCTGAATCTAGAGATTGCCCCCATAACTCTTATTAGCCTTTCAATATCTTCAATCCATACCTTTCAATTTCTTATATAAGCAAGAAAATCGAGTATAGCAAAATAACAATTATAGTTATCTCTGGTCTGGCTAGATCATTTAAAAGAATGTTTTAATCTTAAGCATTTAAAGCATTTGTGACAAATATTTTTATTGAAACAAAAATATGACTCTTAATGAATAGTTCTAGATTGACAGATTATTTGGATTACTCTAGGAAAATATATTATTGACCACTGTGAATATAGTATCTATAACTCTTTTAGTGATAATTAATAATGATTATTGAATAGTACTTTGTTATTTTCTTTAATAGTTACAGGACATGTTTCTAGTCCAAATATATTTGATTCCAGCTCTGTAGCAAAATAGTCAAATTATCAGAGTAAAACTGATTCTTGTATTAGGATAAATGGGTTTTTGGAAGTATGAAGTAAGGAAATTGGAAAATAATTAGTTATTAACAAAACAAGTAGTGGAGTCAAAAGTTTAAGAAATTAAGAGATATGTTAGATATTATAAGAAGGATATTGAAAGAAAAATTGTATGTCTTGTTTGAATCCTGATTTGAACAAGCCAATTATTAAAACAATCATGGGACAATTGGGGAACTTTGAAACTTATTGGATACGCTATGCATTATGTGATAAGAAATTATTTTTATTTTCTTCATGTGTGATAATATTTTGGGGTACATAGAGTGGAATGGTATGGTGTCTGGGATTTACCTTAAAATAAATCAGTGGAAACAAGGGAGTGAGGTTGGTGATGGTTACATAGACGTATCTCTCTGTTTTTATGTGTTTTGTTTGGTAATTCTAATAGAAAAGTTAATGAAAAAAGGACAAAGACAAAGATAGGGATGTAACTGGTAGTGAACTTGTATGATGGCGAGGTCTTTACATTAACAGTAAGAACATAGGTATACTACAGGTTTGTTCTGGATTGTTTGGGTGAATCTTTACTGCTAAGTAACTACTCTTTAGTAAGCAGTACAGCTGGAAGTATTAAATGAGATAATTGTATTTAAGGACATATAGCAATCGCTGCATATAAAACAAATCCCAGACTTAGTAACTATTCATTTTATTTCCATAAAGTTTGGGCTAAAATCAATACTGCCTATACCAGTGCCTGTATATTAAAGAAATCCTAGTAGTTTGGGGCAAATTCTTATTTTACCTATAAGCTTAGTTAGGTTGAAAGAATTTGAATTGAACTCTTACTACTTTGACGAAGCCACAGGGAAAACTAAGGAAAAGAAGACACACTACCAGTGTCTCTGTACTGGTGAACTTATGCAAAGGCTTAGAACTATGAAGAAACACATGACAAGCAAATAAGGAAACAAAGACACAGAGTTTAAGTGACTCTCCTAAATTATAATAGTTTCAGGGATAAGAGTCCAGATTTCCTAAATTCAGGTTTCCCAGGTTTCAGGCCTCGTTCTCAGAGATTACATCTTTGTTTCAAAAAGAACAGGTTGGAATAGACAAACAAAATATAGGCTAACTACTTGTAGACCCTTACGTATATTCATCAAGCTGACACAGATCTGCGGCTGTAGCTTTATTTTCTCACTTACTCTTAGGGTCTCTAGATTAGTTCAGGACTTGACTTTAGTTAGGTGTGCAACAAATATTTGTTAAATAAATAAACATGCATCTGTATTTGATTACCTTTTATGTGGGTGATTTATTATTATTCATAGAACAAGTCCTCTGTGCTTTTATAGTTTTAATTTGCAAAGCAAAAATAATAAGCACTGAAAGGTAAATAACAATAGAAAATGACAAAAAAGATTAGTAACTAATAAGTTTTTTCTTTTCTTTTTTTTAAAGTAAACTTTACCCCAGTGTGGGACTTGAACCCACAACCCTGAGATCAAAAGTTGCATGCTCTACCAGCTGAGCCAGCCAGGCATGCCAGTAACTGATTAAGTTTCTAATATTTCTTTCTGAACAGATAAGTATTCAAGTCCAAGGAGGGGATTCCAAAAACACCTAGCTTGAAATCAAAATTGCATATAAGTTTTAAATCATGTACACAAATGAGACTATTTTGCTGTTTATATTATCAAATATTTTTATTCTCATCACAGAGTATGAGGGAAGTAATTATAGTAGTTGTTATTTAAGAACTCAATGCAGTGACTTTTCTTTCTACTTGTTCCAAAGCTGGGGTGCAATTCTTTATAATTATTGAAGTCCTTACACAATGTTTTCAAATTTTTCATTTTGATTTAAAATTAAATGGCGATGAGTTTTTTTTTTTTGCATAAGATGGGAGATTATGGGTGTATATGGTTCTGAAATGGTGATATATTGACTTAGATCAGAAATTACGGTGTTAAGAAGCTCCATGCATGGCTTTTGAAAGATTTTTAGATTTTACTACTGTATTATTCCTTTTAACTCACACAAATAGTGAACCTTTCTTATACTCATGTATTTTTTATGTGTTTCTCTGAGCCTGGCTTCTAATTGAGCTCCCTGTGAAGGACTGTGTCAAACCAATATGATTCTTGCTCACAAATATGCACAGAGATTTCTTAGAAAACAAGACTGTAGAACGATGAAGCTTGACATGTGAGAAGTAAAGCTTTACCGTGAGAAGTGGGAAAGTGACAGATGTGGAGAACATTTCTGAGGAGTCCAACTGGTCCACAGGCCAGCATGACCGTGTCTGATTGGGCCGATGGCTCTGACTGCGCATTAGTACAAGAGCCTGTAGGCCTCGTTGTCTTTCAGCTCACTTAGTAATTAATGGTGCCATTATTTTGGGGCAGCCCATTTACAGATAGAGATTTGCTGGCAGAATCCAAGCTAATAGGATATAATGAGAGTAATCAAAGTGACTCATAATATATATAAAGCCCACAAGCAATGATTGTGAGCATCGAAATTCAGGAGACTGTGATTCTTCCACAAATAAGTACCACTTAAATTTTTTCAAAGGGCTGTCAAGGAAATGTGAACTGTAATGACAATGACCTCTTTAAAAAGTTATTTTTCTTCCATTATAATTATTAAATGTTTGTCTTTTTGTATTCTAACATAAAAACTATATTCTGAGAATTATTAGTTTTGAAACCTTTCACTTATTCCTTTACCCATCAAAATAATATGTTAAAACTTTTCATTTAAGCTTCTTAAAGCCACATTTTTGCCACTTCATATAATGTTACAATAGTGACCACTGAGAACCAGGATAACTGCCCACCCTGAACCCCCTCCATAACTTGGCTCATTCATTGAAAATGTGCTTCAGGCTAGATCTTGATTTGAAACAATTACGTCAGACTCTAAATTAAGTAGAAAAATTCAATGTCCCTGGACACTTTTAGGTTTTATCAGTGCAAGACATGATTTAAATTTTTTTTAATGTTTTATTTATTTTTGATACAGAGAGAGACAGAGCATGAGAGGGGGAGGGGCAGAGAGTGAAGGAGACACAGAACCAGAAGCAGGATCCAGGCAGTGAGCTGGCTGTCAGCACAGAGCCTGATGTGGGGCTCGAACCCATGAATGTGAGATCTGACCTGAGCCGAAGTCAGAGGTTTAACTGACTGAGCCACCCAGGCACCCCAAGACATGATTAAAAAAAAACCTATAGGTGAAGGTAGAAGGCTTATAACCAGAAAAATAATATTAAAACTAATGGTTTGTTAAAATAGGCTTTAGAAAACTTGAACATCAAAAAAGGGGGGGAGTACCTTAAATACTAATATCATTATGCCATAATATTTAAGGTTATAGTAATGATCAAGAAGAGGAATATTAAAAAGTTCTCTTGTTATGGAATAATAGTTAACTTGTTTCTGCCAATTTTGCAAATTTTTTGTGTGATTTTTAGATGGATCTGGACTGAGCACATGGAAGTGACTCAGCTATGGTTCCACCACAAAACAACACTCTTCAATAGCATCTCCATCATCTGATGTAGCCATCGGATTAATTTTTTAATCAAGCCAGTTAACTCTACTGTCTGTATAGTTCATATTTATTGCAAAGCTAGATTATTTGTAGAGCTATTGATAATCATCAGTGCAGTGATCTTCTATCTTTTTGTTCTTTTTATACAGTTTATCTTTACTTCCGATATTCATTTTCTTGAAGTAATTGGTAGTTTGATGCAGAAAAATCAATAGGTTGCAGAGCCAGATGTATCAAGTCTTTAAAATTTTCCAATGTTATCATGTTTTTGTCTAAATATGTATTATATGTTGTGCATATTTTGCTGTAAATTTGGTTCAACAATGCTTACTAAGCAGTGATGTGCTAGAATTTATTTTTAGCAATTATAATGGTATTATTATGAAGTAGACATATTTTTAAACCTGTATTTAACCACTTTTAAATTTGATTATTAACTGAATTAGGGTAGTAGTAGCTCAAAATTATAATATATTCAGTCAAAGCACATTAGGTATGTGTTCAACACATACTATGTTGAAGTATGGCTCCTTTTCCTTTTTTTAGTATTTATACAAGAATTATTCTCAGTTTTCCCTTTTCTTTCTATTCTTTTCTTATAAATCATCAATGACTTTATCATCCATTATCTCATGGATGATTTTTAAATATACAGCCCTATTTTCAACCTCTCTTTTACCATGAACCACTTCCCTCTAATTTCCTGTGGACATTTTCACTTAATATGTCCTTCATACTTCATAATAGACATTTATAAACCGAATATGTGGATTTTCTTTTTCTGACTCATTTCCTTTCTAACTACCCTAAATCTTATTGCCTTCAACAACTTATTGCATATTAATTACCAGGCTTGATTTGGATGTTTTGACCAATTCAGTGTGCCATTCTTCCCACCAATAGTATATATGCATTTCTTCCTAGATTACATGTAAAACCATACATAAGAATAAATTGTATTATAGCTGATTTAATTGGCAAAGGATAACAAGTTTGTCATACTTCCTTGTTATTTCCTTTTAAAACACTAATCATTTTTTTTCTTTTGTAATACAATACCAATACATGTTTTCATACTTATTTTCCTGGTATACTTTGTATCCATGGTCACGGTCAGTGTCTATGTGACTTGCTATTGGGCACAGAACACAGCTCCTTGCTAGTCACAGGTGCTTAATACGATGTTTGGTGATTAATAAAACAATCTGAAAATGCTGTTTAGTAACACTTAAAACCTAATTTTTCTTGGAAATTTTTACCTCCCTATACCAGCATGAGTGGCTAATGACCATACTAAAAATGCAACATTAACTATATAGCTAAAACTCAAGCTCTATGTCTTCTTGCTAATTGATAATTCCAATGTTTCCACTTTTAAATGCACCAACACTATTTATATAGCAACTTCAATTTTCTTTTTTTTTTTTACCATGACAGTCATACACTTAAAAATATTACTAATTAATTCCATACAGAATCATGTGATATCTTCCCTATATATTCTGCTAGTATTTTGACTTTGGGCCTCATCATTGGCTGCTAGGTAATGACTGAGCTTTGGATCCTGGAACTGTGGTGCATGTGCCCAGAACTGGATCATCAAGGAGCAAATGTCCTTCTGCTTGCTGTATTTTTCATTTTGGCCAAAGTTCTCAAACTCACAGTTCTCTTAGGAACTCACTTTCAACAAATTCCAGTGAACATTTAGAAAAAGCTGACCCTCTGAGAAAAATGTGACACAAAATATATAGCAGTCCCACATGTTCAATTTAAGGCAATGCAGGTTAGTAGCTAATAGGAAATCATGTGACAGTAACAAGATGGTCCAATTTTTCACTTGGATGATTTCTCTACAAATGTCTAAATAGCAAACTCCACAGAATGTTTCCTTTGCACAATGTGTTTTTAAATTTTTTAACTTCAACATACCTAAATAGCGTAGAGTAAAACATAATAAAGTCTGGTATTTATAAGAAAAGGTGACTGTAATTTATCAAATTTTATCCTTACTTGTCTGTTTGTTAACTTGGTGAATTTATTGAGACTGTCTGCATAAATTTCCTTGTTGATGTTGGCAAAGAGTAATCTGACAAAGTGCAGTGAAGCATATGGTTCCAACTTACTAGAAGTCTAATCCTATATGCCTGGGTGAGTTATAGAATAATAGGAGGATGAATATTAGCATCGAGCTGCCAGGAAAACCCAGAAACCTTCAGGTTTCTAAAGACCATTTATAGCAAAACACAAATGGGCTTTATAATGGCTCCTGTCCTTTAAAGTGTTATATGAAATAGTTAAAATTCTTAGAATTACATGTGAATAGTTTATTGAAATACTCAATTCATAGAAACTTTGAAAAGATATGTTTAGGCTATATTACCATCTCTGCCTTTTAACAAAATTCAATCACTTTTATCATCAACTTGTGCATTTGATTTGATGATTAAAAGCTTTGGGTTAAATTATGTAGCTATAGCATTACATTTATAGAAGTATATGCAAGAATCTAAGTACATGGATATTGTCAACATTTTATTTACCTATAGCTGAAAAAGAACCTGAAAATAACCTCAGGTTTTATAACTGAGGTTTATTAGAACCTCAAAAACTAGTCTTCATTGTGTGGAATTTGAATATTTTCTTCTAGCATAATAAATACACCCAGGAAAAGCAAGATTTTGGTAGACCCTGATTAATGCATTATTATTTCTATTACCCTAAAGCTTTAAACACCTACATGCCTGAAGGGCATGACTCTGAACATTTTCGAATCAAATACTATAGAATAAAAATATTCATAAAGTGGGGTTAGTTGCAAAACTTTCAAATAATGATCAAGAATGTATCAAGTTTAAAGTGTGTGTCACGGAGGCTCCAAAGAACTATATGAGCTTCATCAAATGTCTCATTCTGGTTAGGTGACAAACCTGAAGTATTCAGAGAAAAAAACTAAGTGCCAGTGTGTATGAACTTCATGTTAAATACAATAGAAATGGAAATACTGTGTCTTTTGTGCAAAATAAATTTTATGTACTATTTTATTAATTTTAATCTTGATAATAGTCTTGTAGGATAAGAAGATAGTGAGTCTCAGAAGCTTTAAAAAGATTGCCTGTAGCCACAGAAGTAGTGATTGACAGTGCTAAATTTTACGTGTGCCTACTCTTCTCTAAGGCTAATGCTGTTCCACTATGTGTGGGGGGGGGCGGGGGTCGGGGAGGGTTGAGTGTAATTATTCATTTATTAGTAAGAGTTGAGAGAAGAAAATAATGTGGGATCTGGTAAGCAGCTTAAATCTAATGGAATAAGTGAGTTTTAAGCCTTTTTCTAGAATTGGAATAATTATGAGAGGAGAAGGGCTGTCCAGATTAAGGTACTAAACTGCAAGATAGGCATGCAAGGCCTTTCTTCTAAGTAATGGCTCTTTAGGTGACTTCTGTTCTAGTCCTACACTCATCACTCTATTGCACAGCCTCATCATTTCTTTTGGAATGATTGCGAGAGGCTTCAAACTAAATCTAATGGTGTCCTCTTCATCTAATGTAGACAACAGATTAATAATTATAAAATGTACATTCATTCATTCCTTCATTTTCCATTTATTTCATGCCTACCTACTATGTGCCAGGTTCTATGCTAAGTGTTAGAGATACTATCGTAAGTCAGAATGTAGTCTCTGCCTTTTTGGATGTCTTTGTAACCATTGAAAAAGTAATTTGACAAATGATTTTAAAGCTTAGATAGGAAGGCTAGGTCACCAATAAATTTTAAGGATCATCTTCAAACTGGTGATAATTGAAATTGTAGGTTATTCTTAGGAGATAGAGGGGAAAAGAAATCTGGGAGAAGGGCAAATTTTTTTAAGGATGACAAATTTAAGAGGGAGAGCAGGGGATGGAGGGGAAAGTATCCAGGAAGTTAGAGAACAGACTAGTCAATGTAGGGAATGCTATTCTGTTGTCAGTTGGATTTTGCCTTCAGCAACCACACCAAGCAGCACAATGCAATATACATGATACATTCTTGAGTGTAGAGTCATCAGTCAGCCAATACAAACTGGTCAACCATGTCCTGCTCTACTTAATTCTTTCCCTTAGGAAATTGACAAAGTGTTTTATTTATGTTAACTTACAATGTATTTAAAGACTAAACAAAGGGAAAACTGGAATCTAACACTGACATTTCATTCCTATACCTAAATAGTTTGATTAGAATAATCAGTGACTCACAATTACAATTGATGCATTAGTAAGCACATTTTGACATTTAAGAAGTGAAGTGATATACATATTACTAAATAAGATAATGCTAATCTTCTCATTCAATTTATATTTAAGGATATGCTGCCAACAGTGGTATTAAACTTCATTTGAAGTTCAAAACATTGAAGTTAATTTTTAAATATTTTTATTGAGTTGAAGCTAGAGAGTTAAAGAATAATTAAAATACTAAAAGATTGACTGTATATACATGCAATGGGTACATTTTATATTAATGCAATCTTAGTGCTTAGCTTACTATCAACCTAACAAGCCTGGAATTTTAAGTGGTGGTGTAGTTATTTTGAACTTACAGCTTTAAAAATGCATGAACTAATTTAACATAAAGTGTATAATTTCAAAATTAGATTAATTCTCCTTTGCACTGGACTCTTTTCTGTCACCTCTTTCCTGATTACAATTACCTGTTTATTTCTTGAACCTTTGGTAAATTGAATAGATCATATATATGTATCAGTCTATGTATATGTGTCCACATATACAATAATACCGAACATTTAAACTTAAAAAGATTTTTTTAACATTTATTTATTTTTGAGAGATAGAAAGAGACAGATCATGATCAGGGGAGGAGCAGAGAGAGAGGGACACACAGAATCCGAAGCAGGCTCCAGGCTCTGAGCTGTCAGCACAGAGTCCGACATGGGGCTCGAACCCATGAGTTGTGAGATTATGACCTGACCCAAAGTCGGACATTCAACCGACTGAGCCACCCTGAACATTTAAACTTCTAAAACATTGTCAGATGTATTTTATAGTGAGATTCAAATCTCCATATCTTTATTTTATTTCTATTTTACAGATGTAGAAATGGGACTGAAAGAAATTAATTTGTTGGTTATGTAATTATTTACTGAGACGCTAGATCTTTGAAGTCAGGTCTTCTGATTGTTAAAGTCACTTTATTCCCAAGTAAGTCATGCTTACATGTTCATTTTTTTTTCCTTTTTCTCAGATGGCATAGCATAAGGATGTTGATTTATAATCTTTATATTTTACTAAATATTTAAGATGTACATGTGTTCATTCTCTATGCAATACATCAAACACATAAAGTACCCATTTAAAACATGACAATTTACATTCCATTAAACAAGCTAAATATTTTTGCTACCAAGTAGAAGCTATTCCAGTTAAACTATTAAGATTCTGTAGGCATGTATCCCCATGAAACTTTTGAAAATGTGTCTGTGTACAGTTACACAATATATTTTAACACTCAGCTCAAATAATTTTATTGAAACATCCCATTTCCTAAAAGGATGAAACGATGTACAGAATGACCCAAAATGTCATAGCAATGCATCATTTCCTATACATTTTTAAGGATGGGAAAAGCAAATTAAAAGTAGAAGTGTAAAAAGTAGAGTATGTGGTTGCCTTAGGAAAGAAATGATTACAATGTAAACTAAAATGAAACTCCTATCTGGGAAAAAAGTAATTGAGCTTCATGAACAGCTGCACCTCTGAGGGTCAGGCATATGAGCAATTAAAATTAAATAAGTTGATTTTAATATGCCTTAGTAACTGTGATTGATCTTACAGAGCTGTTGTTGACTATACATCAAGAAACAATTTAGGATCCAGTTTAAAACAAAGTTTATAATCCTTGTTTAATGGATTTTGGTACCTCAGGCAATACCGTGCTGTAAAAATGATTAAAATGTGCCCTGTCTCTGTGTAATCAATAAAACCTCTCTCTAAAATTAGTTAGGTTCCAAAGACTCCTCAGCAGGCTTGGCAGTGTCACGTCTGTAGAATTCCAAATAAGCCATCTATCATTATTTCCATACGCAAGGTTCATTAGATACCTCATTCTTTATCTTATTAGCACCAAAGTCAGCTAAACAATCAAATCAAAAGGTCACCTTTAACAATACCTAGTTAAACCAAAACATACATCAGAACATTATTAGTACAATACATCACAATGCAGGGGTAAGAATTCCTAGAAGGCCAATGAAGAGTTATCACTAAAGTAACTGAAAATATATGAGTTTGGAAGTTTAAGAAGAAAATTCTAAAGTGACATCTTGAAGAGAGACATTTATTCTATTTTTGAAATCCATGAACACAAAAACTCCTTTAGGTTGTATTATTTGAAACATTTTTCTTTTGTATACCATGAAATTAAATTTGTAGTTTTTATGAAATGAAAGGACACAATCAATACCTTTAGAGATATTTTAAATTCTTTTTAAGATTATGCATTGTCCATAAGCACCTGTTTCCTGAAGGTATTTGGTTTTTTTTAATTTCATTTTTGTCACTGAGATTTTATGACAAAGTTCTTTGTTTTAAAGGAGTTGGTGCATTTCAGTTTATATAGCTAAAGAAATTTGAAGTTTCACTTTCATACACATTAAAGTTCTATTCACCTAGTAGTGAATGTTCTTTCTTTAAGTGAACCTAATATGAGAAATACATATAAGTTCTGGAAATGTGCTCAGTTTGTCACCCATGGTATCACGTGAATAAAATGATAAATTAACTTAATACCTGAATACCTTAATACCTAGCTCAGAGTCTGGAGCCTGCTTCAGATTCTGTGTTTCCCTCTCTCTGACCCTCCCCTGCTCGTGCTGTCTCTCCCTGTCTCTCAAATATAAATAAATAAAAAAAAACATTTAAAAAATAAAAAAAAAACCCTAAAGAATGGTCAGAAAAGATGCCAAAGGAGAAGAGAGGCAGAAGGAATTTAAAGAGAAGATATTGACTTGAAAAATAATAAAGAGGTTAGGTGGTGGATGACAGGCTTAGCAGTTTTAAAATCGACTCAGAACATTTTAGAGAAACCTAGAAGAAAAGCATTATAGATGTCAATAAGCCTGATATTCATATTAATTTAAATCAGCTAAAAATATGGAAAGACAGATGGTATAGTTCTTTTGGCTTTTGTTGTTTTGTTTCTCTTTTTAGGACTTAAGATTTGCTTTAAAGAACAGACCAGCCCATGTTAAGATTATAATAATATGGCACCAGGACTAAGAAACTACTGGAAAATACTGGATATTTCTAATGAAGTATTTTAGTGGTTCAAGTGTGTTAAGTTAAAGAAGTGAAAGAATTTCTGAATGTGGTGCTAACCTTAATGATCAATGAATAATTAAGACTGTGATCATGCAAAAGGTATTAATGAATGGATGGTATTACTGGCAATAGATCTGGGAGGTAACTGCATATTGTAGAGAACAGCGTTGGACTTCCTTCAGTTGTTTGTATGGATTGGCTTTTTTAAAAGACATAATTACAGCGCTGGACTCCAATGCCTGTAGCACCACCCCACCCCGATCTTAGAACAACTCCAGTGGTGTAGACATATTTAACGATAAATCCATGTCCCTCCTTCGTCCTGTGAATGTCTTGGAATCAAAAGGATGCCACAGTGCTACATTATCTGGGCAAAGCAGCGTCTCTTTTCCATGATTACTTTTCTGTGCCTCCAGCTGCATGTGTAAGTGGATGTATTTTGATGTCAGATTAAACCTATTTTGAATGCTATGTCACTGCTTCCTCATCTGTAAAACGTACTAATGCTTATCTCAAAAAACTGCTAGTGGGTTAAATGTAAACTGCCTAGCAAAATATCTGGCATATATTAAGTGCTCAATAAATGTTAATTATTACTATTATGGCTAGCTCTCAAATTGCTCTCTCTTGGAGTTTATAGCACTTCAGGATGTTTATTACCTTTTGAATGCTGCCTCAAGTTCTGTTTGCTTCACAGTCTTATTGATAGGCAGTAATATTCAACTTCATTTCAAAGTAAACAACTTTCCTTTTTAAGTTAGGTGGAAAAGAGTAGGAGGTAAGGAATACAATGAAAGGAAACTGACAATGACAGGAGACTAGCTGCCTTCCGTGCAGAGTAAAAGGGAGATTTTAGGAGCAAATGTGCCCCGCTTTCTGTTTCCACCTTTTTCACAGGCCTGCCCTGAATGGCAAAAGAAGAGGAGCTTTCTGTTTCCACCTTTTTCACAGGCCTGCCCTGAATGGCAAAAGAAGAGGAGCGGGGGTCAAGGGTGGATCCCAGGCATGCTGTGATCTATAGTTATCCCCGGGCAGGAGCAGACACCACGCCTTGTAGATTTTCCATAAGTCATTTATTTAAGGTACTACTTTCAGCCATTCATTTACTTATGCGTTTAAAATATTTATTAAGTACCTTGTGGATGATGTAGATAATGAAAAAAATGAGATTACTTGTCTTCACACAGTTTACAATCTAACACTATTGACATCCAAGTAAAAGAAGGCCAGGGTGTAATAAAAGCACATAGTGAGGCCATGATGGAGACGGATTGGGGAGGATAGACCTATGTTAGAAGGACTTACGTTAGTGACGTTTTTCACTTGAGAAATGCAAACAAAGTCATAAAATGCGTGATGGTGTAAACTACAAAGGAGTTGTCTCTTCAATCCAGTAGAATCACAATTTGTGTCAGACAAAGCAAGACAAGTGAAAGCTTAAATATTAAAGAGCAAATTTAAGGATTAAGAGAAAATGAAGGAAATCTGAGGGTAGACACATAGCATGATTTCAGTACAAGCAAAACATTTGAACATCCCCTTCTTGGGGCATGGAACTGGAAAAAAAAAGAATTCCAATCCTGAATATTTCAGAGGATTTGCTCTTTCAGATAGTAAATTTCAGGATATTTTTCCATTCTTTCAGTGTTTAAATTCTTTATATTTACACAATTAAACCAAAGTTACAAGTTTTGCTTAAATTAGGGGTGTGGGTCTTTTGTTTTTTTTAATTTGTTTGTTTGTTTTGTTTTTTGACAGATGACTTTGCCCAATGTTTGGTGTTGAGTATTTGCATTTTCTTTTCCATCAAGAGAATAAAACTCAGTAAGTCCATTTATCTGTGCTTTTAAAATCAGATGCCTTTTACAAAGAAGAAATGTTAATATGTTATTCTCTTTTAAAAAGAGAATTGCACATCAGAATGTTTTTCAGGCTTGGGCAACAGGGGGCTGATGGAAAGCACATGATCAGGGTCGGCAAGTGCTGTCATCCTAAGGGTCTATATGCTCTGGCTCACGCCCTTGAGGGGGTAATGACTGGTGGTCTCTAGAGATTCTCCTGAGTGAAAAAAAGGTAAAATCTGCTTTTTCAATTGAGTGATTCTCTGTCACCCTACACTGAAAACAGTAAACTATGGTTAGAGATCAAAGTAAGCATCTTCCAATAGTTTCTTTTTTATCTGAAATGTTAAGGAAGAAAAAGTGCATAGCCTGTCATGTTTCTTCTGCTTGAAACTGCAGTTCTGATTTTACATAAATTCAAGGAACATTCCAGAGCAAACAAAACTTTGTATATGATTTTTTTTTAACTTCAGGGCTTTAAATGTTTTAGCACAAATAATATTAAAAATATTTAATGAAAAAAGAAGAGTATGGATATAGAAACTTTAGAATAATTCAGATTTTGCCACTCTTGTTTAATCTAGTTGTTATTGTTTCCTTATTTTTTTGTTAAGGTATTTTATTTTATTTATTTTTTAAATAAAGTTTTTTATTTATTTTGACAGAGAGAGAGAGAGAGACTGAGCAACGGAGGGGCAGAAAGAGAGGGGGGAGAAAGAGAATCCCAAGCAGGCTCTGTACTAACAGTGTGGGAATTGAATTTACAAACCATGAGATCATGACCTGAGCCAAAATCAGATGCTTAACCAACTGAGGCGCCCAGACACCCCTGTTAAGGTATTTTGAAGGTCATTGGTTTTGTTCAATTAATCTATCTAGGAAATGACTACATATCAGTTTATAGAACTTTTTTTTTCTGCTGCAGAGTACTCTTTCGTATAGATATACTATAATTTATTCATCTTCTGTGGTTGGACAGTTTGCTTGTTTATAGTATTTTTCTATTAGTAATTAAATTTATATGCTTGAAGTATTGTATTTTAGGAGACACATACATACTTTAGGGGAATTTTCAGCGCGGTTCCTAGAAGGATCCTGGAATTTGGATGGCTGATTCAAATGCAAATGTCACTTATGATGTCTTGTCAAATTCCCCTGAGCGCTTGAGAAGCCGGTCTTGCCAACGTGCTGAGTCGCCACTCTGATGGGTGAGCGCTGAGGCTGCACGTGATTTCCATTCACATTCCTCTTGTGATGAGTGAAGCATTGGGTATTTCATATGTTTAAGGATTGTTTACATATTTTTTTCTGATGGAGGGTTACCATGTGTTTTTGCTTTTTTCTCTGAAATTTAAGAATAATTTTTCTTAGGTATAAATTAGAAATGTTGTCTCCTCGTTTGTCATTTGTATTTTGACTTTACTTTTGATGTTTCTTGTAATAACTTTTAAAAATGCTTTCACATTTATCTTGTTTCTTATTGCTTTTGGATTTGACACCACAAATTATTTGTCTATGCTTTGTTGTTAATATTTGTATAGATATTTTTTCTTCATCTCATATCTGATTGATTTGGAATTTATTTTGGTCATAATATGAGTTACAAATCCATTTTTAAACAAATGTAATACAGAGGCTTTTCAGATGTCTTTTATCAGATCGAGAAATTTCTCTTGTATTTTCAGTTTACTGAGAGTTATCATGAAATGGGTGTGAATTTTACAAAATATTTTATCATTTAATATGATCATGGGATTGATCTTCTTTATGATGTGATTATAGTTGGCTATATGAGTTGATTTTTTAGTATATCATCAGTCTTGCCTTCCCTGTTGGTAGATTTTACTTGATTTTATATTTTTGACAGAGTGTAGTTTTTGTTGTTGTTGTTTTGTTTGTTTTGCTTTACTTATGTCTTCTTTATTTACAATAAATAAATTTATTTATTTACTAGGGAAATACTCCTCTCATAAATGTAAGATTTAATAGATGGAGGCAGAGATGGGAGGAAAGAGACCACGTTATGGAGCCAAGAAAGCCTTTATTGGGATCTGCAATTCCCTGGCGAGGGAGAGTTGGGATATCGGGCCTGATAGGCGATGGGGGGGGGGAATGGGGTGGCGGGGTGGGTTTATGGGTTAGGGGTTCTGGGTTTGACCTTGGGAGGGCAGATTATCAAATAAGGGCCTTTCTGGGGCGTGGCGGGATGGAACAGGTTGCCTCCTCTGTCAGGGTGATGGGAAGCTGGAGCTTCATGATTGGCTGCTTCCAAATGGGGCAGGACATCCCAGGTCTGCAGGTGAGGGGCGGGGGTCACCTGTGCACGTGTTCTCCTCCAGCCCCCAGAGAAATGGCTGCTCAGTCGCCATCCCAAGGTGACTTCTAAGGTGACTCTTACAATAAAATAAATATGAAAGTGTTCCTCTGTCTTTTCTTTGTTTTCTTTTTTGGAAGAGATAGTTTAGAGTTGGTCATAGTTTCTCTTTAATGTTTGGTGAAATTCTCCATTGAAAATATGATAGCCTGGAGGCATCTATTTTGGGGGTGGGTTGAGGTTTTTAATGATTCCTTACTATTTTTAGTGCTGTTCAGGTTATGTGTTTTATCTTGGTGATATTGGACAGATGATGATTTTCAAGGAATTTCTTCAATACGTTTAAGTTGTCAAATTTATGTGTGTAGAACTTCTTCAACCATTTTTGAAAACCAGGAGCATTATATTTAATAGTTTCCTAACTTTGGTAACTAAGCAATTCAATTTCAATTGAACTAGTGTAGCTAGGCATTATAATAAGCCAAGAAAAAAGTCTAGTTGAAATGATAAGGTTGTTGAGCATGTCTCAGTGCTAGCATCAATATATAAAACAATCTAATTCTAAATTCTAAAATAAGTGAAAAGAAAAAACTTTTGAAAGAAAAAAACTTACAACAGCATCGAAAGTGTGAGATATTTGACAATAGATATGCCAGTCTTTGATATCTAAAACTGTAAAATGTTTCTAAGATAAACTTAAGAAGAGCTAAATAAAGGAAGAAATATGCCATGCTTGTGGACCAGAAGAAACAATAATATTAATTTCTTTTTGCAAATTTATCTGTAAAGTTACAGCAACTCTAGTCAAAATCCCAGAAGACTTTTTGTTGGAAATGATCATCTTATTTTATTTTACTTTATTTTGTATTTATTTATTGATTTATAAGATCCCCCTCCACCTTTAACCTGCCAATCTCATCCCACCAAATTCCCAGCCCATATAACATCATTTAGGGAACATTTCTATAGGAATGGGAAGGCCACTGAGAAATTCCAGGATGCTTCCAAGGAAATTTTCTATCATCTGTCATCTGGCTCGATGGGTAGCACTTCTAATGTGAGATGTCAGTGATGTTCTTCACCTTCAACAGAGGATGATCTCTGGGCCATGGCGATGGAAATGATCATAGACCTAAAACTAAAACATAGAACTCTAAATTTCCAGAAGAAAACAGAAGGAATTCCTTGCCTTAGATAAAGTTTTCTTAGGACACAAAAAGAATGAATCATAAAACAATAAATTTTGCTGCGTCAGGATTAAAAGCCTCTCTTCAGAAGACATTTAACAAAAATGAAACATCTACCTAGAGGCTGGAAGAAGATATCTGTAAACATACTTCTGTTAGGGATTTTCATTTTGTATGTAACAAGAAGTCCCCGAACTCAAAAGTTAGAAAACAATCCATTGCAAAATGCTAAAGGTCTTGTAAACCCAAAGAAGAAAAATGACTGGCAAATAAGCACAGGAAAAGATGTTCAGTAAGGAAGTATGCATTAAACTCCAATAAGATACCGCTCCCTACCCATTAGAATGGCTAAAACAAACAAGCGAGCATTAACAGAAAACCCAGCAACAGCAACTGAGAATACCAATTGCTGAAAAGTCACAGGACCATTGCACTTTCATGTTGCCTGTGGAAATGCAGCATTATACAGCCATATATATAAACCAGACAATCCAGAGATCTCACTCCTAGGGAGAAATGAATAAAATGTCCACACAGAGACTAAATTTTAAGCATTATTCATAATCAACAAAATTTAGTGAATTATCTATTATCAATTACCTTAAAGCTGATTTAGAACAAAATATGTTAACCATCTCACTTTTTTGTTGATTAGGAATTCAGGAGCGGCTTGCCCAAGTCTTTCTAGTTTGGATCTTTCACGTGGCTTCAGCTAAGATATTGGTCACGATGCAGTCACTTGATTTGGGATGGAGGGCATATCTCCATTGTGTTTTGCTCACTTAACTGCTTCACTGATATTGACTCTTGGCAAAAGGCCTCAGTTCCTTACCCTGAGACCTTCTTTCGAGGGCTGCTTGAACATCCTTAGGGAGTGTCACCTGGGGAAGGTGGACTACAGTGTGATTAGGAAAAAGAAACTAGACAAAACGTATCTTCCCTGCATCATAACTCCTCTATTACCATGTTAATCTTTGATTTAGAAACATGCATCTGGCACCTACCATGTATGACAATCTGTACTAGGTGGTGGAAACGCCAAAACCAAAATAAATGAGGCAAAGCTCCTGCCTTTAAGCACTTTCTAGTGTGTTCATACAAATGGACAAAAGTGGAGTTCTTGAAATATAGCTTTGTAAATTATTAAACATATGTTTCTGTAAAATTATTTTCCACTGAAATAAGCATATAACATAGTTCTTTTCTTAAAAAATATACATAGGGGCACCTAACGGCTTAGTTGGTTGAACAGCTGGCTTCACCTCAGGTCATAATCTCATGGTTTGTGTGTTCAAGCCCCACATAGGGCTCTGTGTTGACAGCTCAGAACCTGGAGCCTGCTCTGGATTCTGTGACTCCCTCTCTGTCTCTGCCCCTTCCCTGCTCATTCTGTCTCTCTCTCTCTCTCAAAAAGTAAATAAACATTAAAAAAATAATTACATATTTATATATATATACATAAAAATATCATTAAAATACCATAACATTTTTTATTATACTATGGATATTTCAAACTCATTTCAAGTACATTTACATTTTTAGAGTAAAACTTTAGAACCCAATATGGAATAAAAATCCATGTTTTGAGGTGCCTGGGTGGTTCAGTTGGTTAGGCATTTGACTTCAGCCCAGGTCATGGTCTCACAGTTTGTGAGTTTGAGCCCTGTGTCAAGTTCTGTGCTGATACTCAGAACCTTGCATCTGTTTCAGATTCTGTGTCTCCCCCTCTCTCGCTTCCCCTCCCCAGTTTGTGCTCTCTCTCTCTCCAAAATAAATAAATAAGCATTTAAAAATCCATGTTTTTAGTCTTGGAAATTCCTAATACAATAAGATCATTTATCCAGCTCCATGAAAAATAGGACTATCTTCAGTCACTATCTCTAAACATAAGGAAAGATAATCTGTGAAATTTTGATAGATCCTTTTTATAGCTGTGTAATAAAAATTTTTATTAAGCTATAATATGCACATTGGAAAGAGCACTTATTTTAAGTGTGCTGTCCAAGGGATTTTCCCAAACCAAATAACCTGTGTCACCAGCAACAGTGTAAGAAATAGAGTATTATTAATACTCAATAACCCCTTAAGCCCTTTTTTGATTACTTCCTCTCCCCAACAGTAACTGTTTTCCTGAAATCTGTTGATATAGATTAGTTTTACTTGTTTTTGATCTTTATGGAAGTTGAGTTATACTGTATGTACTCTTGTTTCTAGTAACTGTCATTTAATGTTAAGTCTGTGAAATTCATTCTGTGCTGCATATGATTTTGGATCATTGATTCTCACTGTTCTGCATTCTTTGTGAACAACCATAATTTATCAGTTCTACTCTTGCAGGCATGTTAAGTAGTTTCAGGTTTAGAGACCTAGCAAAGAGTATTGCTACAAACATTTGATTGCATAGTTTTTGGTGTATACACACACACACACACACACACACACACACACACACACACACACACACACATGTTTGTGCTAGGCATACACCCAGGAATGGATTAGCTGGGCTGGGTTGAGGGTAGGCATATGCTTAGATTTAGAAAATCTTGCTAGCTAAAGAGTTTGAAAGCGGCTACATATAGTTTGTCTCAAAATTTTCTCTTGCTTGCTTCTCATACCTTTCTAGTAAAATGCCAATCATGGCCTGATAGAACAAATATAGGCATTGCCCAAAGTAATCCATAGGAGTAGAACTCCTTTGAAATCCTGAAAATTTGCATCAGCTTTATTTTTTTATTTTCTCACTTGTCTTAGTTTAACCAAGGTACAATTACTAATCACTTAAATTACATAATATCCGTTCAAAATGTGAATAAAATTGAAGCACGCAGAGCATCATTGTCAGCTGTACATCATCTAGTGTACCATCTCCTTCCCAGTTTGATAGGGATAGCCCAATTTGAGAAGTATACCAGGACGAGGATATAACAGTGTGAGAATGGACCTAATGTCTATTATATGGCAGTAGTTTTCTGGGACTAGCATGTGCATAATATCTCATTATTTCTTATCACACAAATCCTAATGAGGGGGGTATTGTTATCCTCATTTGTATAAATTTAAAAAAAAAGAGAAGTAGAGGATATGTAGGATGTATCTGGTCTCATTCACTGAATTTCTGTGGTTTATCAATTTTTAGAAATGGAACTTTTTACTATATTTTGTTAGTTTGTATGGGAAGGATGGTGAGTGGTGTAGAGGACAGATGTGTTTGAAAATGCTCTGAACTATATTTATAAGACCAAGGTTTAGATCATGTTTTGCTCCTGGCTACGTTACATAAGGCAAGGGTTTTAATTCTTCTGAGTTTCAGTGATCCCTACATGTACATATGAGATAATATTCTTCTTTTCCTACTTGCATGGGTTTCTGTGAAAATGACACATATTAAAAAAAGAAATAATAATGATAATGCCAGAATGTTACACAAATTAGTCTATTCATCATTTCTGTGTATAAATTTTTTCTGTAATATTTTCCCCCAAGTATATGATTGCCCATAATGCAGTGCTTATTTTTTTTTTGAAATCAAGTTTATTGAAGAATAATTTACACATAGTAAAATTCTGCCTTTTTAGGAAAGCTTGCGTTCTAGGGCAAAACCATAAGACTTAGGGAAGTTGTCTTCTCCTTTTGGTCTCAGTTTCCAGATTTTTATTTTTGTTTAAGTTTATTTATTTATTTTGAGAGAGAAGGAGGGAGTTAGTGAGCATGCCAGTGGGGGAGGGGCGGAGAGAGAGAGAGAAAATCCCAAGCAGGTGGTTAGTACAGAGCCTGAGACTAGGCTCAATCTCAAAAACCATGATCATTACCATGAGATCAAGAGCTGATTCCTAACCCACTGAGTAACCCAGGTGTCCCTCGAGATCTTTAAAATGAAAGGGAAGGTAGCTAGAAAATTATAAATTTCTATATTTTCCTTTTCCTTTTTAACATTTATTTATTTGAGAAAGAGAGGAGAGAGAGAGAGAGAGAGAGAGAGAGAGAGAGAGAGAGAGAGAGAGAGAGAATCCCAAGCAGGCTCCAAGGTCTGAGCTGTCAGCACAGAGCCCCACATGGGACTTGAACTCAAAAACTGAGAGACCATGACCTGAGCCGAAATTGGATGCTCAACTGACTGAGTCATCCAGGCAACCCCTGTTATTTCTTTTGATACAATTTAGATTTCTCATGTTTAGGATGGGGCAGGTGAAGTGGGGATGACTTTGGGAATGCTGACTATTCTAATAATAAAGATAGGTATGTTTACATGTTAGTTTATGTTGCAGAAGTAATAATTGAGAAATACAGAAAGAAGCAGAATTAACGGAATTCCTTTTTAAGAGGAATAATTGGTTTGCTTATAAAGAGAAATATCTTCAATGGATAGCTTATTTATCTACACAGGTAAAAGTTTCCTCAAGCCTAGAAACCTCCAGAATATAAAATTCTTGCTAAAAGCATTCAATGCAGTTGCATTTTCTGCATATACAGTGATGTTCAAACAATTTAGCAAAGGATGTAAGGCTCTTGACAAGTTTTTTATCCATGATTTCCAGAGTTCTCTTTTAAAGCTTTATGATATCTCTGAAATAGCTCTGTCATTTTACCTCAGGAGTCATGTTTTGGTATATCCTTTGCCTCGAAGCTGTTTCCTCCTCACTTAGTCCTCAAAAGCTCATTTTAGACCATCTCTCCTCCAGGAAGGCATTCTTATTATTTCTAGCTATAGATTGTGAGCACTGAGCTTTGCTCCATTTGCTTTGAATCACCAGTGCATCAGATAGTGCTTGGGCACATAGTTGACATATGTAACATATCCTTGATGAATAAATGAATGTCTTCATTAAATAACATTTGCATAATTTAGGTACTCTTTAAAGAATTTCACATTACTTTGTGAATTTCCTAGAAGTGACATTGCTTCATTGCCAGTTATGTGCTGTATTAATTTATATTTAAATATCACATTGTTAAAGAATAATATGTAGTATGGGCAAGTAATAAATTGTATCATTTATCTTGAATGTATCATAGATAAGCTGCTATATAATGATTGCCACTTCAGATAGCTGTGAAATTAGGTGATTAACTAGTTGTTACTTAACCTTCTAACTTCTGTATAAGTCTAATTACATGAAATAGAAGTTGGTGTTTTGATTTTTTACTTTGCTTTTCTGTTTGGAGTGTCATTGTAACTACGGTATTGTAAATGATGGAAAATAATTGCATATGTTAAAAAAATAAATTGTTATATTAAAAAAAAACAAAAAAAGACCAAAAAAATGCAATTTATTAAAAAAAAGAGAAAAAAAAGAATTTCACATTACTTTGTGAATTTCCTAGAAGTGACATTGCTTCATTGCCAGTTATGTGCTGTATTAATTTATATTTAAATTTCACATTGTTAAAGAATAATATGTAGTATAAATACTAATCTTCAGTAATTTTTATACTAGTTGAACATAACTTTTTTTTTTTTTTACAAATACCAATGTTAAAACAAAAGAAATGCAGTCCTTTATTGTGTACCAACTGGCTAGGAATGAAGGTTTTTTTTTTTAATAAATTTTTTTTAACGTTTTTATTTATTTTTGAGAGAGAGAGGAGACAGCGTGAGCTGGGGAGGGTCAGAGAGAGAAGGAGTCACAGGATCTGAAGACAGGCCCCAGGCTCTGAGCTAGCTGTCAGCACAGAGCCTGACACGGGCTGGAACCCATGAACCGTGTGATCATGACCTGAGCCGAAGATGGATGCTTAACAGACTGAGCCACCCAGGTGCCCCGAAGTTTTCTTTTTGTTATGACTGAATGAAGACACTAGATTTGCTAAGATGATAGCTTGCCCATTATTATCAATTTCTTCCTCAGCTATTTGTTTTATTATAACAATTAACAAAAGCTAATATGGACTTAATTAAATTGAAGACATTCAGTTTTATCATGAACATCTGGAAGCATAATATATAATGTTAGTTACACGCTTTAGGAAAGAGAAAAAAGGGAGTGATAATTAAAAAATATTTTAAAGGGTAAAGGAATATTTAGAAAAATGGAAGCTCTTTTCAATCCTTTGATCCTTGATTTAGTGTAATGTTATCTTTATTTACTCTTGTGCTTAAATAGTCCAGCTTATTCATATATTCTATTGAAAAAATCAAATATTTAAGTACATTACTATTATTATCTGAAAGCATCTGAGGAAGATGTCTTCCACTTATTAAGAAAAGTAATATTTAAACATTATGTGACAGTTTGATAATGCCTTCCTTTGACAGAGAACCCAAACAATAAACACAGGCATTATAGATTTTAATATTTATTTATGTCAACCTCACCCATTATTTTCAATTCCAATGACAAATTTCTCCAAAGTACTATTTTCAAAAGATTTGAAATAATACAAAGCAACTTATCATGCTAAGCGCTTTTGGAACTTATTGTGTTTCCTATTCTTGTTTTCCATGAGTGATTACAAACTGATCTCCCTCAGAACTCTTTTAAAGACCTCTGTAAAATGCTGACACAGAGAAAAGAAAACATGCATTTTGATACATTAACAATATGTTCAGAAACTTGTCTTAAGCATAGCCCTATCCC
Source organism: Suricata suricatta (assembly GCF_006229205.1). Classification (NCBI taxonomy): domain Eukaryota; kingdom Metazoa; phylum Chordata; class Mammalia; order Carnivora; family Herpestidae; genus Suricata; species Suricata suricatta. The sequence goes on from NC_043700.1 coordinate 99,840,789, forward strand.
CACTGGGTATAAATCTGATAATTATAATAATTATAATGAAGAAGTATGGGAGTACTTACTGAAGTCTTAGATATAATTATTTTAACCTTTAGCAAAGTAATAAAGTATACGCACATGATAAAGCATTAGATATTTCAGGAAGGCTTATTGTGAAACAAGGAACCTCTCGTCCCTACCTTAGTAAAAGCTTGACTCCTGGAGGTATCTGAAAGTGTTTTCCATAATTAATTTATTTTAATGCTAACTTTTATGGCTCTAATTATTATTATATTTAATTAGTGATTTGTTTTTTTATCAACTGTAGATTATAACAGGTATTATTGATTTTATGACATTTTTCCAGCATGCTCTTGCCTCGTTTTTTTTTTTTTTTAACTTGTTCATTTCTCTTCTTGGAATTTTTCTCTAAAACATCCTGTGTTTGCGTCACTTCACTCAGATCTCTTCAAATGTCACCTTCATTGAACAGCTGCTTGTATAAAATAGCTACTCTCACCTCCCCCAATATACTTTTCCTGATTCTCTTTACCATTGCATGATATTACATATTTGTTGTGTAACTGATTTCCTGCCTTTCTCTCTTGTTAGTAGGTGAGTTCTGTAACAGAGGGTATTTCTTTTCTTTATTGGTGTATATCAATGTGTGAGGCACACTGTAGGAGTTTATCAAATATTTGTTAAATCAGTGAATAAAGTGCTTAGAATCATGCCAGATATGCAGTGTTATTGGTTAATTATTATTATTATTATTACAAAATTTAAAAATCTTATGAACTCAAGAAATGTTTATTTTGCTTATAATATTACTAACATGTTCATCCTAGTTTCTGTTAAAGTTAGGATGGGTTTTAGATAGTCAAACCTATTCCTGTGCACAAATGTTATTTATCTTTGACAACCAGTCGATGTGATATGTGTGTAAGATAAACGATACTTAGAAATGTGTCACAGAGAAATCCACTTAGTGTGTAATTGGGTTATATGTATTTAACAAATTTTTATTTTGGAATAATTTCAGATCTACAGAAAGTTGCAAGGAGGGTAGAGTGTTCTTGTACATGCTTTACCTAGCCTTCCCAAATGATAATATTTTACATAATCATTTGTCAAAACCAGATAATTAACATTGGTACAGTGCTATTAATTAAAGTATAGATTTTAGCGGCACCTGGGTGGCTCAGTTGATTAAGCGTTCAACTTCAGCTCAGGTCATGATCTCATGGTTCATGAGTTCGAGCCCGCACTGGGTTCTGTGCTGACAGTTTGGAGCATGGAGCCTGCCTCAGATTCTTTGTCTCCTCCTCCCACCCCCTCCACCTCTCATGCTCATTCTCTTTCTCTCTCTGTCCAAATAATAAATAAAAAACGTTAAAAATAAAGTATAGGTTTTATTTGTATTTTTCCAGTTATGATATTTTTCTGTTCCAAGATCTAATCCAGGATATTACATTGCATTTAATCATAATTTCTCCTCCTTGTCTCTTCCAATCTCTGTAGTTTCTCAGCCTTTTTGTTTCTCATGATCTTGACAATTTTGAACAAAACAGGTCAGGTATATTTTGAGAATTTGTATTTGATATTTTCTCATGGTTAATCTGGGGTTATGGATTTTTTTTTAGAGAGAGAAAGACAGAATGAGTGGAGGAGGAGCAGAGAGAGAGAAAGAGAGGGAACTCCAAGCAGGCTCCATGCTCAGTGTGGAACCCAACATGGGGCCTGATCCCACATCCCTGAGATCATGACTGAGCCTAAAATCAAGAGTCATATGTTCAACCGACTGAGCTACCCAGGTGCTGCTGGGGTTATAAGTTTCTGGTAGGTAAAATATTTGATTCAGAACATGTTAAAGAAGTTATTTGGATAGAAGTCCTAGTATAATTGTAAGCTTACCAGAAGGCCAATTACATTAAAAAATGTTTCATTTCTTGAGTCTATGGACCCTTTTCATGTCAATCAATGGCACACCAGAATTGGGATTACATTTTTATTTAAAATATGGATCTGAATTTGAGAAACTTAACAGAAGAACATGGAGGAGGGAAGGGGGAAAATGGTTTCAAACAGAGAGGGAAGCAAACCCCTATGAGGCCCTTAAATACAGAGAACAAACAGAGTTAAAGAGGAGCGTCAAGAAGAGGGGGAAATGGATGATGGGCATTGAGGAGGGAATTTGTTGAGATGAGCACTGGGTGTTGTATATAAGTGATGAATCATAGGAATCTACTCCCAAAACTAAGAGCACACTGTATTCACTGTATGTTAGCTAACTTGACTATAAATTATATTTAAAAAAATAAAATCAAATATGGGCCTGTTTTATGTCTGAAATTTTGCTTGTGTCAAGGTGTAAACAATGGGTAATGTTTTTATCTTGGCATTGATACTTTCCAATGGTCTTTAAAAGACAAAGTTGCTGCTCTTGCTGCTGCTGCTGTTCTTCTCCTGTTTCTTTTCTTCTTCTTCCTGTTCTTTTCATCTTCCTCACCTCCTCCTCCTCCTTCTTTATATCAGGCAATTGCTGTAATTTTTATAATTTTTACACAGCCTTTGATTTAGTGAAACATTTTCCTTTATAACCTCCCACATACTTTCTATTTTTGAACAAAGTCTTCACTGTCATAATAAGCATTGATAAAGATAATTCTCATGCAATTTATTTGTTCATTTCCACTCTGGGTGGGTTTTTCAGATTCTATTTTTTAGCATGTCATGTTCTTGAAAATGCATCTTCTTATTCAAGTTATATATTTAGAGCTTCTCCTATTCCCAGTTGAGGCAGACAACAGTAGCTTTTGGTCTGTGAAATACCTTCCAGTGTGTATACTGTCCTTAACTCCTGATGACACCGTTAAGGCTATTAAGAGTGCTTGTATCTTCATTACAATAATTGTTGCCAAATGATCATTACTAATTCTGTGATAAATTATAATTCATAAACCAAATATGTTTTATATAGTAAGAGTACCAATCTGCCAACTGGAATTGTTAGAATAATCAAAATAATTAAAGTCAAAGAAAATTTTAGATGATTTTTAAGCGATTGGGGTTAGAAATTCATATTATAGAGACACATACATAAAAATTTAGTCAAGACAAAGCAGAGGGTGAACACTTGGTCAGTAGCTCTAATATATAATTTATATATTATTATGTTTTGATTATTATATGTGATTATATACATTTTATATAGGTACATTTTACTGTATTAGGGGGCTTTGATATGGACCTTTTATTCAAGAGCATCTTCTTGCCTATATGAAAAACAACTCCTTTGAATTTGTCTTCATATCATATCAAATAATAAGTTACTATTAACATAACATAGAAATAACAGAGAATACTTATAAAGCACATACCACATATGTCCTAAAGTTGAAGGGACAAGAAGAACAACTTTCCCGAAGAAGACAATGAGAGTTTACAGTAAGAATGGAAGGTCTTTATCTATCCTATGGTTCCCTGGTTTTATGTTTTACACCTGCTGAGGACACAGTGACATAAGCTGCTGATACGGTGTGATATAGGGATCATCGAAGATGGGCCCCAACCTCTCAGGGTATCATTTCCAAACTGGGGCCTTAGTTTCACCTTCAAAAGGCCTTTTGACCGCTCTACTTAGCTGGAAGTTTCTGAGTGGTGCAGCATGTGATAAGGACCCTGAATCTAATGGGAATGTGCCCACTGTTACAACTTCTTTGCTCTAAAGTGAGTGCCTTGTTCCTATGTAATATTATGTAGAATTCTCCATCTATTGGTCAAATACTGTACGCATTTGGAAAGTGGTGCTGGCTGAGGCTCTGCTGGCAGCTATGCACATAGTGTAATCACATATTGCATCCAAAACTTCTGAAATAGTGGCTTTTCCAGCATCTAGTATACTTTATTACTAGAAATGGGCAATGTCTACATCTTTGAAAAAAGTAAAGAAATCAACCATCAGTCTATCTTAAACATGATATGAAGTAAATCTATGTATATTCACATGTAAATTAAGAAAAGATCATGGAGAAGTATCAGAAAATTAAAAATTCATCTCATAATTGCTCTCAGATGCATTCCCTGGATTTCCTTCTTCTGCTTGATATCAGTGGAAACTGTACTTCCCCAGCTCCCTGGCTCTGTCTTCTGATAATAGGTTAGGGAAAGCACCAGGGAAAATCCAGGATATTTTCTGACTCCCACATTAGATAATGCCTTAGAAGGCATCCACATCTTGCCTGTGATTCTAGCTCTCAGTGCACAGTCCCTCCGTGTCATGGTCCCAGCTCCCCTCAGGCCTCTTCTGTCGGGTCCTTGTCCTCACTGAAAAGCCTGGTTTCTGAGCTCTGGTTACATTACCTGTATCCTCTGTCCATCTAGGATAGCACCTTCTTGCTGTTGCTTCCTTTAGGCTTCCTTACTGTTTTCTCTTTAGCCATTTAGCTTCCCCGTCACTTATCTAACAAATTCCCTGAATTAAATGTCCTCTATTTGAATACCTAGAGTGGCTTCTGTTTTCCTGACCAGGGACTACAATGAATAATTTGCTCTTCCCTATTGAAACTTGAAAACTGGGTGAAAGAAATCATTTTCAAAGAAAATAAATTTAATCAAATTAATTTTAGGAGAGATGAACTCAGCAATCTAGAAGAATCAAACTATTTTATTCTCTTTTTAGGATCAGAAAGGAATACATTGATATTCTTGTCACTATTCTTAATTTGGTATCTCATCAATGCACATCCTCTGGTTTCAAATTATAATCCCAATGGTATTCTTCCAATTTTAGTATATGTGCTGCCAAAGCGAGCACCCCCAAATGGTATTTTTTTATACAAAAACAAGAAAGCATTATTTCCTTTCTGAATTCTCTGAAGTTTTTTTCCCTTAAAAGTCACTAGTAAAGAGTACTTGCATTTATAAATTCAAATACAAAACAATCTATTTGTTAAATGCTGGATGGCAAAATTGTGAGCCTAAGTAAAACTAAATACTAAAATGTATAATAAGCACAAATAGATTGCATAGTTTAAAATAAATGCATTAAACTATTAAATTAACAGAAGATACTGATATCATTAATGATGATATACATAACTATAATGTGTGACTTGAGACATGGGAAAGAAAGTGGTGAATGAGCATCATCAATTCAAAGAATAGTTAATATTGGTCAATATATAAGACAAATTGAATGCATACTAAAATATTGGAGTCCATATAAAAAAGAAATTTTGGAGCACCTGGGTGGCTCAGTTGGTTAAGCATCTGACTTCGGCCGAAGTCATGATCTCACAGTTTGTGAGTTCAAGCCCTGTGGTGGGATCTTTGCTCACAACTCAGAGCCTGGAGCCCGCTTCAGATTCTGTGTCTGCCTCTCTCTCTGTGCCTACTTGGCACATGCTCTGTCTCTCTGTCTCTCAAAAAAAAAAAAAAAAAAGAAAGAAAAGAAATTTGGTAGAAAATTTTTGGCAGGACAGCTGTCATAAATGCTTACATGGCATTATCAAGAACAATTTGTTAAATTGAAAGTCATTTTGGGGGCACCTGGGTGGCTCAGTTGGTAAAGCCTTCAACTCTTGATTTTGGCTTAGGTCATGATCTCACTGAACCACATATTAGGTGCCTGCATTGGGCTCTGCACTGATAGCCTGTTTTCACAGGCATTCTCTTTCTCTTTCTCGAAATAAGTAAATAAACTCAAAAAAGCAAAAAGTAACTTTTATAAATTTTCAAAAATAAAAACCAAATTTTAATCTTTTGTGATAGGAGAGGGATTTGTTTTCCCTACAGAAAAGTTATTATAAAACTGTTGTCATAAAGAAACTAAAACATTGGATAGCTAAAATTGATAATAAAAGTATAATAAAATGGTTTCAATTAATAAAAATATTATTTCTGGACATTGTGATGTTTGTGGAATTTGTCAGCTTTAAAAGTATGCACTGTTGGTTGTGATTTCTTCTTTGCTCTCAAGTAAATATTAACATTAAATTTTATGCCTTATATTTGCACTTGTGTATTAATTTTTCTTAGAAATTGCTTACAAAATAAAATAAGCCTCAGGACTCTAAAACTTTTCCTTGCTTCAGCCTGTCTCAAATCCTTCAGGGAGTTTGCAAAAATTAGGGTAGGCAAAACACTGTAAAATCCAAAGAATGAGAGTTCAGATTTTGTGACAATGTCACCTAGGGATTGAAGGACAAGAAGACTCTAGCAGATGTATGAGTTAAGCTTCTATATTGGAACAGCCACAGGCAGTAATGTCCCCCTGGGGATCTGTGTGTTGCTCATTAGCATATTAGCATGTCTGAGGATCCCTCTGCCAAAGACATGGGTTTCATGGTTTATTCTAGCATTTGTCACAATTATTTTAATCACAGAACCCTTAGGCTTGGTATATATGTGGGCGTTTTGAAACATGTTTGGTAAATATTAGAATAAAATGGTTATTACTAACAAAAATGGAACATCAGGAAAGATTTTCTGCAGCCAGATTGAGTAAGACTTCCAAATTCCATTTGAGAGCATTTCCATTAATCTATGTTTTCCTACATGGATAGTCAGTGTGATATTTCATGCTATTTTCTTGTAGGAAAGAAAGGATCCAACACATGCCAGCACTTTTCCACAGGTGGTCTTTAGCTAAGTAACTGCCAAAAAGACATTCCTTGTGAGAGTTTGGGGGGGATTAAAAAATCAGCTTTCACTGTTGATTTTCAAACCCAAAAACATTGCTACTGAACCCTGCTAGTGCCCTGTTAGGCTATTGTGGAATTTTACCATTTATTGATGAAAAATAATTTTAAATATAAAGAGACAACTGAAAAATTAACCTTTACTTCAGTTGAATTATGCTTGATTCCTGCCTACTTTGTTTCATGAGTGTTCGATCAATTCATTTTTATTTTCAAGGAAACATAATGAGCCTATTACAATTGGGAATGTTTTGATTGCCTGTTCATATCACAATTTAGGAAAGTTCTGTTTTCATAAGCAAGCTAAATTTCTACCTTTTGCCACATTATTTCTAGTTATCATCTAATATGCACTTACATCCAAAAGTATGTGGTAGGGAGGGCTGTTAAATTTCAGGTACATGTTTTGAAAACCAAACATGGCAAAGAAACTAAGATTTTGTGTGTGTGTATGTGTGGATAGGTGTTTTGATTTTCAAATTGCAAATGTTACTGAAAACTACTTTAAAAATTTTCCTTTTCCTTTCTTTACTGACTGCGTTGTTTGAAACTATTGGCTCATGTACTTGGCATGAATATAAACAACATAAGGACAACCAAAAGGAAATTAATCCATCACAGTTCTAATTTCAATTTGCCTATTTTTATCATTCACATTTTTACCATCTGGAAATTTTTCTATCACTAACTATATCACTAACTAAAAATAGGATATTCTTTTTCAAATACTTTGGAATTTTAAAGACATACATAATGAAATTTTCTTACATTTTGTGGCATTATTTAGCATACTTAAAAGATCTGTTATTTTACTGATGCTTTACATGAGTACACAAAACATACTACATACATATATTTATATTTAAATATTGATATATGTGTTTATGTAAAGTCAATCAGGAAGATAAATTATATCTAAATATCAAGATACTGGCTTGATTTATGTTCATTTTTTCACCAATGACTTTGCAAACATAAAAAAATCAACCTCATATAACATTGTTTTTAATATTATGGCAAAAAAATTATATCTATGAGTACACATGTAGCTTTAAAACCGAAGGCAATCAAACAAGTAGGTATTTACAAAATAGGACAATTTTAATACCATAATAAATTTTAACCACTAGTTTAGAAAGTTGAAGTTTAATATTCTTTTGAAAGAAATTTTAAGCTAATAACCATTGGAGAATTTGAATTTTCTCTATGCTTTAATGCAAAATGTATTTTGTTGTGTTTATACAACAAATTTGTGTTTTCGGCTTGTACGTAGATACAAAGTATATATTTTATAAGTGATTACATAGACAATGCATTTTATTGAGATATTAACTTACTTACATTGACTTTAGGTCTGTTAAAGTCTTGGATTTGGGGGAGTCTCTTTTTACCACAACAATTCTGATGTAACTCTGCCATATCAAACATTTTTTAGACAATGAGTTGCTTTTATACACTAGAAAATTAAATGGTGTGGGATTTTACTAGCATGTCTATGGAGAGGCGCCTGTGTCATTCATTAGTGAGGCTGAGTAATTTCTGAGGATAGAGGGCATTTTACTCTCTCTCTTTCTCTCCTATGATATACATGTCTTTAAGATACCTGTTTCTCAGTTTCAGTGTATATGTTAAATGCTTTATGAAAATAAAAAGTTATCATTTCACAGGATAGTTTTCCTCATGACCTTCTTTTCTTTTCCTCATTCTTCTTAGATATATTTTCTTTGTTGATACCTCCCTAAGTATCTTTGATATCAGAAAACCAAACTGTTTTGTGTGTGCCTAACATATTAAATCCAAAACCCACAGATTTTTTTTCATTCATATCCATTCCTGCTTCTATCTTTTTAATTTCCATTGTTTGTTGTTTTCTTCTTCTATGTATGTTGTAACCTTTTGGAAAAAATTATGTTTGTTATATATTTATATTTCTATAATATAAGCTTTCTATAGATTCAATAAGGATAGTTATATAATTTCAATTAAAGTAAAAAAGTGACAGACTTTAATAAGGAACAATTTATGCAAGTTATATTATCTTTAATTAAAATATAAGCAATGTTTATTTTTAATAAAAAATAATACATCACTATTATGTGCAAACTTGTGGATAATGAATATTCATTTCATGATTGTAATAAATTAACTTTGAAAAGCAAGACATTTTTTCTTTATTTGCAAAATATAACCCATATAGACTGTGTACATATATGTGTACTGATGTATGTAGGTGAATAACACATGTATGGCATATGTATGTGGATATAAATGTTTTAATTTTTTAGCAGATGACTTTTATAGGTATTTTACACTGTATTCTTTGTTTACTCAATATATCTCAAAAATTTAACATCTCATTAAAAAATCTGTTGACCCATAAATCTTTCATGTTAATTTTCTAATAATACATTTTTTGGGAGTGCTTTTCTACATCAGAATTCTATAAACGGGAAGGCTTACCACACACTTCTTTACAAGAATTCTTTAAAAGTAGTACAATATATTGTCTGTTCCATAAAGCTCATAATGGGAATGAAATGCCTGAGGCGAACATGTCTTCTTTGCCTTCAAAAATGAAACATCAAAGAAACACTATTTGCATATAAATATATGAAACTGTTCATAAATAAAATCTTTGTGAATTGAGATAAATGAAAAAGCATTCTTAAAAGTTTCTTTTAGAAGCAGTTTCCTAAAATCACAATATAGGCACTATGGGTATAAAATAGTTGACAATGAAGTCTTGTGATCTTTGCTCAAAATCCATGAAGTTTATTCAGTGACTAGTAAAAAAAGAAGAAACTTCTGGGAAATGAAATTTCATATTCTACACTTTAGGTATTATCAAAGGTAGCATGTTTTTGGTTAAAGATTAAAATTAGAGGCATAATTTGTTGAATTATGAACATGGTATTTTTTCTATAAAACATATATTAAAGAATAGATAAAAATTACATATGAGATAACATATCCATAATAGACAATAGCAAATCAAAAGACTCTCAATGATGACATATCTAATGCCCACCCCAGTGGATGCAGACACGTAGCCTGAAATAGACTCATCACCTGACCTACATAATTATAAGTGGATAAAATTATTATTTGAAATTATTGAGTTTTGAGTTCGTTTTTGTGGCAACTGTTAGCTGAAACAGAGACTTTGGGATACACGAATGAAAAAATGGGTAACCCTCTACCCACATGTTTTAATAAACAAAAAAATATCTATAATAAATAGCTTGGTTAGATGGTATCAAAGAGACAAGAAGCAGAGAAGAGGAATGGGAAATGTTGAAGGTATAACTTTTAGTAGTCAGGAAAGGCTCACTGAGAAGGCAATGACAGCAGGTCAGTTTGCCTACACAGCAATCTCCAGAAAAAATACTTGAATGAAGGGTCAATTACCACTTTTAAGAGGGGCAATTCGTTGGCAGCTCTAGTTTAGAACATAATAATATATTAACATATCATTTAGAAGTATTCTCTCCTTTCTGTAATCTAAGTCTTCTAAATGAACTCTGCTGGATGAGATGCTATGAATAAGAAAGGCAAAAATATATGCCAATTCCAGTGAATATGAAGTGTGGCCCCTTCCAAGGTTGAAGGGGTCCAATGTAGTCAATTTTCCACAGAGCAACTCAGGAATTTGCAAGGTTTGGTGTGTCATTTTGGAGGCTCAGCTTTGTAATTTAATTTAATTTATTTATTTTGAGACAAAGAGAAAGAGAGAGTGAGTAGAGGAGGGGCAGAGAGAGAAGGAGAAAGAATCCCAAGCAGGTTCTGCACCATCAGTGTGGAGCCTGATGTAGGGCTTGGACTCATGAACTGTGGGATCATGACCTGAGCCAAAATTAAGAGGGGGCACCCCTGGACCACCAGCTTTAATATTTCTTGCTGGTACATTTGGTGTCAATAGTAGCTAGATCAGCCTTGGTGAATGAGAAACCATAGTGACAGACCTATGCCTACTCAGTTGATGTATCCATTTGCCAGGACTCTGAAGTCTGATGATAGTAGCTGACTAAAGTCAACTAGAAAGTTATTCTCTCTACTTGATTGTTCAATCAGGCCCTTTCTGGAGGATGTCAACATGCAATTCAAAGATATCATTAATGTCCAGTCCCATATACTCATCCATAAGCCTTTAGCCCAGACTTTCTTAGCCTCATTATGCAAATACTTCTAGGTCTTGTCTAACCGGTCAAGCCATTTGCCATTTCCCATATGCCTTTATATATTCTAATCTTGGCGTTCTTCCCTTTCCACACAAAGTAGATGAGCAGATACAGTGTACATTGAAAAGATTTCTTTTAATATTTTTCAGGACATTAGTAGGCTTGGACTCATGTACACACATCCTAAGCTAACTTATTCACAAAGCAAATTCAGATTTTTCTACATTTGTTAGCTGGTCATAAAAGACCACAACACATGAGGCTCTAACTGTGCCCTGAGGGAGCAGTGCTGGTAAAACAGTGATAGAATAAATGGACCATGAAACAATGTAGTCTATTCCTATTCTGCTGTCTTTCTTGGGCTCATTAATAGATACACCATTTCCAATTTATAATGACTTATTACTGGACATGCCCAAATTTCCGAGTTGGTGGGTCTGTCAGATCCCAGCCCATACTGGGCACTTCATATGCAGCATTAGATGGTGTCCATGATTAAGTGTTCTGTCAGGTCCCAGTAGCGTATCAGGAGCTGTGTCTTAAAAGATATATGACCATCTCTTGCAGAAAACATAGTTTTGCTCCAGAAACCAAGAGTTTGACATATATTCCATACTATATGCTTTTTCTCCATTCACACCTCCAACCCCTTAGACGCCGAGGATAACAAGTTAAGTGTCAGTTCTCCCGTTTTATAGCCTCAACCGGCTGCATGCCCCTTCCTACCCTGAGCCCACTCAAAGTTGGAACCATTCCATGTGATTTAGCATAAGGGCTAAAAGCATTATTCCCAAATGTAGATTAGACTGCTTTTGGATCCCAAAGAAGCTGATCAGCCATTGGGCATCCCTTTTAGGATTCTTCTTTTGGATGCAAGAATTTGTCTTTTATTTCATGGTTGAGGTATGGTGTGTCCCTGGCCACTAGAACACTAACAGTTTTACACAAAGGGCAGCAACCTGAGTCTTCATAGGGCTTATCTTCCATTCTTTGGGTTGCACATGTCTTACCAAGGGCTCCAATAAACTTGTTTCTGTTTAACTGGTTCAATTAAAAGGATATTATTAGTATCATGGTTCAGTGTGATACTGCGTAGCATACTTGGCTGCCTCAGCTCCTTTGGACTATGACAGAAAGTGGAAGAATTAACATTGTCTTGGGGAAAGACTGTCAAAATAACCTCTTGACTGTCTTAAGTGAGTTGCATCTGTTTCTGATCCTCTCTTCTGTAGGAAAGAATCCATTCTCCAGATCTCCAGTACCTGAAACATTGTTTTCTCTTCTAGCAAAGAGAACTCACCAGGCACAGCACTGCAATTGAGTCTACGTACAATGAGTTTGCAGGGGTTCATTATCATCCTCCAGGACCTGGCAATATGGGACCAACGCCTGATGGTGACACTAAGGTACACAGATGGCACCTGCATGCAATGTATTTCACTTCTCAGGAGGTAATGTCTGTATTTTCTAATGTCCTCTTATTGCTTAAAACCAGACCACAGGCTATGTTAGTAACAAGTAGTTTTTCTTTGCTGTCCTTTCACAAGCAGAAGAAAGGGACTGAAACCAGTGGTTGTAAAGAGAACTCTAAGGTCTACTTCCCAGGTTGAATGCACTTCAGTTTCCTAAACCCCATGGCAGACAGAATTGTAGCGCACTGCTGTCTGCTCTGAACGCCTTTCTTCAGTAGGCGTTTGTCTTCAGCCAGGCCATTGCTTGGGTTTCTGTCTTGAGGCTTCTCTAAGAAGATGTTTATCTTATTTTTAGGAAGCTATGTGTTTTTTTAAAATTAATTCTCTAGAAATGTTTTTAAATATTTTAAAATATTTTAAATGTCTTTAAATTCTCTGTCAATGTTTCTCTGTCAAGTTTTTGGAGGTGTGTCCAATTGTGAACATATAGTATCATCTTAACTAGATAGCTCCAGATATAGTTTTCATGTTCATATAATTATTCTTATCACATTCTAAAATTGATAAATATTAAAGGAGTGTCTTTTATAAAAATCTTTGCTGCCCATAAATGTATTCCTTGAGGTTCTTGTTCACAACTCATTTTTATTGCTATCACCCCCAAAACCAATACCAGTCTTATTGTCTTGACTATATGGGGCCAAAACATTTGTAATGATTTTTTTTTGTATAAAGGTTTTTACCTTGTTCTCATTGATTCTGCCTAATTAAAATCTAAGGCTAACTATCTGTATATTCTTTAAATATTCACTACCTTTTTAATTGTCAGCAAAAAGAAAGATGAGAACTTTCAGGGATCATAGTTTCTGGGGAAATTGACCTCTGTGTATATTTGTAAGGGCATTTCCTTAACCATGAGTGTAATGAGGATCTCTTTTTTTCCTTTATTTTTTCTTTTTCTTCTAATTTATGCTCCCTTTTTTGGATTCCTAATTTTTTTTTTAAGATACTCAGCTTAAGTAATTTCTTCAAGTGAAAGTTAAGTTGAACCAAATATATTTTAGCATTGACCCAGAGAGTTCAGTCAGGAGATACCAAAGATGAATTTTTATATATGAGAACAAGAGTCGTTTATCAAATATTATAAGAGCATGTAGCTAATTATGGGTGTTCAGTGTGTATTGCTGAAGGCTGCCCTTCAGAAATTATTTGAAATATTTAATTTTAAATTGTAAAACACTGTGCAAACCCTGTGATGATGGTATCTCCAAAGTGTGCAAAAGGCACCAAATGGCAGCAGATCTTAATGCACAATTGTACTGAAATACATGCATTCATTAAATACAATACAGTATTAATTATTAACTATATTAAATAATAATTACTAATAATAAATACATTGCAAACATATGCAAATACATTAAGTTATTTTTTCAGAATCTGAAAATGATTTCCTCTTTGATTCAGATGTAGTATTTAACAAATATATCCCCTTAAGAAGAAGAGCAGCGACATATACATGGGCAAAGACTGCAGTCAACAAAAGTGCAATTGAATTGTTCCCTTCTTCTGAGATGTAACAATTTCCTGAAGGACAATTTTCAGTGTTACCATCTTTTTATTATTTATTTCCAAATACAAACACCTTCTCCAATGATTGCTTCTCTGAAAGCAAAATCAGTTTATGATCAACAGAATACCGATAAATTCAATAACAGATAATACATAACCTTAAAGAGGCGACCTTGATGATTTTTTGCTGTTGTTTACTTAAAAAGAAGAGTAATTGATTATTCCCCATTATTTTATCTCATGCCTATCTGAACCTCCTGATTTATTTACCTCCATGTTTTCTAAAACAGATTGAGTTTTTTTGTGTGGTTTAGAAAGAAACACCTAGCTGAGGAACCAGCCCTTATTAAAAGCTCAGTGAGTGGTTACTCTAGGCTTGCTTCTCCCTTTTCTTCTACTCAGAAGCAACTTTAGGGTGATTCCTTCTCTGTGGTTGAAATGGATTAAAAAATAGCTTTGCAGGAAATATTTGAAGGGAAAAGATTCTTAGTGTAATGATCAAGCAGAAGACTGTAATAGATTTAGGTAGAGCCTGGATTAACTATAAAGGAAGGAGACTAAAAAAATCACTTTTTTAAAAACACATTTTTATCACAAGAAATCAAAATCCTTTTATTGGCATTTTTTTCTAAGACCATAGTTGAATTCTCCTTATCCATAGTTGAATTATGCTCAGCAGAGAATGTTGAACTCAATTGTCTAGAGTTAGTCTAGCTGATCTTGAGAGTAGAAATCGAATAAGTTCTGAAGCAATAAACTGACATAGACTTTTACTCTAATTATGGTAGAGTTTATTTTTACAAAGGAAAATATAGGAAAATAGTGCCCATAACCTTCTCATAGTATACTTAACCAACATTTTCTTGATGGAAATTAAAATTTTGTTGTCTGAAACAAATTTCAAAATGGGAAGTAAATTTTATTATGGGATTTTCATTTCACTTCATTTTTCAATTAAAAATTATTTAAAAATAAGTTAGTAGATAGTCACCATGATGAGAAGTCAATAAAAAGTGACATTTGAATCTACCTGGAAGCAAGGCCAATAAGTTGACCTTGATACACACACACACACACACACACACACACACACACATATGCCATCTTAAGATATTCGTGGAAAAGTTTGACATAATTTAAATTTATTAAGTCACTTAAATGACAAATTGTTACCAAAGAAAAGTCAGTAGTTTAGTTATATCTTGCTTGGATTTTTATTAACTGCTATTACAATCATATAAACATTCTTAAGATGCATAATTTTAGAATATTGTTGATTCTGTTAGTAATGATCAGTTTCCTGTTGTGTCTCTGTGTGCACTGCAATGTTTTGGCTATAGGAGAATGTTTCAAAACATGTAGATAAATTGTTTTAAATGTCCTGTATCTTTCAAATTATTATTTTGGAAATTTCAAAGCCATGTCACATGGTTCACTTATTTTTTAATAGGAAAAGAAGGAAAGAATGATAACTATTTTGTGTATTCCGAGAGTTAGAGATATTTTATGGGTCCTTTTAATAACTTGATTACTGAGGCCCCCCTCCCCCGCCCCAAGCTGCGTGTCAGGCCTGACTGTGCTGCTGCGCCATGTTGGTCTGACGGCAGTAGTGAGAATGTGCTGAGGTGGTGTGTGTGCGTGCACAGAGTCGTCCTCCTGTGAAGCGTTCTCCTGCCCGTCTGGTCTTCATGACAGATCCTCTGTCAGATTCCTACCAGACACTGCTTCCAGAGACATGCAGTGGCTTAACCCTTGGTCTTGTTGTCACTGAAGAAAAATCACTATCCTGACATCTGACCAATCTGTGAGGATTTGGTTCTTGTGGATGGCTCCTTTCCTTGTGTTGCTTTTGCTCTTCAGACTGTGTTTAATTGTTGCAAATTTTCTTAAAAACCTGAAAAACCACGAAAATGTGCTTTTGATACATAAGAGATACTATAGAAGTGCAAGCTTCAAAGTGTTAGCTATTAGTAGATTCTTTTTTAAAAAATATAAATTAAGTGTATTTATTTATTTTGAGAGAGAGAAAAGGACAGAGAGAGAAGCAGAGAGAAAAGAGGAGAGAAAATCTCAAGCAGACTCTGTGCTGTCAATGCGGAGCCTGACATGGGGCTCAAACCCACAAACCATGAGAACCTGAGCCGAAATCAAGAGTCATACACTTAATCACCCCAACCACCCAGACACTCCTATTAGTACATTCTGTTCCACATAGAAGGAAAATTAAGGCTATAACATATCAAATGATGACTGAGGATCAAATGGGAAATTGGTTATAAGTGAAATAGTTATGTTGAAGCCGACTAGAATCTTATGCCAGGGTGCCATATATTTTAATGTTATTTTCTTAACATGCTTCTCACAAGTTCTCTGTGACTAACTCATTTCTATTTTTTAATGCTTTCTTTCAGTATCTTAACCTAAATACTTATTTTTTTTACCTGGTTATTAATATCCCATTTTAAGGATGAAGAAATTGAGGCATAGTGAGATAAAATTACTTGCCCAAGGTCATACAGGTGGTAAATGGAGGGGCCAGGATTTTAATCCTAACTGCAGCTTCAGGTACCACGCTCTTAACACTGTGATACCCTGCCCTCCCTTAGCCTAATGTTTTATAGAACACCATATTTGGATTCATTTCCTTATTATTTATTTATTTATTCAGTAGCCAATAGTAACTGCATTACTGTGTGTAATAGTCTGTATTAGGTGCTAAAGATAAGTTGCCAATAAAAAAAAAAAACAGGTCCTTGTATGACTGTTTCCACATGCAACTGCATAGTCAATGTCATCGCTTGGTGAATAGATTCTTAATATTTTCTAGAAATCACAGCCAAAAGAAATAAATAATTGAGATGAGGGATCCAGTTGTAACTCATAAATAGAAGCCCTCTGCAAAGGCCAGCCCAAACCTTTCAATAGTTGCATTTCCAACTTAAAATGCTCATGCTACATTTTGAGCCTATTTCATTCAGTTTTGTCCTCAGGTTGAGATGGGTGTAGTCTAGTATTCCCTGTGTTTAGACAGTTTGTATATTTGAAAATTATTAAATTATACATTTGAAATGTCTAACTTGTAAGTTGATTAAACTCAGTTCCTTTGCCATTTCCCATCTATCTTATTTCCCAATTCCAAAAATACATTTTAACAAAGGATTACTGGTTGACATTTATGTTGAAATATAATGTCAGCCTGCCATAACATTCCTATTGTAAAATCAATTGCTTATATTAGGAGAAATATATAAAATACATTTATTATCCATTTTAATCTTGGATTCTTTCTATATTAAAAATTAGGATGTAGGAGGAGAAAAGTATTGGGATTATTTTATAAATAGAAAAATAAATGAATTATTAGATAGCTATTAGCCTATAATTCTAAAGAAGCAGAACAATGCTACATGGTACATTGAAGCATCTGTTTTATTCTTGTTCAATGTCAGGGAAAGTCATTGGCGGTTGTAACTGTCAATGTCTCTGTTGTAGCTCTGATATCTTGCCAAGATGGTTTAAAAAAATCATACTTATTTACATGCCCAACCCAAGGACTTACTATTACCTTATGATAAAAATCATAGCAAAAACAAAACAAAACCTAAATACCTCATAAAGAAAATTAATATTCATTTTCAAATTTATCAGAATCATTTACATTAGGAACAGGACACATTTTCTTTTTTGGCACAAATGTGCCAATTATATTACATCCTATATATTAATCAAATAGCCTTTTTAAATTAATGCAGAGCTAACATACCCAAAGCCAAAGTTTTATTTTAAAATAAATACTATGGTTTTCTGAGAGCCCACTGGAAATAATGAAATAAAAGGAGACGCTCAGCTTCTAGCTTCCCAGAATCACTGCCCATGTAGTGTTTAACGTGCTCTAAAAGAAAAGAAGTGATTAGAGATTTGATGGATGAGTCCCGCAATTTATTTCTTAGAAAAGATGTTCCCTATCTTACAGCTAAAGCCACATGAATTGCTCAAAGTCAGATGACTAGATGAATTCTTTATTGAAATGACAATGAAAATAATTGCATTGTTAGATTGTCAGCTTTTAAAAAAATTATTCTGGCAATCCAGACACACTGACATTAGTAACAAAGACAGTGAACATATTTTAAAACAATGTCCCTTAAAACTTTCCAAATGCAACACCATTGAATTGCCATTTTGGCATGATTACTCAAAATAAAGAATGAATTTTTTGAGACATATCAGGTAGTGGAAGAAGAAACTGACCTTTGGGTACTTATAAATTTAAAGTAAGGGAAAACATCTCAATTGTTTAGAGGGCTTTCCCCTTGGATTTCAATATTCCTTATTTATTTGCAAAAAGGCATAGTTAAATCTGGTTAGCAAATTTAATATGTATATGCTAGGGAATAATGAGGTTTATCATTTTGCCTGTTCTGACATATGTGGCAGTAATGGGATTTTTAATCAGAATATAAGTAAGATTTTTGTGAAAATAATAATTAACATATGCTGAGAAAGTTATTGAACAAAAGAATAATTATAAAGTCTTCCCTCTTTTCATTTTTATTTCAAATATTAAAAAGGAAATGAAAATGGTGTAAAATTATAAATTATTTGTTTATTTAAATATATCTATCATTCTTTCATGCTCGATATACATTATTGTTTAGTGCAAGCCTGTAGGATATTAACCCCAGAGTTTAAGAAAAACATTTTCTGGTGAAGAAACTAAGACAAAGGTACTCTTGTCTCATCTTTCTGGTAGAAATTCAGATTTCCTATTTGAAGTTATGTCCTTTATTTCTACATCTTGATTTGGTACATATACCTAATACTTAAAAGTAATTGCTTATGACCAAAGTTTGGACTCCATTTGTGCTGATGGATGATTTCTAAACTTGGAAAATAGATAATTTAATTTTCTTTAAACAGAAAAATCTTATTTTCAGAGGAATAAATATGAAGGAAATTCTGCTTTTATGGAAAGAAAGTATGAACTTGTAATCTCACATTGAAAACTTAAGTTTTGCTACAAATTATAGTGTTTTTTATTATTAGTTAAAAAAGACCTTAAATATAAATTGCCCTCTATGTAATCTTCACATTAAAGATCAAAATCTAGATATAATACTACCTTTATTGCCTTTCTCCATGCTATAAAAAGTAAGGGAACAGACCTAGATATCCTTTTAGTATGTATCACTTTTGGAAGGCGTCATGATGGGAGGGGCAGACCAAGAGGGAGACACAGAATCCGAAGCAGGCTCCAGAATCTGCGCTGTCAGCATGCAGCCCAACGTGGAGCTTGAACTCACCAACTGTGAGATCATGACCTGAAGTTGGATGCTTAAATGACTGAGCCACCCAGGTGTCCCAATACTTTTTATTTCTTAATTTGATGTAAAATTACTTTATGTGAACTTTATTTTTTTTAATATTTGCTTATTTATTTTGAGAGAGAGACAGAGAATGTGAGCAGGGGAGGGGCAGACAGAGAGGGAGAGGAGAGAGAGAATCCCAAACAGGCTTCATCCTGTCAGCACAGATCCCAACACAGGCTGAATCTCATGAGCTGTGAGATCATTGCCTGAGCCCAAATCAAGAGTCAGATGCTTAATCGACTGAGCCACCCAGGTGCCCCAATTTTTTTTGAACTTTTAGAAGGAGGTTTCATTCAGGACGAGTTCCTAAACTTTCAATTCCTTCTTCTTTTATTTTCATCTAACACTATAACTATAGACGCTTGTTTTCTAAAACTTTGTGGTTTTGTTTCCCTCTTCATTTTTCTCTGAAAGATTTTCTTTCTTCATCTCTATTATAAATGTTCTGCTCAGTTTTGATTTCACTCCAGGCAGTTTCTTTTTAGCTTAGGAGACCAAACTGGTCACTTTTGAGATTTCCCAGGGGCCAAACTGCTCCAGCCATTTTTAGATTATTTTACTGTGGACCCCTCAATTCATCTCACATTGGCTTTGGCAAGAACACAGTCAGTTTCAGCTACTGCTTTCAAATGGCACTGTGGTTTGGATGTGCTGAGTATTTTGAGGTTCTTCTTTTCTTAGTTCGATCAGACAAACTGTTGCTTTCTGCTTCTCATGCACAGATGCTGGTATAATATGGGTCTTGTGGTCATTGGTGGTTGGTCAGCAACCAGTTATATCTTAAAATTGATAGGGATACCTTTCTGCATTGCTTGGCTGTAAATATTGCTTATGAGATTTTAGATATATTATACAGCTGTTTTGTGTATTTTGCTATCTAATTGTTCCATGTTTATGAGAATCAAAATTATATTCCCATCGCCATTCTCTTACAGCACCCCCTCTCTTGATCACTATTTATTGTTTCGACAGCATAGCACAGTGGTTAAAAGACTCTGCATCCAGAATACTTGGGTTCAAATCCTAACTCTATCACTATAATAAGTGTTATCTTGGCACACTGCCTCCTAAACTCTAAAATTGTGATAAAACATAATGCATCTTAAAAAATTGTTATGGGATCCAATTAATTAATATTTTAAAGCATTTATAAATATGTATATGGTAATTGCAATGTATGTGTTTGTTAGGTAAATTTTAGCTTTAAATACAATATATCAGTCATTTAAAAATTCAATTATTGGGGCCACCTAGGTGGCTCAGTTGGTTAAGTATCTGATTCTTGATTTTGGCTCATGTCATGATCTCACAGTTTGTGAGATTGAGCACTGCATCAGGCTCTGTGCTGAAAACGTGGAACCTACCTGGGTTTCTTTCCCTCTTTTCTCTGCCCCTTCTCCATTTGCATGCTCTCTTGTTCTCTCAAAATAAATAAACATGAAAAAATAAAATTCAATTAATGTATCATTAAAAACACAAAAATGGTCACCATTCCTTTATTATCTTATTAAGAACTAGAATTCATATTCTGATTCCCCATTTGTTAGCCTATTAAAGAATAGGATAATTGTTCTAGGATATGTTGGGAGAAAATAATAACATTAATAAAAAAACAACAGCAATACCAGGAGACTATTACCATTAATATAATTATTGTTAATAATAATGATTATAGTAATATTCAAAGAATAATTATGAAGAACTAGGAAGACATATAAGGATTTTTTTCTGTTTTCATAGAAGACTATCAAAGTGACATTTGGAAAAAATACAAAAAATACTTTTGAAAAGAGACTTGCTTTATAAGCATGTGAATTTTAGAGGAAGAAGAGCAAGCCAGTTACTTTAATGAGAACCATAAATGCCTTGTTAGAGAAAAGCATGGTGAATCAATCAGAGCTAGTGTACTGGCTAATATGTTGTCTTTTGATTGGTTTCTCCATTATTGGCCTATCAAGGTTAATTTCGTGTGTGTTTCAACTTACTACAGGTTATTGGTCTGCCTCCTCATCCACAGCAGAGTTCAAAATGAGCACAGCTTCCCCACAGAGCAAGTGCTATGAGCAAGTGCAGCAGATCATCTGCTTCAGGATCTTCTTCCTACTACCAGGTGTGTTGCTCGACATGCAGCCAAGTGTGTGAACTATTTGCACTGAGAAAAAATAGCAGTGAAATTTAAAATATTAGCATGTGGTATGAATACAGGCCAATTCTCACTGTGATCGCCTCCCGTTCTTCTGCATGATATGTCTTCTTCAAGTTCTGAAGAAAGGGGTCGTTTTCTTTTTCTCTCCCTTAAATACATTTTGCTCATTATATCTTCCAAATTCCAAATTTTACAGTTATGGTCAAGATAAACCTGCTAAATTATATGGCTTAGAATTGTAGAATATGTCCCATGGCATGAATGTTTAAAGAAAAATGAGCATATGTGCTGAAAATTGGCAAAGAATCTCAGTTCACAAATACTGTTAACTTAAAATGTTTTCAATTTGCTAGAAAGTTCTGGGGAGTGTGACACTCCAGCTTCCAGCTATATCTGCAAATTCTAATTTTACATTTCAGAATCCTGCTATCAATATATTATGTGATTGTGTGCTTTTGACAGGTAATATTGATGAAATTGTGGCATGAGCCTTGCCAATGTGAGGCTTACATATTTGAGTGAATAATAAAAACTTAAATCAATTATTTGACAAATTTAAATTGTCAAAATTTTGAAATATCCCTTATATATTAGATTGTTTTGAACACTTTATATTTCAACACTTATGGTTGATTTTGGTCATATTTTGCCATATGATTTATCTGAATAACATGCAATGGAGTCATAGGCATTTCTTATTGTCACTGCAAATCCAGTCTAATTAAATTTTATGTCCCTCATTTTTAGTGTTTGTGATCACTTCTCAGTTTCTGGTCAGAAATTTAAGTAAGAACATTTGATACTAATATTATGACAAGTGATTTTTGTCTAATTCTAGACAATATATCATACATATTTTTTTGTTATTTAATGTCCATTATTTGAATTAGAAAGAACATTTACATTTCCTTTTGAGCACTAGAAAGTGAATGATCTTTTATTATTTTCAATTGAAGGTAATTATTAAATTGCTTTCTTAGCCTTTTCTCATATAAATTATCAAAAGACTGACATATCACTGTTTAAACGTGTAAACAAGAAATATATAATATAAAAGAAAATTATTTGCTTAGAGAATATGTAGTGTGTGTATCCATTTATATACTCTCATATAATAAACATATTTACACAAAATTTTATAGAACAAGTAACTACATTTTATAGAAAGTTATAATTCATATCATCATAAATAATAAAACCAATAGTACTTTACATTATAGATTCAATTAAATTTCTTCTGTACAAAAAAATAACTTTAGGAATATTTTGGTATAAAGCTGACATATGATTGATGGGGAGCTGGTAGATAAGGAGTTGGTTCACATAATTCACTAGAGTTTTGAAAATGGCAAGACAGAAATGCCATAGTACTTCTAGGGAAATTTCAAAGAAGGTAAAGGTTTTTGTAATTTCCCTATACCAACATCCACATATTACTGTCCCTACCTCTTTTGGTATTTTTTAAAAAGTTATTATTTAAAAATTTTTTTTTTGCGGGGGGGGGGGGGGGTATTGAGGCAATTGACCCAGACCTTACTTTATTTAGAACTATCCTGCTGTTTTACTGTAGAGATAAAATCTTCTTAGGCAATGATCCAATAAATGAGATTTAATAATTAGTTCACTTCCTTTTAGCTCACTTATCATCATTCAAAGCTTATTACCATATTCAGTGTTTCTCCCTATTTAAATTATATGTACTACAATCCCTGGGGATGGAGTAGATCAGCATTCCTGGCAACTTAATATGTGCTAAACACAGTGCTATTAGCTTTACATAATCTATTTCTCAAGACTGTTTCAAATGCAAGTTTAACTTAAGCAAAAATGAAGGGAACTTTTTGGCCTTCTAAGCAGCAGAGTGCATGTGTGGATTCAGGCACAGCTGGATTCAGGGGCTCAAACAATGACATTGGTACCATCTTTTAATTTTTATTCTCTCTTTGTTTTGGTTTCATTCTATAGGAGATCTCCTTTTACATGGGTAGGAAAATGGATGCCTACAGCCACAGATTCAGATTCTCCCAGTGGCTATATGTAAATAAATATAATTATACATATAAATGTGAATATCAATGTATAATATAACTTATGATATGTCTTAATTCATTTGATATTCACAAACAACCCATGAAGGGTAGATACTATTTTTTTAATTTCAATTTTAGATGTGATGAAAATGTAACATGGAGAAGTTTAAGTAACTCACAAGGTCACACAACTCCGTGGTGGTAGGTTCAGGTTCCCAACCCAAAGGAGTCTCCCCTTAGAATCAATTTTCTTTGCCACTTTGCCCGTGTCTAAAGAGATGCACAGAAGTCTGTGATTTCTCAACAATATTTGCCTCTCTGCTCTCGAACTGATCTTTGTACGTCTTGAAATGGAGCAATATTTCACCAGGAAAGGCAGATACTTAATGCTTAAAAACAAGAGGTGTTGTTTAGATGTTCAAAGGCCTCTGGATCACATGCTTACACTTTGGGTTACGGGTGGATTGGAGAACTGGTTGGGGGGCTGATACTCACACCGTATCTAGCTGATGAATATAGGATAGTTTCTTAAAAGCAAAGTAGTTTTCTTTTGACAAAAATGGATACCGTGAATTTTGTATGACAAAAACAATACTACTTTCACCTGCTTAACATACCACATTTCTATGGTCCTTAAACTTGTCGCCAAATTCTTTGACACTCCTCCTTCAAAACCTTCTCTTCACCTGGAGTGTGGACCTTGTGACTCACATCCAATGACTAGAATGTGTTAAAAGTGAAAGTGTACATTACTTTTGGAGGAGGTCATAACAGGAATTACAGCTCCCTCTTCTCATTCTCTCTTGGATCACTCACTCTGAGGGAAACTGGCTGGCATGTTGTAGGGCACTCAAGCAATCTTCCAGAGAGATCCATGTGTCAAGATACTAGGAACTCCTGCCGACTACTAATAGGACTTGATAGTAAGTTCTCTTTAACGAAATCAAAAAATGAGAAACTGTGATTTATATTTACCAACATGTTTATCATTTTTTAAATTAATTTTTCAATTTCAATTCCAGTGTAGTTAACAGATAGTGTTATATTGCTTTCAGGTGTATAATATAGTGATTCGGCAATTTGATACATTACTCAGTGCTCCTAAGTATACTCTTAATCCCCTTCACCTAATTCACCCCTCTCCCCCTACCTTTCCTCTGATATGTTTTATTTTAAATGAGTACCTTCAGGGCACCAGGATGGCTCAGTCGGTTGGGTGTCTGATTTCAGCTCAGGTCCTGATGATAGTGTTCTTAAGTTTGAGACCCACATCAGGCTTGCTGATGTCAGCACAGAGCACATTTCAAATCCTCTGCCCCACTCTCTCTCTGCCCCTCCCCCACTCACACTTTCTCACAAAAATGAATCAAAATAAAAAAATAAGCCTCAGTTAAAGTTATCTTTTTAATCTTTTAAATGTTTTTCTTCATTTTTGAGAGAAAGAGTGAGAGAACGAGAGAGAGAGAGAGAGAGAGAGAGAGAGAGAGAGAGAGAGAGAGGCGCGCCCGCGCATGCCCGCGCAAGTGGGGACCAGGCAGAGAGAGGGAGACATAGAATCTGAAGTGGCTCCAGGCTCTGAGCTCTCAGCACAGAGCCTGACACAGGGCTTGAACTCACAAACTGCAAGCTCATGACCTGAGCTGAGGTCAGAGGTTTAACCTACTGAGACACCCAGGGCCCTTTCAGTTAAAGTCATTTTATTTTCAACAAGAACATTTTTTTACTTGAAGCATACCTCAGAGTACATGGTCCTAAAAGATTTATATAAAACATTCATACAAGAAAAATGTAACACACTTTTTCTTCCAGAACACACTGAAGAATCCCCTTGGTTAACTGACATAAAAAGGGGCATAACAAATATTACAAACTTAAGAAGACTGGTGCCAGGTCTCATTTCATAAGCAGACCAGAACACACCTAATTAAAATTCGCCACACTCAGGCCAGAGACCAAACACTACCCACAGCAGTCAAGGAGGGCCTCTGCCTATGACTGCCTAAGATAGAGCAGCCAGAACACAATAGCAGAGTGCACATAGCACACACTGTAGACACTTCCCGAAGTGCCAGGCCCTGGGCACTACATGACCTCTTCTTCATAAGGCCATTACTTTAAGGGGCTGGAGACCTAACTGGCTTTTCTTAAACACAGAAGAAGGCAAAGGCTTACACAAAATGCTAAGATGGAGTAATTTATCCCAAATGAAAGAGCAAGATAAGGCCACGGCCAGAGATCTAAGTAAAACAGACACTTATGTCTGATGGAAAATTTAAAGCAACAGTCATAAGGATACTCACTGGGCTTGACAAAAGAATAGACAACATCAAGGAGACCCTTACCATAGCAATAAAATTGTTAAAAAAAGGATCAGAGATAAAGAGTGCAACAAATGAGATTAGAAATAGACTTGATACAATGAGCAGGCTGGAAGAAAAGTGGACTCATGCTCTTTGTCTCAAAATAAATAAATAAACTTAAAAAAAGTCATTAACTTACAAGGGAAAGCCCATAAGTCTACTTGGAGATTTCTCAACAGAAAGTTGGCAACCCAGAAGAGAGTGCCATGATATTTTCAAAGTGCTAAATGGCAAAAGTCTGCAGCCAAGAATACTCTGTCCAACAAGACTAACATTCAGAATAAAAGGAGGGATAAAACATTCCTTAGACAAATATAAACTAAAGGAGTTCATGACCACTAACCCAGCCCTGAAAGAAACATTAAAAGGGACTGTAAAGAAGAGACTAAAAGTGACAAAGACAAGAAAGGATGAGAGAAAATCTCCAGAAAGAAATGACAAAATAAGTAATAAATGGCAATAAATACATATCTATCAATAATTACTTTGAATATAAATAGACTAAACAATCCAATCAAAGGACATAAGGTGTTAGGATGGACAAAACAATAAGACACATCTATATGCTGCCTCCAAGAGACACATTTTAAGCCTAAATATACCTGCAGATTGAAAGGGGATAGAGAAACATTTATTAAGCAAATGGTTGTCAAAAGAAAGTTGGAGTACAATACCTATATTGAATAACCTATACTTTTTTGGTCTTGTATTGTTTTTATTCTGCTTTGGTATCAGGGTAGTACTGGCCTTATTGAATAATTTTGAATGTGTTCACTCTATTCCATTATTTGTAAGACTTTGATAAATATTATCATTAATTTATACTATTTTTAAATGTTTGGAAGAATTCACCAATGAAACCATGTGGTCTTGGGCTTTTCTGTGCTGGGATATTTTTAAATTCCCATTTCAACTATTTACTCTTGTTATTGGCTTAAGAAGTTTTCCTACTTCTTGGATACAAGATTCATTATTAAACCTTGGTAACTTGTGTGCTTTTAAGAGTTATCTGTTTTTTTTTTTTCTAGATTATCTGACTTGTTAGTGTATAACTATTATAGTAATCTGCAATCACACTATGTATTTCTGTGGTTATCTGTTTTATTGTTTTCTCCTCCATTTGTCACTCCGTTTTAAATCCTCTCTTTTTTCCTGGTTAATGTAATTACAGCATTGCCATTTTTTTTAACTGTTTACTACTTTCAATGTTATTGTTTATTCTAGTCTCTATTTTGTTTCTGATTTTTCTCTGTTATTTCTTTCCTGTACTAAATTTCAGCTAAATTTTTTCTTTTTCTAGTTCCTTCTAATATAATGTTGTATATTTGAACTTTTTTTTCTTAATACAAGCATTTATAGAATGATTTTCACTCTAATGTCTGCTTTTGCTGCATCTCATAGGTTTTGGAATTTTGTATTTAATTTTCCTTTTGTTTTGAGACATATTTTGATTTGGCATTTGATTTCTTATTTGGCCCATTGCTTATGTAGTAGTGTTTTGTTTAATATTTACATATTAAATATTTAATATTCACATTGTAGATTTTCCAGTTTTCTTTTGTTACTGATCTTTAGTTTTGTAGTTATGTAGTTGGAAAACATACATGTTTATGATTCCTGGTGCTCTTCATTCCTCTAATAGCTCCCAATTTCCATCTTGGATCAATTTCCTTCTGTTCAATTTTAGTGTTTCTTATATTTTCATTCTGATAGAGATAAAACATGTAAATTTTTTATTTGAGAAATTCTTTTTTCTTCATTATTGAAAGATATCTTCACTAAAAAAAATTCTAGGTTGACAGGTCTCTTTCTTCAATTGCTTTGAAGATGTTTCTCCATAGTCTTCAGGTTTGCACTGTTTCTAACAATAAGAGTGTTGTATTTGTATTAACTGTTTTGCACTTAATGGGTCCATTATTATTTGTCTTTAACAATTTGATTAAATGTGCCTTAGTATTTTATTATTATCCTGATTGGTGTTTGTTGAGCTTGTGAGATCTGTAGGTTTATATTTTAGATCAAATTGGAAGCTTTTTTGGCTAAAAAGTCTTAACATTTTTTTGCCCAATTTTTGAGACTCTAGTAAAATTATTCTAGTAGTTATTAGATCAGTAATTATTTTCCAAATACCCTGTTCATTAATATATATATATATGTTTTTATTTCAGTGCTTCGATTTGGATATTTTATATTATTATATCTTCAAGTTCAAACATATTTCCTTCTGCACTCTTTGATCTGCTGCTAATCCCATTTAACTTATTACATTGTATTTCTATCTCTAGAAGTACTATTTTTTGTATCATTTATCACTTCACTATGATCTTGTTTCTCCTACTTTCTTGATCATAAGGAAATTATTTATATTAGGAATTTAACATCCTTATATTCAAATTTATGTATCTATGTATTTCTGGCTTTCTTCATATTGATTAATTTTTCATCTTTTCTTTATTTCCATGCCCAGTAATTTTTATTATTTATGGAGATTGTGAGCATTATGTTACTGGTTGCTGGGTTTTGTTGATATTGGCAGAAGAATATTTATATACATACATACACACATTAATATATATATATATTTCTAAATATATAAAAATTTCTGAATATTTACAATGTAAGTATTTATAAATAATATTTACAAGTATGAAAAAGTCCAGAATTAGATTAGACTCCTACTATATATATTGTCATTGATTTATAACAAATAAGACAGTTCAGTGAGAACACTAGTCTTTGAGAAATAGTACTGGAACAATAAGATATCATTATGGAAATAATAAAGATCAATCTTACTTCACACTGCCATACAATAATTAACTTAAAATGGATCACATGTTTACATGTAAAAGGTAAAGATACAAAACTTCTAGAACAAAAACATGAGAGAATACCTGTGTGACCTGAGGATAGACAAACATTTCTTAGCTAGAATACAAAAAGACAATCTATAAAAGAAAAAGTATATATATAAACTGGAATTTATCCAAATTGAAACAATTTTTCTTTGAAAGACATGATTAAAAAGATAAAAAGTGAGCCACAGACTAGATACAGATATTCACACTTCTATTAGACAAAGAACTTTTATCCACAATATGTAAAGAATGTTTATAACTCAAAGTAAGAAAATAATAAACCCAATTAAAGATGAGAAAAGATTTGAGAAAACACTGCAAGAAGATTTTTGAATGGCCAGTGTTCTCAAATCATTAATCATTGTGGAAATTAAAAATAAACCACAATTAGGTAGCTACCCATTAGAGAGCAAAATTTAAAAACTGATAATACTCAGAGATGGTAAGGATGTAGAAACCTGATATTTTCATACATTGTTGATTGGGTTATTATTTTGAAAAATAGTTTAGTAGTTTCTAGTATAATTAAACATATGCCTACAATATAACTCACTTCATTCTACTTCAAAGCATTTATTAAAAAGAAAAAAAAAGCAAAACAAAATATATGTTTACATAATCATTATTTATAGCAGTTTTATTTATAATATCCTAAACTGGGGGCAACCGAAATGTTTACAACTGGTATATACATGAAGATATGGTAAATCTTAATAACAAAGTACTACTGAGCCATAAAATGCAACCAACTACTGATATACATAATAACATTAATGAATCTTAATATCACAATAATCAGAAGACATCAGATAAAAAGAGGTTATATAGTATAAATTTTACATAAAATTCTACAAAATGGAAATTAATCTTGATTTACATTTTTGCAAGAAAGCAACAAATAAGCAGAAGAAAATTGAGAAGAATAATGGTGAGGAAAAAACAAAACAAAAATAGGAAAGAGGGATTATCCATTGAGAAGAGATCAAAAAAGAGCACCTGGGTGGCTCAGCAGTTAGGCAGCTGACTCTGGCTCAGGTCATCATCTCCTGGCTTGTGAGTTTGAGCCCCATATTGGCTCTCTGCTATCAGAATGAAGCCTACTTCAGATCCTCTGTCTTCTTCTCTCTGCTCCTTCCGTCTTTAAAAAAAAAAAGAACAAAGCAAACAAAACAATAATTTGGAAATGGAAAACATTTTGCTTGATATGTCATATAGATTTGTAAAACTTATACAGGACCTTCCATTGTCAATTATTTATATGGATCTGTTTCCTTTACATTAGCTTAAATATTAATTTCCTTTTTCTGACAAAATTGTAAAACAATTTGAAAACTTTCTTACTTACCATTCATAATATATGGGTATACTCCCTTGGCCTAGTGTAATCATTCTCTAGCTAATACTGAAAAGAATAAATTTGTATCATAGGTAAGACCATGAATCCAGCAGAGAACACAGTGTTTCTAGTTTATAAATTTGTGCACACATAAGACAGTATTATAGCTGTAAAATATGTATAGTTGGATCCACCTTTTCTCAGATCATGACGTATTTACAAATCATAATTTCCTCTAGAGATGTACTGTGACTAAATTATTCTCTGCTTTTGCTCCAGTGCCTAGAGAAAAAAAAATGCATCTAATTCACTTTGGTTTAGATTGTACTAGTACAATATGTAAACTTAGTTCTTTTCCTGTGAATTTTATTCTCTGTGAACATCAAAGAAAATATGGAGAATTGACTTTCACCAGTATAGAATGCATAATTGCAAACATAAAAATGATATTAAATAAAAAACTGAATAATTTAGGAAAATCTTTTCAGTGAGGTCACATCATCCATTCACCAGCAAATAAGACTTTTGACAAAAATTCTTGTAAATTGGTGGGTACTGAAATTGATACAACACAAAATTATGCATATATAATTATAGCTATTACAATTTTTTTATTTACTGAAGCCTAGGACAGTTTGTAATTTTAGCCACTCAGTTACACATTGGACACAGATTAGATACATATAGAATGTAACTTTATGGAAAAGAGTGTCTTTGATTTGGGAGAGAACTTCCATATGATTCCCTAGGTCTCAGTGATTTACAGAAATTTACAAATGAAATCAGGAGATCGCTTAATCAAAATCCTACTCTCCTCCAATCGCTGCATTTCTAGAATGTCTTCTATAACATGACAAATATTTTAATTCATCATCTGAATTAACACTCTGATATTGGAGAGCTAATGCAGTTAACATTTGTTCAGTGCCTTTCATGTGCCAGACAATAATAGATTTTTATAGTAGTTAACACTGAAAAAGCTCTTCCAGCAAAGAACTTTACAACATACTAACTCATCTATTCCTCCAAATACTCGTAGGATGGTTGGTATTATTAACTCCATTTCACAAATAGTGAAACATCTAGAAATTGGTATGCCAGTGATGTAAATTGGGGCATTTTGTGTCCAGTGTCTCTCTTTTTAAGTTTTATTAATTTATATGAGAGAGAGAGAGACTGAGCATGGGGAGGGGCAGAGAGAGAGTGAGAGAGAATCCCAAGGAGGCTCCATACTGTTAGCACAGAGTCCAATGTGGTTCTTGAACCCCAAAACCATGAGATCATGACCTGAGTTGAAATCAAGAGTCAAATATTCAACCGACTGAGCCAATCAGGTGCCCCAATGTCTCTGTTTTTATCCACTACACCATCTCATATTATATGTGTTTTTATGTATATTGTATCATTTAATTCACACAATAATATCACATGAGACTACTGTGTCTAATGTGTAGAATACAAAATTAGAAAGAGAATGTCAATATTTGAGACATGTACTACCACTTACTGTGTGATCTTGTACAAACTACTTAGTCCCTCTTAGCTTGGTTCCTTATCTATAATATGGGAATCACTGTTGCTTTGTCTCTCTCTTAGGGAAGTTATAGAATTGAAAGAAAACAGTTGATGTTAAAACACATTGCAGCTTAAGAACTATACTAATTTAGTATAGATTTTTAATTAATTAATTTGTTTATTTACAACATAGGCCATGCAAGTAACTATTGTTTAAATGCTTTTCTGAACAGAAGCTTTGCCTCAGGGGCCATGATGAAACTCTATTCCTTCTTTTCAAAGGTTAAGAGCTCTGGAGTCATCAAAGTTTTACAGTAAAGGCTTCATCCTCTTCGTTAGATGCTCTGATTTGAAAAGCTGTCCTGTACTGAGTACAATACCCCAGATATGGCATGACCAGTACCGAGTATCATTGACTTGCTTAATTATTTATTTACAATATACATTATTTATAATGTACATCTATCAGTTGTTCTGGGTATGTTCCTATTAATAAATAAAGCCTACATTCTTAAAATTTTTGTCAGTCCCATCTCAGGGATAATGGATTTTGAACATGTTGCCAGCTGAGAAATAAAGTTTTCTTTCATATGAATTGCTTATTTAAAAGCTAGGAATAGTTTTTCCCTCACAGACAATGGTTTGGATGGTAGGAGGGTCACCTGGGTGGCTCAGTTGATTGGGCATCCAACTTCGGCTCAGGTCATGATCTCACGGTTCATGGGTTGAAGCCCGGTGTCAGGCTCTGTGCTGACAGCTCAGAGCCCGGAGCCTGCTTTGGATTCTGTGTTTCCCTCACTCTCTGCCCTTCCCGTGCTCATGCTCTGTCTCTCTCTCACTCTTTCTCTCTCTTTCTCTCTCTCAAAAATAAATAAACATTTAAAATTTTTTTTTTAAAACGGATGTTAGGAAAGTATAGTTGTGAGAAGGGTCTGTGTAGATTCTCAATTTTATTCAGAATACAGTTTTCTCTTTTCTTCCCTTTTCCCCCCCAAGGGCCCAAGTTGGGTCTCAGCAATGTGAATTACAGAAATCTAAAATACCCCAAATATTCTTTGCATAAATAGAATGACTACTTTTATCTAGTCTTTCTTCTCCCTAATAGAGGCAACGGTACATCGGTACAGGATCTTCTACTGCCTCCCACCCAATGAACCATGAGAAACAATAAAACATCCTAATTTTATAGGCTCTCCTTTGTGTATTCTTCTGTATATAATGCTTGAACTAGAGTCAAGGGAGGAAGAGAGGAGGTGCATTCCGTTTCTTACAAGGACAGCAATAAAATTCCCCCTATTTTTTAAATGGCTTGTCTACAAAGACTGTGCTTAGTGATAAACCATTTCATTTTCTCCCCCTCCTTCAAATAATAAACTGTTTTCTTTAAGATTTTATTCTTTACTGTCCTAGTGGGGAAATGCTCATTATGCTATCATGTATCTGTGTTGAAAAAACAATCTCTAGATCCTACATTTAATTTTTTGGTGAAGTTTATAATAATCACTAGTCAAGGTATAGAATTGCTGAATTTTCTGTGAGATCTTCATAATTAACAGTAACCCTGACTTCTTTTTTGCCATTAAAAACGTGCCTCATATGACAAGAAAGGGGTAACTGAAGTGGGGGCTAAATGTGTGATCTGGCTGCAAAAGAGAAGGAAAAGTCTCAGTTGAACCATTAAGGCTTATTCTCTTGAGAAAGTTAATGATTCACAAAAAAATGTTACACTCATAAAAATACAGTGAAAATGGTGCACACAAACAGTTAAGAACAATTTAAAAGTCATGTATCTGTTCAAGTAACTATTTCAATTCGATGATAATATTTACCTTATATTAACTGAAATGACCAGAAGGACATAGAACTGTGAAAAAAATAGCATCAAAACAGGGCAGATATTAACCTAAAATACAACAATATGTTCAATAGAATAATTAAAAGGGCTAACACGTTAAAAAAAAAAAAACAAACACTGTGTGCTGGTAAAAATTAAAAGAAAACTCCTCTCTTTATGTGGCAAGGAGAATAATGGTTCTATGACCCCGTCTGTGGAATTTGGGAATATGTTACTTTAGGGCAAATGCACTTTGCAGATGTGATTAAGTTAAGCATTTTGAGACGGGGAAATTATTTTGGATAATCTGAGTGGGCCCAATGTAATCACAAGAGTCCTTCCAAGAGAAAGAGGGAGGCAGGAAAGTGAGAGACGTTTTGAAAACAGAGGCCAGATTATGAAATGGCCGGCTTTGAAGGTGAAAGGGGCTAGGAGTCAAAGAAGCTGAAAGAATAAGAAACAGATTCTCCCTAAAGCCTCCAGAAGAAATCAGCCTGCTAACACCTTGATGGGAGCCCTGTAAGACTTCTGACCTCCAGAGGTGTAAGAGAGAGAATAAATTTGTGTTGTGATAAGCCACTAAGTTTCTAATAATTTGTTATAGCAACAACAGGGAACTAATACAATGCAACATGTAAGTTTAATTTTAACTGTATAATATAAATTCATTGAATACTAAAACAAACCCAGTATTAATTATTTCATTAGTCATAAATATAATTTTAAACATTGAAAGTATATGCCTTTATATTTGGGCATTAGATATGAGTTTTAGATCTCTTGGAATGTTGTGTTCTGTTAAAATTCTTAATTACTAAATTAGATATTAGCTTTGTATATGACAGCCTCTAACTCAACTTCTTTAGTAATAGTGATACAAATTAGCCTTTCCAATTATAAACAACTGTATTAACAATTCTGTGGTCAGGAATTTGTATTCATAATACAATGTCAGGAATTCTCAATGTGTGAAATGCTTCTGTGTTAAAGCTTTGTTTCCCCCACTAATCTATGGTCAGAAGCCAGAAGAAATCAGACACATGGTAATGGGTTTAAATTATTAG
The DNA here is from genome assembly GCF_006229205.1 of Suricata suricatta. Taxonomy (NCBI): domain Eukaryota; kingdom Metazoa; phylum Chordata; class Mammalia; order Carnivora; family Herpestidae; genus Suricata; species Suricata suricatta. The sequence continues at coordinate 99,875,140 of NC_043700.1, forward strand.
GAATTTTAAATGAAATGTCTAACTCTGTGAGATTTCACCATAATTGCAAATATTTTACTTTATGTTATGTAGACCCACAGCTTCGAAATGTTTTAAAACTATATTAGAGTCTAGTACTGCCGAGAGGCTTATCAGATATTTAATAAACATCTTGAAACCCATTTACACTAGCACATTTCAATGAAACTGTTTCCAGTAAAATAGAATGTGATAGAATTGATTGTACTGCTGAATGTAAATAGCATTTTAGTTTGGAGTTAAACCTCCCATGAAAGATTAAAAACAAGCACCTTGTCAAACTTTGCTATTAGGGATAATATTTAAAAATGTGTTGTGCATGATTTATTTTAAAGAAAGTGAATGTTAGCATATTGTAGGGCCATAAATGGTATTTGTTTGTGTGCACAGTAAAAAAAAATCCTTGACTATATAGCTCTTGGATTATTAGCTATACATCTAAATCATTTTCTTGTCAATAAATTTTGACATGTAAGATGCTTGTATTAACTTTACATCTTGTTCATTGATTTAAGTTTTTACAAGATAAGAAACATGCTATATGAAATTCTACAATTGACCATGGCTATATTTAAAAAATTTTTTTTGACCATGGCTATATTTTTAAATAAAATAATTGCCTTAAATATAATTATGTGTAGGTTTTTTAAACTAAATGTAATTACATATATAAAATCTTTAGAGAAAAGTTCCTGAACAGCCCAATGGCCTTCAAAAATTTTTGTTATTTATTTCTAAAGAAACAAGTAATGGATGGTACCTGGCTTGCATTACATGATATTTTTAACCTTAAAAAACTAGACCATCAAAATTTTGAGATTTTGATATCAGACCAAGTCTATTTAATTCACAAGGTATTAAAAATATGTTTTTGATGAACTAAAGAAAAACATTTAAAGCAACATGAAATTTCATAGGTATGCACAATGACAACGTGCATTTTCTTGATATACCTATGGATACTAATACCTTCACAATTTCAGATCCATCATGGGTCTGGAGGCTGACTTCCAAACCTTAGGAAAAATGCATATCGTTGCATCCAACCATTTGTCAGATACTGACATTTGGCTTCTCAGAATGCACAAAAAATCCACAATGAGGAGGAATATTGGTTGGTATGCGACAGATATCTCAATAAATACTGTTTCAATGATTTTTGTTTGTTATTTACTCTTTAACATTTCTAGGGAGCACAGCACAAATGCTAGTCTATAACAAAATTAGGACAAATGCCAGAAGGAGCAATTTGGAATTCTTAATTTCACTGTGTAAGAAACGTGCAGTCAGACAGTAATGGGTGGGATTCTTCAGATCACATAAGAACTTCCAGTCATGATTTACACGTATTTATAAAAAGTCTTCAAATCACCTCAGACTCCTTTTAAATATTCCTTCAACAAATATTTTTATTTATTTTTTAAAGAGATCTTACCATTTAAAAAAAATAGTTTATTGTCAAATTGGTTTCCATACAACACCCAGTGCTCTTCCCCACAAGTGCCCTCCTCCATTACCACCAGCTCTTTCCCCCCCACCCTCTCCCCATTCAACCCTCGGTTCCTTTTCAGTATTCACTAGTCTCTCAGGTTTTGCGTCCCTCTCTCTCCCCAACTCTCTTTCCCTCTTCCCCTCCCCCTGGTCCTCCATTAGGTTTCTCCTATTCTCCTGTTAGACCTATAAGTGCGAACATATGGTATCTGTCCTTCTCTGCCTGACTTATTTCGCTTAGCATGACACCCTTGAGGTCCATCCACTTTCCTACAAATGGCCAGATCTCATTCTTTCTCATTGCCATGTAATAATCCATTGTGTATATATACCACATCTTCTTGATCCACTCATCAGGTGATGGACATTTAGGCTTTTTCCATGTTTTGGCTATTGTTGACAGTGCTGCTATGAACATTGGGGTACATGTGCCCCTATGCATCGGCACTTCTGTATCCCATGGGTAAATCCCCAGCAGTGCTATTGCTGGGTCATAGGTGAGTTCTATTGATAGTTTTTTGAGGAACCTACACACTGTTTTTCAGAGTGGCTGCTCCAGTTTACATTGCCATCAACAGTGTAGGAGGGTGCCTGTCTCTCCACACCCTCGCCAACATCTATAGACTCTTGATTTGTTCATTTTAGCCACTCTAACTGGTGTGAGGTGGTATCTCAGTGTGGTTTTGATTTGTGTTTCCCTGAGGATGAGTGATGCTGAGCATCTTTTCATGTGCCTGTGTGCCATCTGGATGTCTTCTTTGGAGAAGTGTCTGTTCGTGTCTTCTGCCCATTTCTTTACTGGGTTATTTGTTTTTCGGGTGTGGAGCTTGGTGAGTTCCATGTAGATTTTGGATACTAGGCCTTTATCTGATATGTCATTTGAAACTATCTTTTCCCATTCTGTCAGTTGCCTATTCGTTTTCTTGATTGTTTCCTTTGCATTGCAGAAGCTTTTTATCTTGATGAGATCCCAAGAGTTCATTTTTGCTTTCATTTCCCTTGCCTTTGGGGATGTGTCGAGTAGGAAATTGCTGCGGTGGAGGTCAAGGAGGTTGTTTCCTACTTTCTCCTTGATGGTTTTGATAGTTTCCTATCTCACATTCAGGTCCTTCATCCATTTTGAGTTAATTTTTGTTATGGTGTAAGAAAGTGGTCTAGTTTCATTTTTCTGCATGTTGCTGTCCAGTTCTCCCAGCACCACCTGCTAAAGAGGCTGTCTTTTTTCCATCGGATACTCTTTCCTGCTTTGTCATAGTGCTAGAAGTCTTAGCATCAGCAATCAGACAACAAGAGGAAACAAAAGGCATCAGAATTGACAAAGAAGAAGTCAAACTTTCACTTTTCGCAGATGACATGATATTATACATGGAAAACCCAATCGACTCCACCCGTAGCCTTCTAGAACTATCAAGGAATTCAGTAAATTTGCAGTGTACAAAATCAATGTACAGAAATCAGTTGCATTCCTATACACCAATAATGAAGCAGCCGAAAGAGAAGTCAAGAAACTGATCCCGTTCACAATTGCACGAATAACCATAAAATACCTAGGAGTAAACGTAACCAAGGATGTAAAAGACCTATATGAAGAAAACTATAGAAAACTTATGAAAGACATTGAAGAAGACACCAAGAAATGGAGAAACATTCCATGCTCATGGATCAGAAGAATAAACATTGTGAAAATATCATTATTACCCAAAGCAATCTATACATTCAGTGCAATCCCCATCAAAATTGCACCTGCGTTCATCTCAAAGCTAGAACAAGCTATCCTCAAATTCGTATGGAACCACAAAACATCCTGAATAGCCAAAGTAATATTGCAGAAGAAAACCAAAACGGGAGGCATCACAACTCAGACTTTAGCCTCTACTACAAAGCTGTCATCATCAAGACAGTATGGTATTGGCACAAAAACAGACCCATAGATCAATGGAATAGAATAGAGAACCCAGAACTGGGCCCACAAATGTACAGCCAATTAATTTTTGTCAACAAATATTTTTAAAACAGGCACTGCTTGAGGAGCTATGAATGCTGCAGTGAAGAATACAGATGTGAAAACTTGGCCTTTAGGATTACCTTCTGAGAAGAGGCAATTAACAACATAAGTAGGCAGAGTATTATGAAATGTGATAGGTGCTGCAGAAGAAGATGTAGGCTGATCCGAGGGTCCTAATAGAACCTGGCCTGGATTATCCAAGCCAATATTTTAGGTTTTTTATGAGCTGAAACTTGAGAAGCAGAGGCACGATAATCAGCATTATTTATTTATATGTGGAAATAACCTTACAATTATGTATGCATTTAATAAGACTCAGAACATTTACTTATCAGAGCAAAACTTTTCTAGAGGAAAAGAAACATCTTTATTAAACTGTATTTAATGTTAAAATCAACTGTGTTTTGGTTTTCTAAAAATCTAGGTAAAAAAAAACTTAGTCTTCTACTTGTAAGCACGGTAGTCATGTCATATCCAAAGACAATTTACTTAGAAATTGGCAAATATGGTTTTATTTATATATCATTTTTTGCTGAGCAATAAACATGCTGTGTAGTGTAGAGGCAAAGGCTAGGCCACCCAAGATGGGTCGCTTCAGCATGGAGATTATGATGACCTTCCCCGTATTTGACCTCCAGCCCCACCTACTGCTTAAAAAGAATTTAGATAGAGGACCAGATGACTACATTATAGACAAGGAGGCGGTTTCAAAGTTAAAATTTCTTTCTATGTCCCATTGCTTCTGAGCTGCCCAGCAAACATTTACTAAACACTGAGTTTTTTTTTTATCTTCCTGTGAATTTCATCCCTTCCCTTTGATGTCTCAGACCCATACTCACTTCTGCTTTGTTAGAATGGTGTATATACCTCATTTTACATGACTGTCTTTGGGATTTCATGTCTGTATAGATTTCCCATATGTAGGAAATTAAATTTGAGTTTTTCTTATTAATCTGTCTCATGTCAATTTGATTCTTAGTCCAGCTAGAAAAATCTTTTTATCATTTGTTCTGGGATATATTGTGAATATACAGAGATCTCAATTTAAAGACATTTCTTTTTAAAATTTTTCAATGTTTTTTATTTATTTTTGAGGGACAGAGAGAGACAGTGTGAGCAGGGGAGGGTCAGAGAGAGAGGGAGATACAGAATCTGAAGACAGGCTCCAGGCTCTGAACTAGCTGTCAGCACAGAGCCTGATGTGGGGCTTGAACCCATGAACCACGAGATCATGACTTGAGCTTAGCTGAACCTGCTAAGCCATGCAGGAACCCCAAGACATTTCATTTATATACCATTCTTTTCTGTGAAAGCCTCAATATTAATATAAATGTGTTACATTAAGGTATGCAAAATATTTTCCTCTAGATTATTTTGTAATATTTTTTTCATAATATTCTAAATTTCTTTAGTAACATTTTACTGTCATAAACTCGATGTTCATGGATTTTAATGTAAGCACGTGTAAGAAGTAAATTGTCTTGAGTGTATGATTTTTGTATTGTGCATTTAAGCCTTTGAAATAATTATTTTTTTATTCTTCCACTCTGTTCTAGTCCTTTCTACCATTTCTGGAAATTAGTTTTAAAACTAATCATATCCCTTTTTAAGGGCTGACAGTTGTATTTTTTAAATGAGTACCATATATTCAATTCTTAAAAGAGCAAGGCAAAAAGAAGGGAAATTCACAGCAGAGTGAAAAATTACACATTTTAAGCTTTACGTGAAATACTTTTCATACTTTTAAGAAGTTTTAGATACCAATTTGTATTGTCAGGGAACAAGAATGCCCTCTCACCTTTGAGGTCTTTCTAGCTGGACTAAGAATCAAATTGACATGAGCTCAATCAACAGGAAAAAAATCAAATTTAATTTCCTACATGGGGAGAATCCACACCAAGAAGAAATTTCAAAAGACAGACAAAATGAGGTATACATGTTATTCTAAACTAAGGAGAAGGGATAGGGGTCTTAGATTTCAAAGGAAGGAATATAATTTACAGAAAGATGAAAAAAGACTAAATGTTTGATAAACAAATGTTTACTGGACACTGAGAAACCACGAGACAAAGAAGACTGATCAAACTTAGGCCCTGCTAGGTTCCTTTTCCCTGACTACCATATTCCCACACCTTGTATGTATTTCCTAGTATAATGCAGTTATCTGTAGTCATAGCTCTTCCTGGAATAGGAAGTGTGGGGAAGGTTAAAGACCTTTTCCTAAATTTGCTGGGTTTTGATGGCCTTTCACTCAAAATAATCTTCATGCCAAAGCAGCCTTCTAGGGCAGCCTGCCTTAGGCCCCCACAGCGTTACTACTTTAAAATTAATGTAAGACTTATTAATGTTAAGAGAAACTAACATCTTAAAGGAAACGATGATAATGGAATTAAGAAAAAATGGAATAAATAAGGAATCATGATTTTCAAAACCAGTATGGCAATTTTGTCCTGTATATATTGCCACATGCAGTGCATTGGGATCTAGAAGCAAGACGGTGAGATCCGTCTTGCTTTTCCTTCTCATGCTGGCACACACTCCGCTAAAGCCCATGGCAGGTAATCAGTGATCAGCGACAATCAGCTCTGAGCTTGGATATTTCCAGGTCCTTGTCCACCACATCAGATTAGGCGGTCAGTAAAGTCCCTGATTGGTTCTTCTTAACCTCTCAAGATTTGCTCTACTGGTGGCAGGCACAATTTCCCACCTCAACGTAGAAATAACTCACAGAGCTAAGCAGCTGCCAATTTTTGCTAATTTTCAGAGCACCAATTAGTTTAGATGGTTTTATGTACAAAACTCTTAAATGCCTTAAATTTTTTTCTTTGATTTAATATATTTTTTCTACTTCTTACAATAAGACTAATAGCATGCCATGATTTACATAACCAAACTAGAATCTGAAGTCCAAGTATATATTTTAAATTATTGTCTGAACTATGTACATTTTTTTCAACTTCTTTCTCACATTTGGCATGCAAATTCTGTCTCCTCCTAATTTGGAAAAATATACCTATTATCACAATTATTATAAGAAATAAAACTAAGGACAAAGATATAATTAGTGTGATTTTTATTTTGAGGAGATCACTGAAGAGAAGAAGATATCACTAACTATACAATTACAATGAGAATAAGTTGAATTTGAACTCCATTTCAATTTAACAACATTCCTTCCAGATTTGCTATTTCATCTCGCAGCACTGCTTATAGTTAAAAATAATGTAGAAAAATAAATGCAGTATCTCCTTTTTTTTTGACCAAAGAGATCATTTTCGTTCAGAAGGAAAGCATAAGCAACCTTAGTCCACAGCTCCATGACTGTGTCCAAATCAGTCAGAAGTGAAACAATGGATTCGGTGTTTTTGCCGTACCTCGGCACCCATATGGCACATAATGCTCTGCTAAAAGGAATTCTGGGCCACAGGGAGATCAAAACCTTTAGGCCCAAACTAATTTTTGTTGTGATCATATAGATCTTAATAATAAGAAAGGGCTATTCAGCTTTCAGGCAGATTTTCAGATTGTTAATCACTGTGTTGTTTTTCTCTGCAGGAATGTTATATTTATCATTTGGCTAAGTCTCTTGCATTGATGAGTTTCTGATTTCTTGGGGGATGTGAATTGATTCAGAAAACTCCTAACCAGCATGCTACTGGCAGAAAAATATATTTTGGTTATTTAAAAGGCATTATTGAACTCCAACTTCCAGAAGCACAGCATGTTATCACGGGGCAGACAAAACAGGATTTTGAAATGTTTTTTTTGTTCTTTGTGACCATATCAACATGCCTTCCTGAAATAATGTGGACAATGCCACAAAGCAACAAATCTAGAACTTGTGGCAATTTATTACAAAGATCTAAGAATAAAGTGGTTGTCTTTGGGTTAGGTGATGAGTTCTTTAGGAAACTAGAATTGGAGTCAAGCTCCGTTTTTTCAAACGGAGGAATTTGAAGATACCAATGAGGTATAGTAGAAACTGACCATACACCAAAATATACACGACACAGTGATATTTTCATAAAGATCAGTTCATTCTTAAGTATTGACATTGTATTACAAACATAGATGCTAAACAGAGAGACCAATCATGTAAGTTCTTATATACTATTAAAATTATAAATGCCCAATCCATAATCCATTTATTTTTTCCTCTTAAGCATCCAGGATTTTTATAGAAAAAAATTAAATGGTGTTTAATAGCTGTATCTTCTATAATTAATTTTGCAACTAACAGAGCAGTTTTTAAGTAAAAGATTATTTATAATCACATAAATTAAAAAATATTTGGTCTTTGAGAGAAGAAATGCTGAATGGAAAAGATCTTAGGAAAAAAATCACCAGAGTGTTAAGAAATTCTGGAGAAACACATACTCGAGTGTCCTATTTCAAACTAATTGAAATATCACAGCCTACCCATTTCATGTCAGGAGTTCAATTTATTTCTTTTAATAACACTAGGAAGACGTGTTTTAGTGTGCACCAGCGTGCTGGGGCCAGCATCTCCAATGGTATAGAACGTAATAATCTCTCCCTGATATATCCGATTACATATTTTCCTAAATTAAATGGAAAAAAAAAGGACAAAAACTAAGGGAAAATTTCTTTTAGGGAATGTTTTGGTTCATATGCCAAGTCTTACTTTATTTTTTATTTTTATTTAAAAAAATTTTTAGGGGTGCCCTGGTGGCTCAATCTGTTACGCGTCCAACTTCAGCTTGGGTCATGATCTCGTGACCCGAGGGTTCAAGCCCCCTGTTGGGATCTTTGCTGACAGCTCAGAGCCTGGAGCCTGCTTCAGATTTGGATTCTGTGTCTCCTTCTCTCTCTGTCCCTTCCCTGCTCATGCTGTCTGACTGTCTGTCTCTCTCTCTCTTAAAAATAAATAAATGTGAGCAGGGAAGAGGCAGAGAGAGAGGGAGACAGAATCTGAATCAGGCTCCAGGCTCTGAGCTGTCAGCACCCATGAACTGTGAGATCACGACCTGAGCTGAAGTTGGACGCTTAACAGACTGAGCCACCCAGACACCCTATACACCAAGTTTTAAAACAACAACTACCCACACTGATATTGCTGTTACTATTGCCACCTAAGTATATGTTTTTCTCTATTGGTCAAAATATTCAAGACTTTCTGAGTCACTGTATTGCTATCATTGTCACTGTTTATTCACAAATAGGACCTACTTTATCACTGTATAATAATAAAGAGTAACAGAAAGAATATGTCATCAATACAGAAACCAGGGCAGAAAATGTAACTGTTTAACACACAATAGCTCTGTGCTTATAAAAGGAGATGCACTAATGCAAGTATGAAGTTTTCTCCAAAATGTATATCGAGTGAAGTTCCTACAGGCTCTGTCTTCCTTCTGATAGGATTAGGTTGTGCTATTTCAACTTTCTCCTTCCTTTTAAGAAATGGTACAGCCTTTCCCCGGTCCCTTTGCACTCTTAACACCCCATGTTCAACCTCTGTGTTGCTGTGACTGCCGTTACTGCTGAGGTCGCTGGTGGGGAAGAGCACAGTGCAGCGAGCCGAGTGCAGTCTTGCGGCCAGGAGTGTGAAGGGGACATTTTAACCAGCGCATTCACTGTAAGCTGAGCTTCTGGATTCAACTTCAACAACTTCTGACAGTTTTGACAATGAAGGAGTAGCTTGGCATTTTCTTCTTGGGAACATAAGTGCCATCTATCATTCCAGTTGTCTAGTGATTTCAAGAGCTGCAGAGGAGAGACTGAAGTGCTTTTTCTGGAACACGTCTCAGGTGAGAAAACCAAAGATCAAGTAGTGTCAAACAGAAATGGGATTCTTCTGTAAAAGTCTAGAAAACTAAGAGAAGATATGCTGAATAGGAGTTTATAAAGATGGATCTCACCAAAATAAATAGCATTGAAATATATAAAAATTCAAAGGATTCAAAGAAATTACTCAAGGGATTTCAGCATCTGATGGGAATTATGAAAGATTATATCTAGTTTTATGAATTGATTCATATCACTTTGAATCATTTTTGAGACTGAAATTTTAAACGTAGAGGATGAGATTTAAATCTACTTAATTATTCATGTTTCAATAATTTTCGACCTTTGTCCAAAAATGGATCCCATTTCTAACCACATACCGGTTACAGTAAATTGAACAAGTTACTTGACCCTTCTGCTTTCCAAAGGTAACATCTGTAGACCAGGGGTAATTTTGGTACTTGCCTGAGTAATTACCTTAGCATTATTTATGTAAAGCGCTTAGAAAGTGTTCCATAAGTGCCCTATACACGTCAGCTGCCAGTCTTATTATAAGCCAAAGCATATTCATAGTATGCACAGTTTAAGTAACTTATATGCATTCCATGTTTGCAAATCACTGATTGGCAGAAGCTCATATAGTGTGTTTATTTGTTTTGATTTTGAGTTTTATAGTTATTTGAACAGACTTTTAGACCTAAGCTTCCTAAGTACATAGATGTCAAAATTATGGGAAGTATAATATATTAAATGTCAAAACTCGTAATCGTATGAAGTAAAATATATGAAATGTGAGTAACAGTAATCCCTCCAGTCTCTTTCTGTTTGTATCTCATTCAAAGTATTTTCTTTCCTAGTTCGGTTTTCAGCATATGATGCATTGTCAGGAATTTAAGAGGTATGCGAAAGAGACAAAATAGATGCTGAGACCCAGGCACTCCATTCTTCCTTTAGTTCAAAGACAAGGGAGCAAGAGAAAGGAAATAGAAAGTCCCAAACAGCTCTCAGTCATGGATTTCATCATCTCAAAAGAGGCACAGAAAACAAAATTGAAGTTTTCAAAAAATAAAAATGCCTGGAGGAACTCGCTTTGCTAAGAGAGTTCTTCTTTCCTGAGTGTGGTTGTTAACAAGGAAGGCAATTATTAAGTTCTGCAAGAATAGACATGAAAACCCACCAGTCTTATATGGGAAACTATGTTTAAATACCATAAATAAAATATTTATGACTGTGTTAACAGAAGTCATGTCTGAATAACAGATTTACTCTGGCATAGATGGAACAGTGGAGGATGAAGAAGATCCTTTGGGTGCCACCTGAGAAAGCAGCTGGACTAGAATCCAGCTCTCCCTGAAGTTTGCTTTCAGGCAAGTGCCAGATGGATTGCACATTAGATAAGATTTTGTCTGGAACATTTCCTGGTGTCACTGTCCAGAGATTTTCTTATGAGCTTTCACGGTAGCAATTTTGAGTTGGACTTTCTGGTAGGGATAAAGAATTTTTATAATTTCTATATTGATACTGGCAGCTTGAATCATCCTCCTTTTTAAAAATTGTAATTACCTCTTTCAATTACTTTATTTTGGGCATAGACTATAAAGTATTTAATAGGTTGGCATTGTGTTTAGAATTTATAAAAGATGCTAAAATAACAGCATCAGTTACTACAGAGTATTCATTGTTTGGAAAGGGATAGAGTCAAATGGCATTGATTTCTGGCATAATGTACTATGACCCTCATCCATCTGTTCAGGACCTGATGCAGAAATCAATAGAATCTTTTCCTGGGGAAGCCCAAGGCATTCTCTGCATTGAGTCATAGGGCTTCCAGATTGCTAATGTGATTAAAAAATAATAAAGGCCTTTCAGAAGCTTTATTCTCCAACATACTCTAAAAAGTTTTTCCTTAGAAAGAGCTTTTTTTGATCAAATTTTGTAATTCAGTTTATTTCTTTCATTCTTTACAATTGAATTATAGTACAGTTCCATTGATTATATTTAAGACTCCCAGCTGAGTTCAAGTAAAAGTGCATTTGCAGACTTGTTTAAAATCTACCGTTCGTACAATAGGACTATGCTTAAAGTATTAATAAATATTTATGGTAGAATATTTCAAGGTTGTTAGAAACTCTGTCTTTAGCTTTGGACAGCAGGAGGGATTTGTAATGCTTTAAGAAATTTCTAAAAACGTATAGCTTTTGCTATTACTTCAGATATATCTAAAACTGCTATTTTTTTCTTGGACTACAAACAAAAACTGTTAATTTGTTAATAGCTAAAAAGGTTTCAAAAATTTTATTGTGCTAAAAAAATCTCATGTTTGCAAAAGCCTGAGAATTTGAACAGTAGCTTTTGCTTCAGCCGTTGAAAAAAAAAAGACAAAAATTTTTTCACATGCTTCTGAAAGGACACTGTGGCCTGAATCAAAGAAAAATTGAAGTTTCATTGAAAGTGGGAGGAAGTGGTGCTCACTCCTTCATATGATACGATTATAACAGATTTTATTTTCTTCTCTGACCTAAGTGGTTGTTAGGAACAGGACTTGTGTAAATGCTGGAGATAGTAATTCCCTTAGCACATTTCCTATCTGTGCTTCAAGGCATTTTCTGTCCTGGGGCAGCTTTCTAGAAAAGGCAATTCGTGAAAGTATATAGATGAGGAAATAATGTTGGTTAAGGAGTCAAATTCATTGCAAATTGATTCACAATGAGTTTGTAAAATCTTTATTATAGAAATTTTTGAAGAAAAAATTGCGACGCTGTAATAATTTCTGTAAATGTGTAGTCCTGGTCAAATACATGATAATCCAAGAAAAATAGAGAGTTGCCTATGATACATATACCTTTCTCATGAGTAGTTTGCCTTTTTGGATTTTTTTTAATGTTTATTTATTTTTGAGAGAGAGAGAAAGAGAGGGGCGAAGGGGCAGAGAGAGAGGGAGACAGTATCTGAAGCAGGCTCCAGGTTCTGAGCTGACGTGGGGCTGGAACCCATGAACCATGAGATCATGACCTGAGCAGAAGTCAGACACTTAACACACTGAGTCACCCAGGCGCCCCAGGTTTGCTTATTTGAATTAACATTTACTCCACTTAATATCACTATAGTCCTTGAAATTAAAAAGGTTATAGTATACTTCGGAATGATGCCAGTTATCTGAAAATAGATATGGTAGATTCTCATTGTTTGCAGTGGTTAAGGTTTATAAAATCACTGCAAACACTGAATTAATGACTACTGAGTTATTACTCCTAGCAGAAATACAGTTAGTTTCCTGAGAGCCTCTGCTCACAAATTTTTTTATAACCTGATCAATACATAACCTTGGTTTGTGTCTATCTCTAATTAAAGACACTTAATATATATTATTAATTCTTTAATATTAAACTTTCAGGCAATAACACTACAATGCATGCCTTGAATGAAACCTATTCAACACTTTTTGTCCATAAGGCACATCACAGCCTTCTTCAGCTTGGAAACACTGAGCACTACATTTGGGAACCACTTTAAATAGTGAAACAACTTGGCTCTAAAGTCCATAAGAAAACATTTTGTTTATAATATGAGAGCTAAAACAACTAGGTAGAATATGGCTTTGTTTGACCTCAGCTAGGAATGCCTACAGCAGGTGACGCAAATTTTTCATTGCTCTGTGTATGTCCATGAATGACCAAAAGCACTCTGAATACTGATTTGGGGATGCAAATAAATTTTAGCAGGTAGGTGAATTAATAATTCATAAGTACAGAATTCACAAATAATGCAGATTAACTATAATTGGATAAATTCTAATAGTTGTTTTTCTCTACTGTATATTAGGGTTTGCATAGTATGCTTTCTTAATAGATATAATCTGAGTGTTACAAACAAAAGTTACAAACGCATCATTTTTATCATGGAAATTAAAAGCAGAGATAACAAAGATATTAACTTTACTATATTGTATTTCTGATTTTAAATGATTAAACTAGGCAAATTGTCTTCTAAGCAGTTAGAGAGAAACTACTCTCTTGCAGAAAATTCTTTTAATTCAATCATACTTCAGATTAGTACCCAAAGATTTTAGTTTTATGGGAATAAGTATACATTTGGGTCAATGAAAAACTTAATGGAACATGAAAAGCTTGTTAAAACAAAATGAAAATTGCCAGAACTATGTATCTTTAAAAAAAAATTAATCCACATGAAGAATACATAAGACAGGTTTTTAACACAGAGGTTTTAACACAGTTAAGTTGATATTACAAATCTAATAAAATTGAGAGTAAAAATTGTTCCCATCTGTTCAGTAGCTGAAGATTAACCAGTTAATAATATAAATTCACCTTATTCACAAATAAGATTATTTGTGAAAGGACCTCAAATGAGGCTAACTGCCACCTTGGAACAAGCCAAGAGTTGAACAAAATGGGATCCATGTTAATTTTTTTTCAGAGCAAGGTTAAAACACACTGGTGAGTAGAATCTGAATTCCTTTCAATGTTATTATAAATGTAAAGAGTTTCATGTAAGCAGGTTATACAATAAAAATTTGTAAATGATTTAAAAGATAGATGTTTAGTGTGGATTCAGGCATTGGATACTGCAGACATCACTAATTGTTACAAATCCAAGAATTGTTTATAAGCAATCCTCTGTTTTATAGTTTGGATAAAGTGTGGGGTTTTCTACTTAATTATAAATACTTGTACTTGCTTCATAGATTTAGCTTCTACAGTATAAGTTGATGATCCAATTTCAAAATTTTGAATGCAAAATTTATATAATAAAAATTACAATAGAAATAGCACATTTTTAAAGAAAAAATATTTAAAAATTTCTTCTAGATCTTGTAGCAATTTGAGTCACAACAATCAGTCTCATGGGTCTTACAAATTCCAGATAAGTAGTTAAAAGATTTTGATTTTCCAGAATAATGAATAGTTTAAATGCAGTTTAGACATGTGCTATATATAGCAAATATAGTTAAAAGGCCCATCTAAGCTATACTGTTAGAAACAAATAATTCTCATTTTAAAATGCTGTTACAGCAAAACATATATAACGTATTATGTGACAAAAAATCTATGACTATAATCCTTTGAGGAAAAGAAGAAATCAAATTATCTAGAGTCTTTCTTTTTCAGTGGGATAGGATTGGCAATAGTAGTCTGTGTCTGAACACCAGCCCTCCTCTGAGTCGAATTCTAGTGAGATCAGCTCTCACAAATAACCTGTTTCAGAATCTCGTCCCTCTCACCTGCTACAGAACAGAGCATTTGTCTATTTTTTCCTCACTGATGTCCCTATACCTGATTGAAAACCTTATATCTAAAGACTATAGGAACTCCTTTCAAAGTCCTGGTAACACTAAGGTCATGATCAACAGAATGCTCATTAGTTCTAATTTTTGACAATCACACTAAAATCTCTATCGCCCTGGGTAGAACTCTAGGACTTTATGAATCAGTACTTCCACTTAGCCATCTCTCCAGCAAGCTTCACTGACCTAACTAGGGAAATTGAAGATAAAACTTTCCAACCACTCCCTAACTTGTCCTTTTAGTTTGATCAAATTGAATACTTCCAAAGACTCTTAGACAAGCAGAAGATTGATGTGGGGACATAAAAATGAAGGATGTGAGACTTCTAGTTCAGCTCTGACATGTGAAAAGCTTGGGCATCTTTATGCTTATCCTCACAGCATATAAAAATCTTGGACATCTTTATGCTTATCCTTACAAGAAAAAGCAAGGCAAACTGAAAACCAGCAGCTTTGCTTGAACTTTTCAGAGCTGATCTTTGAGCAAATGACCACCCCAAACTCTGGAAAGGCAGTCACACAAAGAGGAATACAGTTCCTGAGCCTTGTTTCTCTAGAGCAGAAGTCTACCATCTTTATAGGAAATGCTAATTTTTTTTCTTTGAATTGCTGAAGCTGAATGTGGGCTGGCAAAGAAGTGAAAAACTCCTGGGAGCTACAGTCCTAGGTGGGTCAACATTTACTTGGGCTTTCACTCCAGGAACCCCACCAGGTTACCTCAGCGATGATTTGAGAAAAATCTGCTCCTGGCTGGGGCTAGGGGAGGGGAACAAAATCCATCTTGAAACTTTCTCAGACTTTTCTTTCTATAAAAGCTAGCTTCAAGGGGAAGGAACTTGCCAGAGGGCAATTCTGAAATCTTCTCGCAACTGAGGGAAGAGAATTTTTCCCCAGATCCAACTTCTCTGTCTTATCTAAGGAGAAAACCAAGAAGCAAGGAAACAAAAACAACAAAAAATACAATCAAAACAAACAAAACATCATAGTTAACAGGGAATAGGGCCTCTAGGAAATGGATTAGGGATAGTACAGCCAGGGAAAAGCCTAAGAGATGAGGGGAAACAAGTTACATCACAGGTGAAGGGACAAAGATACTTGTGAAGACCTCAAAAACACTAACTCACTTAAAGACTGAGTCTAATCAGAATATTATGGAATGCTCCTTCTTCTCCATGCCCTGTCATCACACCCCAAAACCTCTAGTCTATTAAATGGATTAGAGCTGAAAGAGGTACAGAGAATCTCTGAGGAGAAATTTCAAATCCAAGTCAGGAGATGAAACAAGGGACACTAATAAAATTTGGAGTTTCTGGTATCTAGAGCTAAAACAAACTTTAATTATATACCAGCTTCTAGCCATAGTAATATAAATTCTTACACTAAAAGCCTATTTGCCTAATTAATTGTTACCTGACACAGCAAGTAAAACTTTTACCAAAATATTCCAAGGAATGGGAAAAAGACAAGGAAAAATACAGTTTGAGGACACAAAGCAAGCTTCAGAAGTACACTCTGATATGACACAGGTATTCAGATTATCAGACAAGGGATTTAAAATAGCTATGATTAATATGTAAAGAACTCTAATGGAAAAATCAGATAACATGCAAGACCACATGGATCATGTCAGCACATAAAAGGAAACTATAAGAAAGAACCAAAAAGAAATGCTATAAATAAAGAACAGTAGCATTAATGCCCTCAACATGATTATCAGTAAACTCCTCACAACTGAGGAAACGGTAAACCTGAAAATACTCACTAGAAACTTAATCAAACTAAAACACAAAGAGAAAAAAAAAAAGCTGAACCGCATACACAAAAACTATAGAATATCAAAAGGTGCAATATACACATAATTAGAATACCAAGAGAAAAAAAGAGAACAAAGTAGAAGAAATATTTGAAGTAATGATGACAATAACTTTCTAAGATTAATGAAAGGTATTAACACACAGATCCAAGAAGCTCAGAGACCACCAAAGAGGATAAATTGAAAATAAAGGATATTTATACCAAAACCCTATCCTATCAGTTTTCTCGAGATAGGGTACTTTTTGTTTTCTCTTGTACAAATATTTTTCAAAGGGCATATGATGCTAACCACCTCTTCCTGAAATGTGACTTGCCAATACTTTGCTTATTTTATGGGGCAGTCGTAGCTATTCTGTTGGTTCTGAAGGTATGTATCATCTGAACAAATAGGTTATATGTGTCATAGCCACCTCTCCTGAGCCATTAGAGCAGGACCTGTTGTTGATTGCTAATTTTCTTCCAAAGTTTACTCAAAAGGTGCTTGCTCAACTTTTATTCTGCCTTTATATCTAAGATTCAACTTACTCTTAAGACATATACAGGGAAGTTTACATTTAATTACCATGCACTCAGCTGCTTTATAGTATCTATGGACAAGAAACTCAGAAATAAAAAGGAATTAAAATGTTCTATAGTCAAGCCTCATTTATCAGTACAAACTATCTCTGATTTATATACTTTAAAACACCACATTCTATAGCTGACAATCCATGTTGTATGGCCTTGACTTATTTTTTAAGTTGAGGACATCATAAATCATATTCTGGAAGATACCCCCGGTGTACTACCTGCTCTCCTTCCATTACCATTCAAATGGTATAGTTATAAACAGAACTTTAAGAAGATATTGAGAACATCATCACATGCTTTGTGGATCTTTCTACTTTTATAGAACTTTTCAGTAAGAGAACATATGTCAAGTGCCTCTTTGGAGTATGTCTGGTGTATACAAATTTCACATCTTTGTATTGTTATGTGGCAAAAAGTCATATGTCTTATAAATAAGAGTTCATAACTAGTTTTTACTAAAGTATGGATTCTCTAAAAGGAGAAAATATATATAGATGGCTAGACAGATCTATCTATTCACCCATCCATCTATCTACCTATATACCCAACATCCTGGGTATTCAGGGAATATTACTTTTACTGAATAAATCTTTAGGAATTTTATTTTCAAATTAATGATGACGCCCTCAAAATAGTTATTTTAAGTAGGTTATATAATTTCAAATTATTCAGGCAATACAAGCAAACCTCTGTTACTTTGAAAATAGCTACTTTTTTAAAAATGTTAAGATTTTTATTTGTAAAAATCAATTTCTGAAGTTTACTCTGACAGCTACATGTATTTATATTCAAGGAACTTTTCCGTTTTTGCCGGTAGCTCCACAGTCCACCAGAAAACATAATGTAGTAGGCATTTCTTAATTGGTTAATAGAATCATCAAGTTTAAGTCTTCATGGACACTTTGGGCAGTTTGGAAACAACCTTATTCAACATACTCATTCCCTCACTGAATTGATGAAGAATTAAGGTTCAGACTCAGGAAGTGGCTTGCCCAAATTAACAAAATTCTGAGATTCTCGGCTAATGAAAATAGAATTAATTTACAGTAGAATTTGTTTTTGAATTGTTAGAAATAGTAAAAAGGGGAAAAATATCAGAGCATTTGAGGGCCATGAAAAATATAATTTGAGACACATTATAGGAGAATAAACTATGGTATTATAATTTCCTTTTTAAAAATAAGATAATGGGAGATATCTAATGATAGTTATTAAAATATAGATTAAGACTTACATTATAGATTCTATTCTATTGATGGGAACGTTACAGAAGAACCAATACTTTGCCCCATGGGACTTCAAATTCTCTCAAGTATCCTACTTAGATTTAATCATTTTTTACTCCTTGTTAATATGCTTTTAATATTGATATGTTCTTAAGATAATATAATCTTATAGCTCTAAGGAACTATGCAGAGATCCATTTAGAACAGCTCATTTATTTTATAAAATAAAATTTTTTATAAATAAATTTTTAAATAAAATTATTTATAAAATAAATGAAAAACTCATTTATATCTCATCAGGGAGTATGATGTCTCCTCAGGGAGGATGGAAGTTCTTGTTTTTCTCAAGTGTATGTGCTATGCTCTTTCCAGCTAAACTTGGAGCATATCTTTTCTTTTTTACATAGCTTTTATCTGATTAGACATTAATCATTTTAATACTATTTTCAATACCTAAAAAACTTTAAGGAAATATTGACTAACTCTCAAGATCTTCTAGAGTAAATCCTGAATGGAAATTTACATAGCAAAATGAGCTCTTACAAGTTCAGGTCACAATTTTAGAATTTAGAATTAAGATTAGCTTTCCCTATGCAGATATATTCTAAAGACAAATAGTGCAAGTAAGAACAGTTTTTAAAAAGTCTATCATCAATTGACTTATCTAAAATTCAATTCTCCCGTGGCTTTAATAGTGCTTCTGCATTGTGAGTTCAGAGAACTCAGTAGTAGGTTCTTTTAGAATCTCTGTCTTTTTGAACTTCCTACCTGATATGTCATTTTACACGTTGTAATAAATTAGCTACAAGATGTGAAGAAAACTTTAGCAGCAGTTTTCTACTTTTGTCTCTGATATATATTTAAACACACTATTCTAAAGATAAAAAGAGAGACTGCTTTAAGATAAAAGAAAATTTCAGCAAACATGTATATAATTCCTCTATTGGTACAGTAAAGCAAACAAAAAATAAACAAACAAGCAAAAGAAAAACATTTGTAGGTCCTTCCTTCTTTTCTCTCTTAATATAGTTAAGACTATTGAATTCATACAGCATTTTTTTCCCTCTAAAATTCCTTGTGCAATACCTTGCAGAGTAATTTATACCAGTTTAATATATTAGAAACAAACTCCACACAGCTATGTTTGCAGAGGTAGCACTTTTGTGGTGATTTTTAGCAAGTAATGTGAATGAAAATTGTAAAAGTAATATCATTATATGATAATCATCTTCTTTTAAAAATTTTTTTCTGCTAGCATGGAGGTTTGGAGATTGTTTGTCAATAGGGGATACTCTTCTTTCCTGGAAAATAGTCTATCTCTCAATTTAAGAAATACATTTTTCTTTTATAAAAATGAATTCAATTAGGAGAACAATTCACTATGTTTATAACAGGACTACTGGATGTGATGTCTCTGACTGAAGAGACAAGCTGACTGCTACTGTGGTTATTTCTGTTGCTATTTTAGGAATAGCCTGTTAACTTCTGTTAAAGATTTAGCACTGACTGAATGGCAATACAGTATTTGAGCTAACACTGAACTCAAAAGGAACAGCCGGTTGCATGAGCATAATAGATTGATTTTTCATATTGACGTGTAACAATCAGGATGCTTTTGGTTCCAAATAAAATTCCTGCCACACACTGGCTCAAACAATAAAGAAATTTAAAAAGTGTAGAAGTTTTGTAGGCTTCAAGTTTGTTAGATTTTGCAGCTCAAGAATATCATTAAGGGCTCAGGTTCCTCCATCTCTCCCGTCTACCTTGTACAATATTAATTTCTTTCCCTATGTTTATAATATGGCTACATAAATCAAAGAACTGATTATTTTCTTATGTGCAAATCTCCTCTTTCATATCCATCGAATAAATCTTACCCTGTGTTCTAATTTAGCATAAGTCACCTGCTCGTTGCTGGGGGAAAACCCTACAGTGACCCATGTAGGTTCCTCAACCCGAAACTAGCGAGGGAAATGGGCGACCTGACTGGTTTTGCTAATTAAAGATCATTCCTGAATCTGGAGTCAATTCCCCAAGTTGTATGCTTTTATCCATGAAAGAAGGCTGGAATGTATATTGAAGACTTACCTATAATAGGTTCATTTTTCCTATATAGTAGCCTCCTCCTATAGATGAACATAAACAACAGAACTTAAGAAAAAGCTATTTAGGGAAATAAGAATATGAATAGACACGAAAACAACAGAGATCTAAACTTTCCTTATTTTCAGCAAGGACATCATTTTTCACAAAACCCTATTTCCCTAACGGAAGATTAACAATAATAAGGACTAAATATATCATTAAATTCTAGTTTAGACCTTTTTCCCCTCAGTCTAAATGAGTGCCTTTTGGGTAATTTATTCAATGAACTTAAAGTTTAACTTCCTATCACATCTGTCTTTCCAGCCTCCTGGAGTCCTGATTCCGCTTCCTCCTTTTCTGAACAGTATCTGAGTACAGGAGGAACTGGCATTTTCTCAAGTTGTTGGCAGGGGACCTCTGTTCACACAAAGCCATTTCTGCAGCTTGGTCATGGCTCATTACTACTAGGCTCTGGGCTAGACTATCCTCACAGCCTGATAGCTGGAGACTTTGCAGCTGGTATGCCACTTAATCTGCTCTAAACAGAGACGATTGTCTCAAGACAATTGCTCCCAGAAAGGTGGGCCATTGCTCTTTGTTGGCCAGGTACCAGTCAGGCTCTTTATATCTGCAGATCACCTGATATCTGACTCTAACTTCTACTTGGTCCCCTGGCTTTGGTGATTTCCCACACTTTCAAATATAGCATTTCATAGCTTCTTGTTATTGGGAATTCTCTGGTTTCAGGACTATTTGGGTAGCCACCAAAGAGCACTTAGTGACTTCTGAAGTTTTTTGGAGCGTTCAGTGGAGGACCTATGGCATTGGCATAGAATTGGCTGAGCAAGAATTAATTTACTTGCATAAGCTCTTTTGGGACATTAACTCTCTGGCAAGGACTCAGTAGGAATAGGCAAACTCACAGATATGGTGGCTCTGAGAAGTGTAGAGAAAGCGGTGGCCCACGCTAAATGAAGTTGAAATGTCTGAATTATCATGGAAGGGGTTAAAGAGCCCAGTAAGACAGGCATGTTGGAATGAGCATATTATGAGGAGCTCCAAGGTCTCTCAGAGGAATAGTATATTGATGAGAGGGTCCAGAGGACAATCAGTCATATTCACCAGGAATGTGCTGCCCGAGAGGGGCACCAGCATCACTAACAAGTTCAGTGGTAGCTCTCATCGGCAGGTTAGGACTTGTATGAGGAGAGGTGGCCACAGAGGTTTGCAAGGAGACTGATGAGGACCTAAAACAATAGAGACCAGGGATGGCACTTAGCCACCAGAAGACGGGGCCTGCAACTATAACAGCAACCTCAGCCACATTGACTTTTTTGTCACTGACGTCTTGATGCATGTTTGTTATAGCAACTAGGATTCCCTCACAGGGAAGTGAAACTTAAAGGGGCTGCCATAACATAAAACTAATACATGTGGTACTAACTTAGACATCATGTACTAGATGGTGAGGAAATGTGAGGAGCCCCATTTAGTTAGTAATCCATTGCTGAAAGTCAGATGCATTGTGCAAAACTAACCAAGAGCCTATATATTATTTTTCACAAAAGGAAGAACTAAAAAAATTTATTACCCCTGAAATTCCAACCAGTTTCCTTAAATGTAACTAAACTTAGTAATATGTCTGTAAATAAAAAATCTTATTGTTTAAATGAAATATCATTTTTTAAGTTTATTTTATTTATTTTGAGAGAGAGAGATAGAGAGAAAGTGAGCATGGGGACCGGCAGAGAGGGAGGGAGAGAGAAAGAATCCCAAGCAGGCTCTGTGTGGTGAGCATGGAGCTGACTTGGGTGGGACTCAATCTCATGAATTGTGAGATCGTGATCTGAGCCAAAATGTAAGGTCAGACCCTTAATTGACTGAGTCACCCAGGTGCTCCTAGATGAAAAATCATAAAATTATTACTTTCCAATAACTAATAATAGCTTTGCCTATGGAAATGTATTTCGTTTGCATACCATTTATATGCAACTTGATCTCCAACACACTTATGTATAGTTCTGACATTCTGTCAGTTATAGTTAGGATGTATCTCAAGATTCACCTTCAATATTTTGTTCTTTAGAATGTTATATTGAGTTTGGGGAACATAGTATGTATATATATATGTATATATATATGTACACACACATTTATGTAAGTGTATATTTAAATATGAGCTGAAAATGGATTACTGAGAAATCTATTAACATTGTATATTGAAAATAAGATGTTTTGTACTGAGAAGATTTTAAATGGCAGATAGTTTACAGAATGAAAGCTGGAGATACTAGTTATGCATTGAAAAGGGAGTGGGATCAATGGATGTATGTTTGGGGAATTTTCAGAGTCAAGATATTAGATGCAGTGAATTCGGAAGATAAGAGATACTGGCAAGAAATGCTTAAACTGGAAAAGATTTTGGCATCAAATATCTTCAAATCTAGTAGAAACCAATGTCAGATAGTAATAAAAAAAGACTGTCCTGCCCTCTCACCACTTCTCACTTGCTCCCGCCAGCCCTGGGGACTTCAGAGGTCTCGTGTCTCATAAGAGTGTATGAACCCAAGATGGAAGACTGCATGGCCAGCTTCCAGCCTTCTTTGTTCCAAGCTAGAAAGTGGAGGGGTTTTAACTTTGAACAAGCAATCTTGTTCAGCGGTGATGGCTTGACTCCCTTTTGTCATCATTTCCTAATTCTCCAGAGCTCCTTTCTCCTCCAGATCTGTGCATGTCTCAGCTGTAATTCTGCAGGTAAGGATATCTGCATCAGCCAGCCTGGAATGGCTCACGTGTTAGCCCCTGTTACTTTGCAGTCCACCCCACGAAAGGCTGCCTCTTGGTTCTCAATGCCCTTCACCAGGCCTTCATTCACAAAACAAGGATGTTTCCTCCTCCTCCTTCTTTTTTCTTCTTTAATCAAGATGCCATCAGTTCCTTACCCCGACCCCACCCTATCCCACCATGTAGAAACTTTTCTCTGCCTCACCATTATATCCATAGTTACTTCGGCTTTCCTAATTCTTTTCAGTCATGTATGACGATTATTTAGCAACAAGATGCCAAAATTTTTCCCCTGCTGAGAAGCACAGTTTCCTCTCCACAGTGCCAAAATCCATCCCACAGTTGACATCTTCAAAATACAATTATTCCTTTTCTCCCTTTCTTCCTTCTCCACTATCTGAGGGAGGATTTAGCACTGTTACCTCCACTACCTCCTATATCACCTCTTAGGTTTTAGGAGGTACAGAGTACTGTCGAGGATTCTCTCATAGTATATCCTCTTTTGTTCCATGTTTCATATTTTGTGTTCCCAGACAGATGATCAACCCATTAAAATACGACAGTTTATAGGTATGAACATATTCTGTCGGTGGTTATATGTATTTATGTTCACATATCATTAGTTTTCTTTCTCTCCTGAACTGTCTCCAAGTCTCAGTACACTTTTTTTATTTGGATACTGTTTCCTTCCTCTTTCTCTCCTTCCCTTTCTCCCTTTCTCCCTCTCTCCCTTTCCTTCTTTCTTTCTTTCCCTTTCTTTCTTTCTTTCTTTCTTTCTTTCTTTCTTTCTTTCTTTCTTCCTTCCTTCCTTCCTTCCTTCCTTCCTTCCTTCCTTCCTTCCTTCCTTCCTTCCTTCCTTCCTTTCTGTCTTTCTGTTTTTCTTCTTTCTTTCTTTCTTTCTTTCTTTCTTTCTTTCTTTCTTTCTTTCTTTCTTTCTTTCTTTCTTTCTTCTTCTTTCTTTCTTTCTTTCCCCTTCCCTTCCCTTCTCTTCCCTTCCCTTCCCTTCCTTTCCTTTCCTTTCCTTTCCTTTCCTTTCCTTTCCTTTCCTTTCCTTTCCTTTCCTTTCCTTTCCTTTCCTTTCCTTTCCTTTCTTTTTTCCTTCCCTTCCCTTCTTTCCTTTTCTTTCCTCTTTCCAGAGACATAGAACAGTGTCCAGAATCTCATCTTTCTTCCACCTGCTCCCTGAAACCCAGGTCCTGCAGGGTGACACAGGTGGCACATGGGGATGCATTATAGAGGAGGAACCCTGAGCACAGGGAACACAGATTTTTCAAAATGTTTAATAAGACTGCCTGATCTTCGCCAAATAGGGAGACAATATTTTTATTGCAATGGCAGTAAACATATCTGCCCTTCGTTATCTCTGTCTCCTGAAGTTGTTTGCTCTCCAAACATCCTTGAAAACATAGGTCAGAGCAAAGGCAGGCTGCTCGTGAGACAGGCAGAATAGAAAGAGACTTAGAAATTGTCTCCCAATCTTCCTTCTATGCAATTTTTACTCTCTCCTCCCTAAACACCCCTCTCTGAGCCTCATACTGTCTGATAACCTTTTTTTGTTGCAATCATCTACAAACCTTAGGTTACTTCTCATTTTCTGAAGATTTCTGAAAAAATCAGTATATTGATTACTCTGAATACAATTGCCTTTTGGTTCTATAACTTATTTTCCTCATGATCTTAACCTTTACTCTATTTTCTGATTATTTGTGAAATTGAACATAATTTCATATATTGCATATTTAATGGATAGTATTTTCTTTCAGATGCTTTTGATGGTCTTATTCCTTAGCGAGTATTTATAATATTTTAAATTCCAGTATGGCCAATATTATTGATATATGGCATCTGCTTTCTTTTCTTCTTTTGTAGCTACCTTGTTATTTCTGTCAGAGAGTTTGAAAGAATTTTATTTTTATCTTTTAGATTCAGAATTTGGAAATGCCATGAAATTTTTTTCATCATCCACCTGAAAAACAGGTGAGTCCTTTTAGTTTGCAAATTCACATGTTTTTTCCTTTAGGAATTTTTACTGTTATTATTTGTGTAATTATTACCTATCTTCCATACTTGAATTCCCCTCCCCTCATTTGGACCTATTATATTACATCTCCTGTTCCCTTGCTTCTTCCATATAATATCTATCTCTGTATGTATCTGTACTGTAAGATATTTTAAAATATTGTTTATTTTTTGAGAGAGAGAGAGGGAGTGGGAGAGAGAGAGAGGGAGAGAGAGAAAGCATAGGGGAGGCGTAGAGAGAGAGAGAGAGAGAGACAGAGGATCTGAAGCAGACTCTATGCTGACAGCAGAGGGCCCTATGCGGGGCTCAAACTCACAAACTGTGAAATCATGACCTGAGCCAAAGTCAGACTTAACCGACAACCCACACCAGCCTCCCTATAAGATATTTTTTGAACTTAAACTTTCAAACCAATAAAACAAGTCTTAAGAGTAACATGCTTTGCTTGAATCATTTCTTGATTCTTTTAGTTTGTTAAGATAAACTTGGTTCCTGAGTGCGTTTTATTTTTTGTGTGATGCATTGCATATTACGTGCTTTATTATTTGATTATTCAGGTATTTTACAACAAATTTTTCAAGTAATTCTATAGGTTTAATTTTTGTCTTCTGAAATCTTCATCACCTTGACTCTCTGACTACTAGACTCCCTTATATAATATGTTATATGTATTTTTAATTTACAAGCTCATCTTAACTCACATCTAGTTATTGTCATATTCTTATAAGAATCCCTTAGGTGGTGAAAGGCAAAGAAATGTTGACCTTTTAGGGTACAAATATAAGGAAATGACCAAGATTATTTCAGTGTTCCACTTAGCTTGATGGAAATTTATATAGGTTTCTTCTTAACCAACCACAAATGCCTAATCTCCTTTTTCTTAAACATTTACCTTAAAAAACTTACAATTGTGATTTTTTTCTGTGCCAAAATTTTCTTGCCATGTTTACAACTCAGGAAAGTCTTTCTTCGAAACCTAGGAGCTATAATTTTGAAATGCAATCATCAAAGAAGATAGTACCCCTCTTTCTTAGTCTGTTGGAATGTAGGAGGCTGAATTCAATGGGCACCAATAAGGAAACAGATGGCTTAATCACAGAGAAAATAAATGGGTAAAAATTCAATGTGCTTGACACATCCCACTGATGAAATTCCCCTCTAACATTCTCCAGTACTTTTCCACTAGCACCCTTCAGGACTTAAAAACCTTTCTGATTTTTTAATTTAATTTAATTTAATTTAAATTTTTTTGGTCAGAGTTGAGTTTAGTCTCTCACTCCTGTTGCAATAATCTTAAGAATTTTTTAAACTTTATTTATTTTGAAAAGAAAGAGAGAGTGAGCATGAGCAGGAAAGGGACAGAGAAGGAGAGAATCCCAAGCAGGTTCCATGCCATCAGCCCAGAGCCCGATGCAGGGGTCACACCCACCAACTCTGAGATCATAACCTGAGCTTAAATCAAGAGCTGAACGCTTAGCTAGCTGAGCCATCTCTCTATTGCAATAGTTTTGAATAAGTCCTTACTTGTTTCGCTTTGGTGCAATTTTTGCCTTGACAGAACCTAGGAAGTCTGCTGCTCTGTAATTTCCATCTCAGTGTCAGAAGAGACTCAGCTCACCAATCAATCCTCTCTTGGGCTCTAGAGAGTCAAGGACACTCATTATCTTCATAAGAGTATCTTCAGCATGACTATCATGCACAGTCCTTTGAATGTCAAGCTTGTGCCTAGATCTGCCACTTTCCAATTCTTGACCTAGCTCTGAAGCTTTTTCTAGACACGTGTGCAAGCCAAATGGCTGTCTAGTCACCCAAACCATGTAATCTTTCAATTATCAAAGTACTAGGTGTTTATAGATATTCTAAATAACACAAAAAGCTACCAAATAAAAATGAGAGTTCTGACCTTATCATTCTTTTCTGTATAACACCTTTATTCAGAGGATTGTCAAAAAATGCAAACTTTTGTATTATTTGTTTTATTTTGTGCAAATGTAAAATCATGCAAATCATATTTTTTTCTGTAACTTGTTTTACTTACTCCCTGATATACCTTAAACATATTTAATTTTTAAAGTCTTATAAAGTTAGTACCTTTAAGATACTTGTATGCCACACTCTCACATTAAATGTTGGTCAAAATCAAATGAACTTACCAAACTGGAATACATTGCACACATAGCTATTGAATGATCTGGAAGGAATAAAACCAAGGGCCAAAGAAAAAAGTGTACTTCCTTTGGAAGATTATATCACCATTTACTTTGAACAGAATTTTCTCTCCTAGGGGCCTTTAAATTTCTCTAGTAACACCAGAGACTGCAGAACAATTTTCTTAAACTACAGGTAAATTGGTCGAAAATAAACTAGCTGATTTGACAAAATGATCATAATGACAAATTGCTCAACATGACAAATTGGTCAAAAAATGAATATTTCTACTCATCAGCTTCAAATTATTTGTAATTTTGTGCATTGTGGAGATGTTTGGGCAATTTTTATGTATCTTTAAGAATTTTTTCCTTTTATAAAAAGTTATGGGGGAGGAAGTAATATATTTTGTGAACTCTCAGAGGGTTTGGAAAATTTGTAAGGTTTCTTAGCATTTTGTGTCAATTTTCTTCTCTAAACATGTCACTGAATGTGCACTGAGGTTGCCCATATTTCCTTCTACTGCTTCAATCTTGAAAGCAGAAATTGTTTGAAATTGTAGCAATAATAGCATAGAAGGGTAAAAAAAGTCTGCTTAAAATGTTTCTGGAAAAACCTTGCTTTAAAGTAAAATACATATGCACAGAGAAAAGACAAAAACATGATCAAAGTAAATGAAGCAGATATCATTAACAGAATACAAACTAATTTAAAAAATAATGACTTTAGAAAATAGAAAGTATTATCCAAATGGTGGTTAAAGTTTTGAAATTTTCTACAGACAGATCACCAGAAGCTAGAAATAAAATTAAAAATTAATGAACATAAATTCAATAAGCATTATGGTTAAAAGAGAATTAAAAATTTTTAATGTTTTATTTATTTTTGAGAGAGAGAGAGAGAGAGAGAGAGAGAGAGAGAACAGGGGAGGGTCAGAGAGAGAGGAAGACACAAAATCTGAATCAGGCTCCAGGCTCTGAGCTGTCAGCACAGAACCTGATACAGGGCTCAAACCCACAAACTGTGAGATAATGACCTGAGCCAAAGTCTCAACAATCTAAACTTTCTGGGATGCAGCAAAGGCAGTTCTAAGAGGAAAGTATATTGCAATCCAGGTCTATTTCAACAAACTAGAAAAAGTGCAAATTTAAAATCTAAGAGAGCACCTAAAGGAACTATAAGGGGAGCAGCAAGAGCACCTCAAACCCAGGAGAAAAAGAGAAATAATAAAGATCAGGGCAGAAATAAACAATATAGAATTCAAAAAAACAGTTGAACAGATCAATGAAACCAAGAGTTGGTTTATTGAACAAATAAACAAAATTGATAAACCTCTAGCCAGACTCCTCAGAGGGGGAAAAAAAAAGAGAGAGAGAACACCCAAATAGACAAAATCATGAATGAAAATGGATGTATTACAACTAATCCCTCAGAAATACAAGCAATCATCAGAGATTCCTATGAAAAATTATATGCCAATCAACTGGACAACCTAGAAGAAATGGACAAATTCCTAAACACACATGCACTACCAAAATTCAAACGGGAAGAGATAGAAACTATGAACATACCCATAACCAGTGAAGAAAGCGAATCAGTTATCAAAAATCTCCCAACGAATAAGAGCCCAGGGCCAGATGGATTCCCAGGGGAATTCTACCAGACATTTAAAGCAGAGCTAATACCCATTCTTCACAAGCTATTCCAAAAAATAGAAATAGAAGGAAAACTTCTGAACTCATTCTATGAAGCCAGCATCACTTTGATTCCCAAACCAGACAGAAACCCAACAAAAAAAGAGAACTACAGGCCAATATTCTTAATGAATACAGATGCAAAATCACTCAACAAGATACTAGCAAATAGAATTCAACAGCACATAAAAAGAATTATCCACTATGATCAAGTTGGATTTATTTCTGGGTTACAGAGCTGGTCAATATTCACAAATCCATCAATGTGATACATTACATTAACAAAAGAAAAGATAAAAATCATATGATCCTGTTGATAGATTCAGAAAAAGCATTTGACAAAACACAGCATCCTTTCTTAATAAAAACCCTCATGAAAGAATAGAAGGAACTTACTTAAACATTATAAAGGCAATTTATGAGAAGCCCACAGCTAATATCATCCTAAATGGGGAAAAACTTAGAGATTTCTCGCTGAGATCAGGAACAGGACAGGGGGGGTCCACTCTCAACACTGTTGTTTAACATAGTGGTAAACACTGTACATTAAGGTTGAAAAACTGTCCTGCATGAAAAATATGCTTAGAAATCTTGGGAATAAGAGCAAAAGAAAACATTATTGTGTTTAAGAAAAGATTAAAGTTCTTGTAATGTGCCATCTAAAATGTGGACATTCATTCTTGGAGTCGCTTAGGTATAGGGAGTTCTTGCTTCTGCCCATTTCCCTTATTATACTGTGTTTTTACCCAACAGTATTCATTAAGGCAAACGAATCCTTTTCTGAAGAGGTCTTAAGGAAATTGTGGACATACAGCAAACTTTTGACATTAAAACAGGTTATCACACACATAGCCTTTAGTAATGTACATTAAGCATATTTTTTGGACTAGTGACAAGAAAAGATAAACATGCTTGTTAACAATGTCCTAGCATCAGCAGTCACACAACAAAAGGAAATAAAAGGCATCAGAATTGGCAAAGATGAAGTCAAACTGTCACTTTTTGTAGATGACATGATACTCTACATGGAAGACCCAATCGACTGCACCACAAACCTACTAGAACTGATCAATGAATTCAGCAAAATCATGGGATACAAAATTAATGTGTAGAAATCGGTTGCATTTTTATTAATCAATAATAAAGCAACAGAAAGAAAAATCAAGTAACAGATCCCATTCATAATTGCACAAAAAACCATAAAATACCTAGGAATAAACCTAACCAAAGATATAAAAAAAAACCTATACAATAAAAACTATAGAAAACTTATGAAAGAAATTGAAGAAGACACAAAGAAATGGAAAAACATTCCATGCTCATGGATCGGATGAATAAACATTGTGAAAATGTCATTACTACCCAAAGCAATCTACACATTCAATGCAATTCCAATCAAAATTGCACCAGCATTCTTTGCAAAGGTAGAAAAAACAATCCTAAAATTTGTATGGAACCACAAAAGACCCCAAATAGCCAAAGTCATATTGACGAAGAAAACCAAAACGGGAGGCATCACAATCCCAGACTTTAGCCTCTACTACAAAGCTGTCATCATCAAGACAGTATGGTATTGGCACAAAAACAGACACATAGACCAATGGAATAGAATAGAGAACCCAGAACTGGGCCCACAAATGGACAGCCAATTAATTTTTGACAAAGCAGGAAAGAGTAACCGATGGAAAAAAGACTGCCTCTTTAGCAGGTGGTGCTGGGAGAACTGGACAGCAACATGCAGAAGAATGAAACTAGACCACTTTCTTACACCATACACAAAAATAAACTCAAAATGGCCGAAGGACCTGAATATGAGACAGGAAACCATCAACACCCTCGAGGAGAAAGTAGGAAACAGCCTCCTTTACCTCAACTGCAGAAATTTCCTACTCGACACATCCCCAAAGGCAAAGGAAATGAAAGCAAAACTGAACCCTTGGGATCTCATCAAGATAAAAAGCTTCTGCACTGCAAAGGAAACAATCAAGAAAACTAATAGGCAACCGATGGAATGGGAAAAGATAGTTGCAAATGACATATTGGATAAAGGGCAAGTATCCAAAATCTACAAGGAACTCACCAAACTTCACACCTGAAAAATGAATAATCCAGTGATGAAATGGACAGAAGACATGAATAGACACCTCTCCAAGAGGACATCCAGATGGCCAATAGACACATGAAACGATGCTCAGCATCACTCATCATCAGGGAAATAAAAATCAAAACCAGACTGGGATACCACCTCAAACCAGTCAGAGAGGCTGAAAAGAACAAATCAAGAGATTATAGATGTTGGTGAGGATGTGGAGAAATGGGCATCCTCATACACTGTTGGTGAGAATATAAACTGGTGCAGCCACTCTGGAAAACAGTGTGGAGGTTCCTCAAAAAACTATCCATAGAACTCCTTTATGACCCAGCAATAGCACTGCTGGGGATCTATCCAAGGCATACAGAAGTGCTGATGTATAGGGGCACATGTACCCCAATGTTCACAGAAGCACTTTCAACAATAGCTAAATCATGGAAGAGCCTATATGTCCATCAACTGATGAATGGATCAACAAGATGTGGTTTATCTATACAATGGAATACCACATGGCCATGAGAAAGAATGAAACCTGGCCATTTGTGGCAACGTGGATGGACCTCAGGGGTGTCATGCTAAGTGAAATAAGTCAGGCAGAAAAGGACAGATACCATATGTTTTCACTCATAAGTCTAACAGGAGAAACCTAACAGAGGACCATGGGGAGGGGAAGGAGGAAAAAGAGTTAGGGAGATGGAGGGAGGTAAATCATGAGAGGCTCTTTGATACTGAAAATGAACTGAGGGCTGAAGGGAGTGGGGGAAAGGAGGGTGATGGTCATGGAGGAGGGCACTTGTTGGAAAGAGCACTGGGTGTTATATTGAAACCAACTTGACAATAAACTATATAAAAATTCATGAACATAAATTCAATAAGCATTATAATTAAAATAGAATTTTTAAAAAATTTAATGTTTTATTTATTTTTGAGACACACACACACACACACACACACACACACACACACACACACACAGCTTGAACAGGTGAGGATTAAGAGAGAGAGGAAGACACAGAATCTGAAGCAGGCTCCAGGCTATGAGCTGTCAGCACATAGCCCGATGCAGGGCTGGAACCCACAAACCGTGAGATCATGACCTGAGCAGAAGTGGATGCTAAAAGGGAATTTTTAAAAAATAGAAGGAACAGAAATGTAAAGATACAGAAGTAGCAAACACATCTATGTGTACAAAGTTAGTAAGATATAAAAATAATCAAAGTCTAGAAATACATTTGCCATTCAACTAATTAATTTTTGACCTCATCGGCTATTTCAAATTTATATATTGAACCAATCACTTATCAGTTAGTATGCATGATGCCTAATTGTCCACAAATACCTTTAATATTACTTTCTGTAAATGTGGAATTAACAAGATATTCTCTACCATGAAAAGAGTGTGGGGTAGGTATAAATTCAAATCTCCATAGGAGAAACTTGCTAACAGTTGATATATTATTTGAAGGAATAAAATATATTTTATGTATAGCTTATGAGTTGAATTTATCTTTATAGAAAACATATATCTCATAGAATGAATTAAAATTAAGTACCTTTAAAATATTATATTTTTAGGGGCACCTGCATGGCTCAGTTGGTTAAATGTTTGACTTTGTCTCAGGTTATGATCTCACAGTTTGTGGGTTCGAGGCCCACACCAGGTTCTGTCCAGACAGCTCCGAGCCTGGAGCCTGTTAAGGATTCTGTGTCTCCCTCTCTGTCTCTGACCCTCCCCTGCTCACACCCTGTCTCTGTCTTTCAAAAAATGAATAAACATTTAAAAATTTTCTTTTACACGTTCTATTTTTAGATACTAAAAGGTACAAATTTAGCTCACATTTATTCTTTGTGGGGTTTTTTTGTGTGTGTCAGAGCAGAAGCCCCTGTTATCTGTCTTTGTGTTCTTGTTTTCTCTAGCATCTGGAACTGGCAGCACATCCCGAAGCAAGCACAAGACTGACAATAGAACTATTCTGGGCAACATTATCATTAAAGGACATGGGACAATTTCCAAAAAAAATGCTCCTTTTAGAAACAAGAAAAAACCTTTTTAACCTTAAGTAAAACAAAGCGACTCCTTAAAATGAAACACAGCATTAACAAAAAACAGTCTTTCCTTAAAAATCAAATATATTTTGAGGAATCTATTGCTACTTAAAGGAAATTCAATTCAGTAGCTTAAGAGGTCATCAGTGAGAAATGTCTCATTTCTAAAGGAAAGTTTTACTTCAAACAAACCAGATATAACATAAATTTTACTTGTTCTTATCAGAATTATATACTTTAAGTATCCAACATATTGAAACTTCTAAAAACAAGGAAGACAGAGCTTTCTTGAAGTGGATCTGTTGGTTTAGTGCAATAATATGAGATGGCAAAAAAAAATATTTCACTTGATAATAAACAAACATTAACCTAAGACCGCTTTAAGGGAAAATGGAATGCAAGAGTCACCAGTGGATCTTAGAATAGTGTCTTTATCATACTAATAAAGCATGTTTATATACTACCCATGAATATAGCTTATTCCCATTTTCCTCTTACTGTTATACTCAATGTTCAAGGTCCTACAATTCCTCCTATGTTGTAGAAATACTTAAGGAAGATAAGTCATCACTTTGACTTTCTTGAGGAATCAAATAGGAAAGGTCTAATGCACAGTATTATCTTTGAATAGGAAGAAAATGGATAAACTAGAAGAATGTGAAAAATGACAATATCCCTGGGCAAATCTCAGGATTTTTTGGAAGGTTACTAGTTGGAAACTTTTTGCCAGGAAATAATGTTAGTTTG
The DNA here is from genome assembly GCF_006229205.1 of Suricata suricatta. Classification (NCBI taxonomy): domain Eukaryota; kingdom Metazoa; phylum Chordata; class Mammalia; order Carnivora; family Herpestidae; genus Suricata; species Suricata suricatta. Next base: position 99,908,934 of record NC_043700.1, read on the forward strand.
AGAGAAATGAATTCAATTTAAAAAGGAGAAAAATTAGTTAGATTCGATTTTAATAATTCTTCATTTAGAATGAGTGTTTGTGTGTGTGTGCGCACGCGCGAGTGCGAATAGGTATAATATTCTATGTTCTAGCTCTGCAGTGATGGAAATCCTTTCATTTATTAAAAATAACAAAAGAAAGTGAATTGGTATAATAATAGCATTTGCTTTGTTAGCAACTTCTCAGGATTCCATAATAGATCCATTAACTTGGGTTATTTCCCTGGAAAGACGAATAAGATCAGAACTTTATTTTCTTCACATATTTGTTCACTAAATTGAATCCATTTGGACGTACTTGGAATTTTCACCAGCCTGGACTAGTCCTAAATACTATCTCAACTCTGGTTTGAGTAGGACTTTTCAATTCAGTCTGATAATCCAAGTGGGAAGATGTCTACCACCCATATGAAAAAATAAATGTGCCTGTTTAAATAATCAGTTTTCTAGAATTGGATCATCCAGAAATGCCTTAAAATATTAGGTTATTTAGTCAAAAGTACAAAATATTGAATTAATATTTTAAAATAAATATATAAAGGGTGCCTGGATTGCTTACTTGGTTGAGTGTCTGACTCTTGGTTTCCATTCAGGTCATAATCCCAGGGTCATGGAATAGAGCCCTGCATCTGCATCAGACACTGTGCTAAGCATGGAGCTTACTTGGGATTCTCTCTCTCTCTCTCTCTCTCTCTCTCTCTCTCTCTCTCTCTCCCTCCCTCTGCTCCTCTTCCTCTCCCTCCCTCTGCTCCTCTTCCTTTGTCCCCTCCCCACTCATACACTCTCTCTGTATCTAAAAAAATAAAAAAAATAGTAAAATAAAATAAATGTACAGTAGGCAAAATCCCTAACTTTATGTTTTTAAGATTCTTGAAAATTTCCCCACCTATATTTCATAAACAGACTCAACAGCTTGGTTTGGAGGATTACTGCTCTTTAAAATGCAAAATTGCTTTTCTCAAAATTGTAATTTTTAAAGTTTTCTAAATTATATAGTGCAGTATTGCCTCTTAGAATAGTTAATAAAAGGTCTCTCAAGGGGACAACTTTTATGCAACAAACAAATCCAGCCTCTATAGCAGTCCTTGAAAAGTCCCTAGGTAACAAATTGCAGACATTTAAGGAACAGCTTCAAACATAAATGCATTTTGTAAGTCATTCAGAAAACTTTTCCTACCAGGATTTACAGGACACAAGAAATACATATTCCTGGGTGTATGCAGATTAGAGCAGCCTCAGTCTGAGGAAGCTATCATCAAAACTCTGTTCACAGTTTTCAGTTTAAAGATTATTGATCCTGACATATGAAATATCACCTTGAGTATGAAATTTAAAATTAAAAATAATGAAGCCCAATAAATAGCTTAGCACATCACATGACATGGCATCACATGCTGGCAAAATTTTTGCTCTTTTTTACAGTGTTGAATGAGCAGTGACAAACAGAACACCATGAGGGAAATTACTCTGTCATATTTCCATATATGAGGGAGAAGAACATGAACATGGCTTAAGATAGGCAAATGCATGTATATATGTTGCATTGTATATAACAGGTACTTGAATGTGCTGTGGTGAACTGTGTTTTAAAATGACAAGTTGGGTGAGCATAGGGTAGGAGTGTCTGCACACATCAAAAAGGAAAGCCGGAGGCAGCAGTGGATGGAATTTTATAATAGAAATCAGCAGATCATTAGCCGAGTCTGTCTGCTGGCTACAAAGCAGGTGGCTTCTGTTTCACAGGAGCTAATTTGGGAAATAAAAGATTTTCAAAGAAACCTGTGCATTGCACTTAAATGTATGCACTTATAAAAATGTTTAACACACAGTTGTGCCAATTTCAAACAATTGCTAAACAATGCATATTCCCAAGTATAATGAGTTTAAAAAGTGTCTTCTACTATTAATATGAAGTGAATAAAGATGAGTAGCCCAACAATCTTGGGACTCTTCCCAAATATTGCTTGAATTTGAAACTAGTAAGATGTTTGGGTGGAAAGATTACATTTGCATAAAGAAGACTGTTTTTGTTTCTAAAAAGTAAATACAGGGACACCTGGGTGGCTCAGTTGGTTAAACATCCAACTCTTGGTTTCAGCTCTAGGGTCATAATCTCCCAGTTCGTGAGATTGAGCCCTGCATTGTGGAGCCTGCTTGAGATTCTCTCTCTCTCCCTCTCTCTCTGTCCCCGTCATCTCTTTTTCTCAAAAATAAATAAGTAAACAATAAAAAATAAAAATAAATGCATTTTAACTTAAAATTCATATGGTAAACCAAGCTAATACAGAAAGACAACCTCATACACTGCAAATACATGCACATCACACCACATACGTATGTTAGGTATAATACTTTCATACTACACAGTTTTTCAAATAAGGAAAGGAGTGAATAATTTCTAGAACTAAAGGTAACGAAGATAATTTGGTCAATGGTAGCTCAAGAAGGAAACAGAAGGCTATAAGAATCAAGTAAGAGCCCTTTGAGAGTGTGGCCTTAGTCCTCAAATAGAAGTGAAGTATAGTGCCTCAAGCTTATTCAATACAAGGGATCCACTGAGATAGGATCCTGAGCAGCTGTGCCAACTGGCATTGGGAAGCTGCATGTAGGTGCCAATCTAAGTTGGGATATGAAAGAATAAAGGCTCATTGAGGAAGTACCTGAACCTTAAGTTTGACTCATTCCTCTGGGGCCTGATCCAATGCTCCCTATAAGATTCTAGAAAACTGAGCCAAGAAGTTGGCAGAAAATTGCTTCAGAACAGTTGAAACTCAGAGTCCTGATTAAAAACAACTTAAAAGCTGGCCTGCACAAACCAATAGTTGGGGAGTGACTATAGAATCCTCATTGAAAACACGTTCCTAGGGGCGCCTGGGTGGCTCGGTCGGTTAAGCCTACGACTTCGGCTCAGGTCATGATCTCATGGTTCGTGGGTTTGAGCCCTGCATTGGGCTCTGTGCTGACAGCTAGCTCAGAGCCTGGAGCCTGTCTTCGGATTCTATGTCTCCCTCTCTCTCTGACCCGCCCGTGCTTGCACTGCCTCTCTATGTCACTCAAAAATTTAAAAAATTGAGTTCCTAATCAAAATGTATGCTAAAGACTAGAAAATGTATATACTATGAACTGGAGAGAAGAAAAAATACAAAATAATGTTTTAAAATATTTAATAAGATTTAAAATAATTCTGGTGATCTGGCATACTTAAGGTCTGGATAAACTATTCCTGAACAGAACACCTAACAATCCTGGATGATATATTTAAAATATCTTTTTAAATGCATGACTGGTAGGAGGTAAGACAGAAACATCAGAGGTCAAAAATTATGAAAAATGTGAAACTGAATGTTAAAAGACAAAATCTGGCATTTGCTCTAAGACATCTGCCTGTCTGTGGTGATATGAGTTTTTTACTTTTTACATAGCAAAATCACATTATTCAACTGTGAGAAGACTGACTTTTTGAAGCCACAGTGTATATTTGTTACATGAAAAAAGAAAAGAGCACCTTAATCATTATTAGCCTGGTGAAGTGGCAGCAGTAGAAAGGTTTTAGTCACCTTGAGTAAGATTTTAGGAGTTTGAGGTTCACTCTGCCACCTCTTAAAAATAAAAATGCAATACATAAAACACCCAGAGTTTAAGTGTATGGCTCAATAATGTTTACAAATGGATACTTCCATTATGGAAAAGAGTTTTAGGACAGACCAAGAAACCTCTCATACACACCCATTCAATAACCAACCAGAAAAAAAAAGTTATGACTTCTATCATTCTATATTTGTTTTGCTGTTATTGCACCTTGAAAAATTTAAATCTCTTGCCTGTCTCTATTCACTTAACATGATGAGTGTTAGATGCATCGATGCTGTCTGTGGCAATACTTCATTCTCACTGCTATACAATATTTCTTTCTACAATTATACAACAATTTGTGCCTGTCTATTCTTCAGAAATATTTGGGTTGTTCGCATTTTTAATTACTGCAAACAATACTAATATAAACACTCTTGTATGTGTAGTTTGGTGAATTTATGTATACTCACTTCTGTTGGTCATCTACATCAGCATGGAACGGCCAAGTCACAGGGCATTCATACATTGAGCTTTAGCAGATACTGGCAAATGGCGTTCTAAAATTGTTTTTTCTCACCAGTTGTGTATAAAGTTTCAGTTGCTAAACATTCTAGCCAATATTTCATAATGTTAGGCTCTTTAGTTTTGCCACTGTATTGGGTACAAGGTGATATGGCATTGTAGTATTCACTTGCTTTTCCCTAATGATGCTATGATGTGGTAGATGACATTTTCAAATTCTTATTGACTATTTGGATAACCTCTTTTATAAAATGCCTTTTTCAATTCTTTTGAATAATACTTCTGAAATTTTGCTTTCTTTTGTGTTTTCTCTTTTTAATTGGTGGATGCCTGTATTTTACTTATTAATTTGCAAAAAAGTCTTTACATAGTTTAGATATGAATTGTTTTTTGTCCATGTATGAAAATATCTTCTCCTGCCCATGTACTGCATTTTTACTTTCTTCATAAAGTCTCCTGATAAATAGATTTTTCATGAAGTTGCACTGATCAATATTTTCTTTATAGTTAGGGCATTTTTTGGGTCCTGTTTAAAAAAAGGTTCTGGCCTACCAGGAAGAAACTGAATAGGTTACAAAACCAGAGTTTCAAGCCCATCAAAGAATTTGAGATCAACAGAAAAACCTAAATACTCTAAAAAGGAGGAATGATCCTAAGGGAAGTGGGACCCGCAGCCGCTTTCATCTTTGCGTACTTGGTGGAAAGAGAGTGAGCCTGTCATATAACAGGAAAGAAAAAAGCAGTGGCACATTTCAGGCACTGCAATGGCTGCATATGACCTGACATGACTAGTATCCCAAGCAATATCACTTTCTGTCCATCCTTCAATTGTTTCACACAAAGCGTTTACTGAGGGCAAAATAGCAGTGTATTAAATGCTGTTGGGAGAACAGAACAGCGAGAAAGTACTCCCTAGAGACACGATGACATTACTTAGGCACTCAGTGGCCTGAGAGCAGGAGTGGAGAACAGAAGGAATTCCTTCAGGTACTCATCACTGAGTGGATGGAGGCAGTGAGCTGAAGACTGGACCCAGGGTAAAAGGGCTGATAAAGTCTCTTAAGATGAATAGGACCTTGCCTGGGTTGCCGAAGGATGGGAGCGGGGGACAGGATATAGAAGGTTCTCTGGAGGTACACAAGCTTTCATCAACCGCAGGCAGGTGCTCTGTAGCTGCTAGAAGGATAGAGTAGCAGACCTGTATTTAGCTCAGATTAGAGCCACTTTGGCCTGGGAACAATGCAGAAAGTGGAGAAAGATCTTCCAAAGGTGAAAAGCTAGGAAAAGAAAGAGAGGTCCCCAGTTACCTAAAAGACTGGTTACTAAACTATAAAACAAAGATCTCCTACAATTCAGAAAATCAGCTAATAAATTGGAAAGCAAAGAGGGGGAGCACCTGGGTGGATTGGTTGGTTGAACGTCCGACTTTGGCTCAGGTCATGATTTCGCGGTTTGTGAGTTCAAGCCCCGTGTCAGGCTCTGTGCTGACAGCTCAGATCCTGCGGCCTGCTTCAGATTCTGTGTCTCCTTCTCTGTCTTCCCTTCTCCTGCTCACGCTCTGTCTCTCTACTCTCAAAAATAAATAAACATTAAAAAATTAAAAAAGAAAAAGAAAAAAGAAAAGCAAAGAGAGAGAGCCCTGGAGTCTTGTTAGGACTCAGGTCCCAAGCCATACAGAAGAAATTATTATGACCTCAAAGTCAAAATATTTGAAGCCAATGGGAAATTAACCTAACCAAATCTGCAGCAAAGCTCAGAACCAGCTGAGGTATATATTACAGTGATTCTTTCTACCACCCTTGAAGCAATGTGACGGGGGTGGCGGGGGGGAATTGTGTCTTTTTCTGAAGTTAAATATCATTAATTTTAGTCTTTATTGTTTGACACACAATGTTCAATGTATAATACAATTTGTGAAATATGAAATGAAACTAGAAATGTGAATTATATACAATAAGAGGCAAAACAGCAACAGAAGCTAAACTAGAGATGTTTCAGATACTAGTATTAGAAGATGAGAACTTCAAAATGGCTCTGGTTAATATTTTTATTTTTATTATTTTATTTTTAGCTAATATTTTAAATCATTAGAAAAATATATAAGGGAACATTTCAACAGAAAAATGTGAAGTATAAGGAAATAAAATGAAACACCTCAGCAGTAAAATATAGCTTTAGAAATAAGTTTATTCGATGGACTTAACAGTAGACATTATACAGTGAAAGAAAGTGAAGACAAGTAAAAAAGAAATATTACCTAAACCAAAACGCAAACGGAAAAAAGGAATGTAAAGCAAAATTGAGCCGAGGTTTCTAATGCCGGTGACATAATATTAGATGCACAAATATGTTCATAATGTCCCAGAAATGAGGAAAAATAGAGGAAGAGAAATTTTTGAAGACATAGTGGCTTAGAATTTTTCAGAGTTAATGAAAGATCAATCAATAGATCCAAAGAGCTCAGTAAACACCACGCAAGATTACACACACACACACACACACACACACACACCCCTAATCTCATCGTAATCAAGTACCGGAAAATAAAAAATAAAAAGTCTTAAAAGTGGCCAGAGAGAAGAGATATGTTACATTGTGGCGAACAACAACAAAATATGGCTGATTGTGAAAGCTGGAGAGAATGAGGTGGCATCTTTAAGATGCAGAGAGAAAAAAAAATTGACCCAGAAGTCCACACTAAATAAAATATTTAATAAAACTGAAGATGAAATAAAGATATTTTTAAAAGCAAAAGCGGAAAATTTAACACTAGCAAAGACATTTAAATTTTAAAGGAGTTCTTCAGGCTTAATGTAAAAAAATTCCTTAAAGATCATTGACTGATTAAAGCGAAAATAATGAAAATTTATTGTATATTTATAACTAACATAGAAGTAAGATATGCCAAGAAGAGTACAAATGTTGATGGTGGAGAAATGGAATTACTTCTTTGTGAAATTATGTAATATTATTTAATGTTATTCTGTGGTAAATTATGGATGTATGTAACTACATTTGTCTTACAAATTTTCTTATAAAAATATATTTTAATTTTCAGTATACTAGACCTATATATCTTTCCTTATAATTGAGTCCAGCTATTTCTTTTTTTCAAAAATTTTTAATGTTTTATTTATTTTTGAGAGAGAGAGAGATAGCGTGAGCAGGGAAGGGCCAGAGAGAGAAGGAGATACAGAATCTGAAGCAGGCTCCAGGCTCTGAGCTAGCTGTCAGCACAGAGCCTGATGCGGGGCTCAAACCCAGGAACCGTGAGATCATGGCCTGAGCTGAAGCCGGATGCTCAACCGACTGAGCCACCCAGGCGCCCCAAGTCCAGCTATTTCTATCTTAAGATTGTTTGAAAGTATTTGGAACTGTATTATTAATGTTTTACTTTTTATTTTTATTTTATATGTAGTTAAAATATGTGTATATTCATACATATTCATACATCCATAGATATGTGTATATTCATAATTCATATGTATTAATTTGTGCTCACAATGAAAAATTTATTAGTTTTAAGAGCATAGGTTTTTTTGTTTTTTACTATGTGTATAATTATTTCCTTTTTTTGAATTCTTATATACTCAACAAATTGTGGTAACCTGATTATGCTGTCTACAAACTCATGTATAATAGTAAATAGAGAGGTAACAGTAATACTTTTTATTTCTCCCCAAACTAGAGGAAAACTTTCAATATTTCATCATTAGGAATGACATTTGCTCTAGTTTTTTTCTCCTTTTTTAAATGTTATATACAGTCATTCCAAGGTTAAGGAAGCTTTCTTTGTCTTAGGTTGCTAGGAGTTTTAGTTTTATTTTGTTCTTTTTTTCTAATGTTTTGATTTGGGGGAAATTGCTTTTCTTTACCTATTGAGTCATAGGAATTTTCTACCTTTTTAATCTGTTAATGATGAGTTATATTAGGTTTTGAATGTGAAATCAATATTTCAGTCATTGGCCAAATTCACCAGGTCATGATATATTATCCTTTTTCTAGATCACTGAATTTACTTTGCTAACATTTAAGTTAGGACACTTGTATCAATGGTCAGAAGAGAGGTGGTTCTTGGCTGCTGAATCTAACAATAATCTTAGGCCATTTTTGTGCAGTTTATGCTTTTCACATGAAACACTTTTGGAAGTGCTCTTTTTCTATTCTTTGGAAGAGTTTATATAAAAATTTTCCCCCATAAATAACACTTCAAAGAATGTATTGGTTAATCCATCTCTGTCAAGGGAATTCTTGTGTCAACAGATTTTAGCAACAGATTCAATTGTTAAAATAGACATCAAACTAATCTGATTTTTAAATTTCTTCTGTCAGCTCCAATAGGGTGTGGGCTTTATTTTTTCTGAGAAATTTGTCCATTTTAGATAAAATTTTAAATGTATTGTTTTAAATGAATTCAACACATTTTTATATTATCTTTTTAATGTCAAATCTGTAGTGATGTCCCCCTTCCTGTTGCTGATACTAAAGTTATATTTTCTCTTTTGTATTGATCAGTCTTGCTAAGTATTTATAGATTTTATTAATTTTTCAAAGACCCAATTTTGTCATTTGATTTTTATTTGCATTTTTAAACATTTTATATTTTTTGTTTCTATCTTTGTTTCTTTCCTCTTCTATATTCCTTACATTTCATTTGCTGTGCTTCTGTTTTTAAGTTTATTTATTTATCTTGAGAGAGAGAGGAAGAGTGAGAGGAGAGAAGGGACAGAGAGAGAGGGCGAGAGAGAAAATCCCAAGCAGGCTCTGCACTGCCAGCACAGAGCCCCACATGGGGCTTGAACTCGTGAACTGTGAGATCATGACCTGGGCCGAAATTAAAAGTCAGATGGCTAACCAACTGAGTCACCCAGGCATCCCTTATTTGCTGTGTTTTTTAAGAGAGAAGCTTAAATATATAATAAAAGCTATATAACTTACTGTAACTCCCCCATGTAAGGCCCAATTATAGTACTATATATTTTATGTGTTTCTGATATGAATCATTTATTCTTTTTTATATTAATGCAGTTGGGATATGTGGTTATGTGATTAATTAAAACTAAAAGATGGTCATAAAATTATAGAAGAATATGTCAGCATTAATTTAGCTTTTTTAAAAAGTTTATTTTTTGAAAGAGAGAGAGCAAGGGCGGGGCAGAGAGAGAGAGAGAGAGAGAGAGAGAGAGAGAGAGAGAGAGAATCCCAAGCAGGCTTCACACTGTCAGTGTGGAGCCTGATGTGGGACCTGAACTCACAAACTGTGACATCATGACCAGAGCTGAAATCAAGTGATGGATGTTTAACCACCCAGGCATCCCTGAGCATTGATTTATCTTAAAACATAAATACAAGAGGAATTTATTAGCTATACTGGGTTGAAAAGTGTGTCAAAAATTCATATCCACTCATAACTTGCACACATATGACCTTAATTGGAAATAAGGTTTTAGATGATGTAATCACATTAACATGAGGTCATGACTGGTGTCCTTTTAGAGGAGGCAAATTCAGACAGACATAGACAAAGAAGGGAAGGAAGAAATCATGTGGAACTGGAGGCAGAGACTGGAGTGATGTGTCTACAAGCCAAAGAACAAGTATCTCAGGCAACTACTAGAAGCTAAGAGAGAAGTATTGAACAGATTCTCCCTGGGGGCCTCCAGAAAGGAACCATCCCTGTTCCTTGATTATAACCTCTGGAACAAACAAACAGACAAAGAATACATTTTTGTTGCTTCAAGCCACCTAGTGTATGGTACGTTGATAGGCAGCCTTTAGAAACTAATATATAGGTAATCACTTGCTAGGGGATGAAAGTTTTTTCTTTAATTTGGGTTCAATGAGTAGAATTCCAAAGTGGATGTTTTTGCTTAAACTGCAGTTCCCAGTTTCAGTTTTTTAAAGTGGAATAAATACATTTGTGAAGCAATTGGAGTGTAGAATTTTTTCATATTTTTAAATTTCCTCCTTCTCCACCCCCTCTCCCCTCCTGAGTTGTGGCCTGTAACTATTTTGAAACAATTTTAAATGACTGCATTTATCTAATGCTGCTAAACAGTTCAATTTCATTTTTATAAAAACAACCAACCTTGTTTCAAATTAGTAATTTTCTATCTGCAGAATATTTAATTGAACAATAAGGTTTGAGGCAAGTGCGGGGAGTTTTTGGAAACATTCAACTGAGGACAGCTGACTTATTGCAAGTCCTCCCCAGCTGTGAGCATCTGTCCTGGGGCCTCACAGCAGAATAGAGAGTAAATGTGAAACCAGAAAGTCTGCTTATTGAAAAAGACACATCTATTTTGGTTTTCTTGAACTTTGTTATTTTACTTTATTGTTCTTTTTTTTCAACATATGCTCTTTCGGTAAACTGTGGAACAAGGTGGGGTAGAAAGAAAGGAGGGAAGTAGGCTGAAGGTGGGAGAGCGGAAGGAAAAACGTGCCTGTGGATGATCTCCTCTTCCAGTTAGTGATGTCAAACTTTAAATTCTGGGCTACCTTTCTCAAGCCATTTATATTCCTTCTGATCTACCTCTCTCAGGTGCTAGGAAATATAAAGCAAGGAAACACAACTTTTATCACTAAAACAGAAACAAAAATTGCTAGGAAGGTAAATCATTTTCATGATGAGACCATAAATTCCAAATATGTATCAGATAGGTTGGGACTGAAGTTTTTTCTTCTTCTAGTGTAGATTTGATGATGTAAAAACTCCTTCAAATTAGAGAATATTTTTTTTATTGAACACATAATAGTTAAAAAAATATTCAACACTTAGTATGTGCCAGAAAATATTCTTCTTGCTTCATTGTTCTTATTTAAATCCCAAAATAATGTTTGCTATTGATATTATTATTTATTTCCATTTTACAGATAAGAAACATAATAAATTTTAGTAATTTACCCATTCTCTGTTTAAGAAATGGAGGTGGGATATAAAGGCAAGCATGTGGGAAAACAACTATTACTCTATCTGCCCTCTGATATAGCTTCGAACACAGGGCTGAGCACAGGGTAATGTTCATTTGATATGAATGGATATATGAGGTGGATTGAATGACTCCCCAACAAGGTGTGTCTATGTCTTAATCTTCCAAACCTATAAATAAGACCTCATTTATTTTTTTACTTTTTAAATGTTTTTATTTATTTTTGAGAGAGAGAGAGAGTGTGAGAGAGAGAGAGAGCACAAGCAGACGAGGGTCAGAGAGAAAGGGAGACAGAGGATCCAAGCAGACTGTGTGCTGACAGCCGAGAGACCAATGTGGGGCTTGACTCTTAACCACCTAATGCACTCAGGCATCCCAAATGGTTCCTCATTTAACAGAAAGGGTCTTCGCAGATGTAATTAATTTCAGGATCTTGAGATGAGATCATGCTGGATTATCTGTGTAGATTCTCAATCTGTTGATAAGTATTCATATAAAAGACACACTGAGGAGAGGATGGAATAGACTCAACGTGGGCATGAAGGCAGGGATTGGGCGATGCCACCACAGGTCAAGGAAGGCCAGCAGCCACCAGAAGCTGGAAGAGGCAAGAAACTGATTTTTCCCTAGAGCCTTCAGAAAGAGTGCTATACAGCTGACACTTCAATATGAGACTTTCAGGCTCCAGAACTGTGACAGAATATATACACAGGGTTTTTTAAAGTTTATTTATTTTGAGAGAATAGATACAGTATGAATGAGGGAGGGAGTGAGGGAGGGAGAGAGAGAGAGAGAGAGAGAGAGAGAGAGAGAGCGAGAATACGGAGGAGCAGGCTCCCACTGACAACTGCAGAGCCCTGTGTGGAGCCTGAACCCATGAATCTCGAGATTATGACCTGGGCCAAAACCAAGAGTTGGATGATTAACTGACTGAGCCACCCAGGTGCCCCCAGAACTGTGACAGAATAAATTTCTGTTGTTTTAAGCCATTGTGTTACTTTGTTACAGCAGCCACTGAAAACATACAATATAAAATTAAAAAAAAGAAAAGAAAAGCAGATTGAGAGGGAATGAGAGACATTCATATCCATTATAATTACATTTTTGCATAAAAATATTCCAGATTTCATTTTCTTAATTAATATATATATCTACCCACCTTTGAGATATTCACTGATATGAATTTGCAAGTTATTTTTAAAAACTTGTCAGTTTTTACTTTTAAAGCGATAATTTCCTAAAAGAAATACATGCAGTCTTCCATATAAAAGCAAATGTAATAATAATTAACTGGGTGAAATCTTGTAGAAGGATGTTATGCCTCAAGCAACTTGCATTTTAACACCAAGGTAAAAGAGTGAGGCTATGATTCTTCTCTGCTACTTTTATTGAATTTTTTCTCTAAGTTTTGTAATAAAGGAGTAGTATCTAGTGGGAGAAATCAGTAAATCCCCTTCAGCTGACACTCAAATCTAAAAGAAATCAAATTGTGTTTTTTGCCTTTTTGTACGTCCTTGTAATTTTTTCTTGATAGGCTGACGTGATACCCTAGGTAAAATTACTCCTGTAAAAAAGCCCTTGGCAGCGTAGTGGTGAGGTGTGGGGGAAAGGCAAGCATTCTGTAGTCCTTTGTTTAGTCTTTTAGTGAGCCTGTGCTTCCAGACTGTGAGCTTCGCCAGTGTTTCTCCTTTTTTCCTCTCCCCTTAGGTAGAATAGGATGGCTAGATTGGACTGGGATTGGATATTCCCTTCTCCCAGGTGAAGTAGGCTTTGATAAAACCCCAGCAGGTGAGACTCTCATCAACTAGTTTCGCCAGAGGTCAAGACTTTATAAAAACACAGTGCTCTGTGGCATATGTGAAAATGGCTCCTTTTCCCCTACCCCCGACAGAAGCAAGAAAGGTATTTACTGTGAGAAGCTGGTCAGATTCCTGGGGAAAAAATTTCCCAAAGTATGGGAGTCTCTCTTAACCGAGTTCTCAAGTTTTTAACACTCAGTTGTCTGCTCTGAGCATCCCGAAATTTGTCAACTAGAGTTCCAGGTTTCCCACCCCAGCCCTGGCTTCCGCTGGCGTTTCAGCTCCTGCGTTTCTGCTCAGGTAAGTTGTGATTTCCCGTGTCTTCAGTTTCAAGGGCAGTGAGTTACTCTGCAGCCTCACTTCTCTTAGAGATTTAAGAAGAGATGATTTTCAGTTTGTTTCGCTTTTTATTTGTTATTAGAACAGAAAAGTAAATTGTATTATGTCGACCCACAAATGTACCCATGCAACCAAAAGCTTCGTAAAACTATGAAAGATTTCTGTCATTTCGGAAAACTCCATTGTACCCCCCGTCAATTCCAATGCCCACAAGAAATTGCTCTTCCTATTTTTATCACTGCAAGTTAATTTTACTTATTCTCAATGTTAATATAATGGATCCCCATGGCAGTGAGAGTTGGATTTGGCTTCATTGGCTCAATAAGATGTTTTTGAGCCCCACTCAATGTTTTCCATGTGCTACTAGATCATTCTTTTAAAAATAGTACCTATACTGCAATGCATTTATTCCTTCTCATGTTGAGGATAATTGGTTGTTTCCACTGCTACACAACTTAGTTATTTTTAGTTAATATCCAGGGTTTAGCTCATGCTGCTATGAATATTGTGATAGTGTCCTTTTTTGGACATGTGTCTTAATGTCTTTAAATACCTAGAAATGGAATTCCTAGGTCATAGAGTAGCTTCATGTTTGACTATAAGAGACTGCAAGTGTCTTCTTAAACAATTGGACTATCTTCTATTCCTTGCAAGATAGGAAGATTCCAGTAGCTCTATACTTTAATGAATTACTGGTGTTTTTAGTCCTTTTAATCTTAATCATTCCATTGTTTCTGAGCTGTTAGTTTTAATGTAGATATCCCTGACTACTAATTCTATTATTGGCCATTCATATATTTTCTTTTATATACTGATAATTTTCTCTCCCTCATCCCATTTTTATGGAGTCATTGTGTTTTATTATTGATTTATTAAAGTATATTATATATTCTGGATACTATTCCTTAGATACAGGTACCAAACATTTTCTTCCTGTGTAGGTTTTCCTTTGCATTTCTTAAATATTGTCTTTTGGTGAGCTTTAGAAAAATCAATAAACAATAAAAAATAATTAATCACTTTAGTGTATAGATTTGATGAAGTCTAGTTTATCCACTACTTTATAATGGTACATTTTGCATCCTCATTAAGTATCTTTACATACACCAGGGCTTCTAAGATTTTCTTTTATGTATTTTCTAGACTTGTAATTTTATTTTTTATGCCTATAATCCATTGTGAGATAATTATTGTGTGTGGAGGGAGGTATTGGTGGAAACTTTACTTCTTTCTACAAATTTATTCTGGGGTTTCACATCATCTGTTGAAAATACATTTTAATTTCCTTCATTGAATTTGGCACTCTGGTTGAAAAACAATGACCCATATAGACCCATAGATTATTTCTGGATTTTAATTCTGTTTCATTGATATTTTTGTCTAATTTTATGCCCATATAATGGCATCATGATGTTTGAAATATGGTAATGACAATTCTAAAATCTTGTTATTCTTCTTTTGAGTATGATTTTACCTCTTCTAGGACCTTTGTCTTTCCATAGAAATGATAGAATCAAATAGCCAATTTTTATCAACAAAAGCTTGAGATTTTGACTGACAAAGCATTGACTCCATAGGTCAATTTGGTTAGAATTAAGACATGTTTTTATAGGTTAAATTGTAAAAGTCTTGCATGTATTTTGTTGAATTTAGTTACTTTCTTCAGCTGATAAAGCTGATAAAGAATAGTGCTGTAGGCATTTAGAGACTAGTCTTTAAAAAGTCATTAGTTATCTAATATTTATCACTGTTAATTATGTGAAAATCATGTGAATCTCAGTGAAGGCACAAGGTTATAAGCATACTTGTTTCTAGAAGTTCTAGTTAGTTTAATGCATCTCATTCTATGAAAAAAAGTGAAATAAAACTTTGTATGGTGAAACAATGCCTTTATCTTGACTCTCTGAGATAACTGAGAGGATATTTTCCCTTTGAAATAATTTTCATAAACCACAAAAGCCGTATCATTGAACAACCGTAGTCCAAATTGTCACTGTTTAGATAAACCAAGGATTTTCTCTTTGAACCCCAGCTTGCCTATTGTCAACTGAATTCAAATATTCTCATCTGTCATCATTACATATTGAAAAGGGGGCATTTTTAATTGCAAATTGAGAGATTGGGTTTAGTATCTCGGGAGGTTGAGAATAAATCCTGCTCCCTGTAGATGCCTCTGTGAACTGCCTCCACAACCAGAACAACGAACAGTTTACCCATATGAGTTTTTACTGCTAAATTTGATCACAGTTTTGTCTAACTGATAATGTTTGTCAGTGTGCAGAAATTCAAAATGCACCCTAAACATGAATTTTCAATTGCTACAGCATGACAAAAGTATCATCTACTTTGATCCAAGCCTGAACATTTATAGACGATAATATAATTGGAGAAAATGATACTAGATTTATCCAAGTGATGTTCTTTTTAAAGTCTTACTCTGAAAAGCTTTGGAAAGCATTTGGAATCTTTGGAAATCCAGCCAATGATAGATATTGCCTTGATGCCCCTTATACTTCTGGGTTCATAGTAGGAGGTCCTTGTCAGGCTCATCTTGTTCAAATGGTGTCTTATCTCAACCATTCATCTGTGGCTTATCCATTTCATTCCAGGCAATAGATGTCATTTCCCCCCCGCACATTGCTTAGAATCTAGTGAGACAATAAAATAGTTTAAACCTCAAACTAAACAAAATATTGTTGGTGGTATGAAGAATACAGAATTGTGGAGCTGGGTTTCTGAGAGAAGGGGGATTCTTTAGCTACATGTGCCAAGTATGTATGGGTGAGACCTGGGTGACAGGAAGGAAAAGATCTATTCAGCTCAGAGACTGGTTTTACTGAATGGCTTGGCAGAAGACATAGTCCAGGAACAAAATCATCTGAGTGTGTTGGCTATGTTAAGGTATTTAATTTTATCCTGTGTTGTAGAAAGCACTGGAAGATTTGCAATAAAAAAAGGCTTTGATTGATAAGACTAGTGGGCTGAGAAATACTGAAATTTAGACATAATGCTTTTTTAAGGTGGGATAGGCCAGATTATGGTATAGTAAACAAAATTATTCCCTAATCTCCCAGGTCAGATGATATACTGCTTCTCATTATCTTTGCTCAGGACCCAGGCAGATGGGGTCACCTCTATCTAGACAATACTGGTAGTCATGCAGAATAAAAGAGAACACGGTGAATTATGTGCAGATTCCTAAGGTTTCTGTACATAAGTAAAACATATCACTTCCACTCACGTTTTTTTTCATGAAAGTAAGTTACATAACTGAGCTTGAAGTTTGTGAAACGGAGAAATAATAACTTTCCACCACGATAGGAAAGAAAGTGTTCTTGAGCAATGCATGCTACCAAATAATGCATCATGTCACTGAAGTGCTTTGATAGTTAATTATATTGTAATACTTAAGATTATATGTTAAGATTACAGATTGAAAGACAACATATTATTAGTCACTTTATCAGAGCTGGATTTGGTCTCATGCCTACATTAATCAAATGCACATGTTTGAAAATATGTGTGTACTTAGAAATGTTATGGGCAATATCACCCTTTTAAAATAAATCTGCCTCATAATAATACTAATATTGAAGAATTTCATGAAATGTCAAGGACTTTCTGATTTTCTCCTTTTAACAGAGATTTAGATAAGTAAAGATCAAAGGTAGAAAAGAGGAAATAAAAGCTATGTTAATCCAGGATGAAACAGAAAATATGGCGCCAAAAAAAAAAAAAAAGATAGCTGTCTCCAGTATCTATCATTCCTTATCCAATGTGATATTGCTGCTGATTTGGGGCTAAGCATAAGCACACGGCTACCCAGGGTGGTAACATTTTTCACATTCTTTTCCAACTGAAGGTTGACATATGACAGAATTTTGGCCAATAAAGTGTAACTGGAAGCATCTTGCGGCAGCTTCCAGAAGCCTTTCTTTGAAAAGGAAGAGTAACTACCCCCTTTACTCTTCTTAGTTCCTTAATCCTGCTCCTTCCATGAAGATGCTTTCCTAATCCTTTAAGATAAAGAGATATATGTAGGGAATGGGGGATCGGTGAGCTGGAAATATCATGAGTCCTTGTGCGTATAAACCCTAGGTGAATTCCTGGGAACCCCTACTTAAACGTGAGATCAAAATAAACTATATCCTATTTTAGCACACAACTAAAAGAGAAAAAAATGATGTGTTGTCAGGAATATATATTTCTGTTTCGGGAGGAAAAAATGTCAAAAAATTGTATATCAAGTGGTCTCCATCTTCAACTGTTTTCCTGTCTTATGTATAAAAGGAACAGATTATGAGGTTATAGGGTCTTTTAGTTTTAACTGCTGAGAATAAGGCTCAATTTAGGACCTTTCGTCCTGACAGAGAATTCACACAAAATACATTAATTGTCATTTAAAATAGTCATGGTAATCATTGGCTTTCCGTATATAGATTATACATTTGAGACTTGAATGACAGATTAGATAAAGCCCAAATTCACCACATGATTGACAGCCAATTCTCTGATTAAGAATCATGAATCAACAGTCTTATCAATCTTATTCAACTCATCAGAGCTGGAAAATAGAAAGAAAAAAACTAGTAAATGCCTTATAAGAATAGCTTGTTGGGATGATTACATATAAAAACATTAAAAGTTAGCATTCTCTATTTCAGTAACAAGTTGGTATATTTTTATTTGCACAAGTGGATTGAAAAATGGGGTTTGTGTAAGGCAGGGCAGTCTCCTGACAAGATGTGACATTTTATTAAAAGGAGAACTAATAAGAAATTGAAAAATTCCACATAGAGTAACTAGATGTAATTCCTTTTTAATCCTGATATTTGTAACAGTTCCTTGAAGTTTGGTATAGCTAAATCAATGTGTTCAGTTTTAGGGTTTTTTTCCCAGGTTTTATGGCCATAGGCATTGAAATTTCTGGGAGGTCTGGTTATAGTGAGTAGAGGTTAGTTTATTCTGACTTTAACATATTACGTCTCTTATGGGAATCAAATGGTAAATTTTGGCCCTTTGAAATGATGATTAGTGCCTTGACAAATATTGATAAACAATTCTATAAGTTATAGAGCAGTTCATTCTTTTCAGCTTTAAAATGATAGCACCTGGTTACAAATAA
Source organism: Suricata suricatta (assembly GCF_006229205.1). Classification (NCBI taxonomy): domain Eukaryota; kingdom Metazoa; phylum Chordata; class Mammalia; order Carnivora; family Herpestidae; genus Suricata; species Suricata suricatta. The sequence continues at coordinate 99,927,260 of NC_043700.1, forward strand.
CAAAAGATTGTTGCAAAGTTCAAGATTTGTTTGTTGTATTTTGGTATTAATATCTCTCTCTCTCTCTCTCTCTCTCTCTCTCTCTCTCTCTCACACACACACACACACACACACACACACACACACACACACCATATTTTCAGTCTTCTGAAGAATGCATACTTTAATTGTCCACTAAAACTCCATCAGAGGCCATTGTATTTAGGAAGCAGACAGTCCGTTCTTTGTATCTGGGGGAAATTTAGCTATGAAGTAGAAGGAATACAGCTGATTGTAAAAATTGACTTCAGTTTGGAGGACCAATGGATGGTGACATTGTTGCCATTATTGTTTCTTCTCATTCTCTACTCTTTGTGCTCGTCTTCCTCCTTACCATCTCCCTCTGTTTTCCCCTCCTTTCCTTCTCCTTAACTTTTGATTTCTCTCTTTCTCTTTCCTTTCCTTCCTCCCCTTGTTTTTTCCTTCTGCCCTTTATCATCCTGTTTCCGGTTGCCATCTGCTCATGGTTCTCCCTCTCTACCTCTTCCCTTTCCCCTCCTGTTCTTCCCCATGTTCATCATTCTTCCTTTCTTTTTCCTCCCCCAACATCTTCCTTCTTTATTTCAAAAAAGAATCAAAATATTCTAAGGTTAGAGCCATTTGATTAATGACATGTTGGCTCTGGTATTTTCTGTGAATTGAGAGCATATGATTCTGACAGCATGCTTTGTCCCTTTTCCCCCTTTGTTTCTCTCTCTTAGAAATCATATGTTACATGATCATTGCTATAAAATTTTTCACAGGCATAGCACTGAGAAAGAGATTGGAAAATAAAAAGAAATGGGGATATAGGCTGTCCTAACACCCAAAGCCTTTCATAACATTTCCTACAATAATTTCATTACCATGTTCTTAAATATGTATTTTGGCACAAGATTTTTGTATTTGAAATTAAGGTATTTCATAAAGCTTATCCCTTGTGTCTGGATACATCCCCCCGCCCCCCACCATAGCTTCAGGCAGCTGCTTCATTTCTGAGGCACAATAATACTTTCCTACTCCTATTTTTCTTCCTTGTAGCTTTTTATAAATTTATAATCTAATGTTTATTCTACTCTCACTGAATTTTAATAAATTTAACATTTTCTCACTAATATGCATACATACTCTCTACTCTTCCTCCACAAACTAAAACAAATCTGTTGTAAAGAATAGAAAACCTTTCAATCCCAGTATTTTTCTTTTTAGCAGATGTTCTCTAAATGCTAGAATATGTTAAAGCACGTGTTAGAAACTTTTAAAATTGCCTTATCTAAATTATTAATATTGTATACAAAAGTAAAACAGTGGGTCAGAGAGGGGAGGAGATCTAGTTAGGATCAAAGTATTAGTGTACAGAAGCATCATTACTTGAACAGATTTTGGAACTCTTCCTTAGCGCTCACCATTATCCAATTCTTAGTACTTCTGTTCTAGTTCAATGGCAGGGTAATGTCAAGGGTGCCTGGATGGCTCAGTCAGTTGAGTGTCTGTTGATTTTGGATCAGGTCATGATCCCAGAAATGTGGCATTGAGCCCCACATTAGGCTCCATGCTAAGTGTGGGTCTGCTTAAGATATTCTCTCTCTCTTTCTCTGTCTCTGTCTCTGTCTCTCTCTCTCTGTCTCTCCCCTCACTTCCCCTCTCTGCCCCGCCACCACATCACCCCCCTCTAAAATTAAAAAAATTAATAAATGGCATATAGTGTCTTTAGCTGAACATTAGATTGCTGGTGATTATGGTAGAATCAATAGACTGGCCTGCTCAGGATCTTGTACAACATCCCTCAGGTATGTTTTCCTTTAATGGAGAGACTAGCAAAATAAAAACTGTGTGTTCCAAGTTTGCAGTACAGAATCCAGGTAAAATTTAGGTCCTCTCACTAAGATTTACTTACATACTTGATTTTGGTGCTGAGTTAAGTGGGGAAACAGCCAGTTATTCATGAGATCCACTTTGCTAGTTCAGATCTTTCAGTAAACTAGAGTTCATACTTCTGACAGTAACTTTCTGATCTTGTCAGCACAGCTGCCCTGTTCCTGATGCTCAGTCCTTTGATTGTGTCTTGATGATAACCAAATCCGTGCTCTAATAACAAATCAGTTTGTTTTTTGTAAGCACAGTTCAGTTATGTTTCTGTAGGAGTCCTTCCTAGAGGCAGATGTTAGGATATGCTCTTCCAGTTTCTTCAATGACTTTATAAACAGCTCGTTCTCCTTAAAATAATTTGAGACCTTTTTGTCATCTATAACTGAGATCTACTTGACAATTTTTGGAGCCAGGTTAGTAACAAGCTATGGATCTTCAAGTTTAGCATCTGGAAAATCAGGACTTATTATCTGATATTGTTGTGTTCCTCTGAAGTAATGATTTAGTTACTGCTGGAAGCGGGGGACATTGATATTTTAGTGTATGCTGTGCAAGCATTACTGAAATAATCACTGTGGTCATTTGAAACAGTGACTAATGCATAACTTTGGTAGATCATGTGGTAGCTGTTACAAAACACTGAACATTTCTGGGGGAGCTTTAAGCTTCTCAATGAACTGGAGCATTTGAGAGAGAAAATAACAGACTTGGAGTTAACTTGATTCAGGGCATGCCAGAGAATGAAGCAATTCCTATTATTTCCTTTAAAGTATGTTTTTTGAAGCCTTATTGCTCATGTATATAAAAGCAGCTGCAGGTAAAGTGAATTCATAGCATTGTCAGGTCTGTTACATATAGATCAAGAAACCTTAGTTAGGAAAACATAGTATGCTTCAAACTGGAATTTTTTTTTATTGTAAAGGTTCTTTAAGTTCTAGCATATCCCTGTGGATCTCTAATTCTACCAGAAACAGTCTTTCTTCCCTTCATGGGAAGATGGCCATGTTTTCTGTGGAGATCCTGTTACAATCACACAGTGTTCACTAGCTTGCAAGGAAATGTTGCCATACTCTACCTTTTCCCAACAGTCATTATCTCTTGATCTATTACTAGCTATAGATCCCTCAACGCCCCCACAGAATTAGTACAAAGTCAGACCTAGGAGGTAGAGGGTTACATGCTAACAGAATTACAAGACTTACTAATTTATAATAATTGTTACAATTTTTAAAATTATAATTGTTAGGGATTTGTATGGGAATTCAATCTTGTGGTGCTAGACAAGTAAAAGAGAGCATGATTTAGGTGAGACTTATTTTTTTTTTAAGTCCAATTTGCTTACCAATGATGCTGGATTGAGTTTGCAAAATTGAGCATCTGGGAGCAATGTCATTTGTGTGGTTGTTAAACAGATTTTGTACTCAGTGGTGACTTAAAAAGAATGAATTTAGAAAAAAAGGCATTCTTAGACAAAATGGATATTAAAGAACTCAATAAATTAAGTAGAAAGGAGTGGTGCAATTGATTTGTCAAGAGTTCCTTGAACAGCTACTTCCTAAATTCATCTTCTAAGAGCCTTCTAAGAGAAGACTTTTTTCACCAAGGCATTGAGAATGAATGGTGAAGAGAAGTATTTGCATCCTAAAAGATTGCTGTCATGGTGGTAGTGAAGATTTATACCACTGTTGAAATGGGGCACCTAAATTTAATGTAGATGTTAAGATATTGATAAGGAAGAAACCAGGCAATAATGTTTAATTGCCAGATGAAAAGTGAAAGTGGTTGCCATTCAATACAGTAGGACTGAAGTAGTACCTGGAATGGTGAGCACGTCACAGAGTACACCCCGGGAATTAAATAGTTAAGACCATCTTCTGAGGCCTTTTTTGATTTATATAGCAACATGAACTCTAAATCTTGTGAATCTAGGTCACAATGGTGAAGTTTTTGCCTTTCACGAAATCTCAGACTTTAATCAAGTTATGAATCCCAAGTCCTTTGGGAGGCTGAATACTCTTGAGAGAGAACCTGAATATACACCATAAATTTTCCTCTTGTTAAAATTCTTTCTAAGAAAATTACTGTGTGCTTGGGAAAGATAGATATGTAGAGCTTTTTGGAAAGACCATAGAAACTGACTTTAGTTAACATGAGTTCTTGGTGATTAAGATCAGTATATTATGCATTGTTTTGGGGGTTTAGGTGCTAGATAAATTTGGGCTAAAATGATTTTCAAATTAGTATGTTTCCATGAAACTATTTTTTTTTGTTTATTTCTCTATCTCTGGAATGTGATATATTTTCTCTGAAATTGGTAGGCTTATTATTTGACTTCCAGATGTCTGAGGATAGAGCTATTAAAGTAGAGAAGGTAAAGTCCTAGAATTATTACTTAGAAAAAAATTTAAACCAAAGTCAACAATATGTCTCTTGGAGAAGCTTGCATATTATTGTCACCCTCAGAAACTTGGAAAACAAAAAATTTGACATTTTCTAATGCATCCACATTTTACTTGCCTATTTGCCCCAAATAGAATATGGATATTGACAACAATCTATTGTAAGTATAATCAGGTGAAGATTTCATTGCTTTGTACAGTGCATATATGGTCTTTTTATTGAAGCAAGTCAATATAACTTCTATTATGTGGCAATAAAACTTAAAGATGTTTTTTTGTTTGTATACCAAACTCCCCCCAAAATATTAGAAGCTGTTTACTTCAACTGACAGGGGCAGAAATACGTCCTCATTATCTTGCATCAAATCTTTGTCTTGATTCCCCTGTTTTGGTCTTTATGGATCTGGATTATCTCTCCATCTCACAGGATTTCACCACTGATCTTCAGCACTAACGTTTCAGGATCGTTGAGTGCAATGGTCAAGAAAGAATTCTTGAAACATTTTATGGTGCAACTTATTAAATGTGTTCAAGTAGCATGGGGACAGGACCTGTGGGCAGAAAGAGCTGCACTTTTGCTGTAAGAAGCTGGTAGTTATAAGATTAGTGCTTAAGGGGGGAGGGACATGCAGGGAATATTAGATCATAAATGTTTCCTTCAAATTTCTGCTTGTAAAACTACTTTCACAAGATTATCTGGTGTTTATAATTCAGTTTGATATTAACTATTAGTGAGATGTACAGGCAGTCATGGAACCCTTTAAGAATGTAGCAACCAGTACATATTTAATTCTTACTGGAACTATGCAGGCTATATAGGTCAGCCTGCTGGTCTAAAGGTGAACATTTTTCTGCTTCTATCCCTTATTATTTCTCCCCTGACCAATTTTCGGTTCTTAAATCTTTAAGGTGGTTATTGTTGACATTGCTGCTATGAACATTGGGGTACATGTGCTCCTATGCATCAGCACTTCTGTATCCCTTGGGTAAATCCCTAGCAGTGCTATTGCTGGGTCATAAGGGAGTTCTATGGATAGTTTTTTGAGGAACCTCCACA
>NC_043700.1:99932702-99956703 GCF_006229205.1 Suricata suricatta
CGAGTAGGAAATTGCTGTGGTGGAGGTCTAGGAGGTTTTTCCCTATTTTCTCCTCGAGGGTTATGATGGTTTCCTGTCTCACATTCAGGTCCTTCAGCCATTTTGGGTTAATTTTTGTGTATGGTGTAAGAAAGTGGTCTGGTTTCATTCTTCTGCATGTTGCTGTCTAGTTCTCCCAGCACCACCTGCTAAAGAGGCAGTCTTTTTTCCATCGGATACTCTTTCCTGCTTTTTCAAAAAGCCAAAACATGGAAAAAGCCTAAATGTCCATCACCTGATGAGTGGATCAAGAAGATGTGGTATATATATATATATAATGGAGTACTACATGGCAATGAGAAAGAATGAAATATGACCATTTGTAGGAAAGTGGATGGACCTTGAGGGTGTCATGCTAAGTGAAATAAGTCAGGCAGAGAAGGACAGAAACCATATGTTTGCTCTCATAGGTCTATCAGGAAAACAGAAGAAACCTAATGGAGGACCAGGGGGAGGGAAAGAGGGAAAGAGTTGGGGAGAGAGAGGGATGCAAAACTTGAGAGACAAATGCTGAAAAGGAACTGAGGGTTGAAGGGAAAGGGGGAGAGGGGAAAAGAGGTGGTGGTGATGGAGGAGGGCACTTGTGGGGAAGAGCACTGGGTGTTGTATGGAAACCAATTTGACAATAAACTATTTTAAAAAATCTTTAAGGTTGTTAAAGGGTAAAGGGCTCATTTTCCATAATTTGTTCAAGCTGACTGGGATTCTAGAGATGTCTCTGCATATGGACCCACATTAGTCATTGTCTGTCCTTATAGGTATCTATTATGGAAGGTCATTGCTATAGAGTGAAAAGTGGACATTGAGGAAGAACTATTGCATGTAGTAAGGATCATCTGTTGGCTGGGCAAAGGAGTCAGGAACTCCTTGTACTCCACAGTAGGAGAGAACAAAACAAACGAAACCCATTAGGATTAATATCATAATAAAAATGTGATAAGACCCTTTAAGATAGACCATAGTCTACCTTCTAACTAGGAATTTAACCAATCATTAAGTGACAATGTAGGGTCTTTAACAGTACCAATTTGATTTTTTATATCAGTAAGTAACCCTGTTATATTTATGAATGCAGACAGAGCATTAATAATGGCACTGATTTCTCTTTGTGTTGCTGTCATGACCTCTAAAGCCATTCTACTTTGTAGAACTGCTATATGCACTCGAGTTATTTCAGTATTTAATAACCTAATGCTATTTTGAGAGTTAAGGCCTTAATTTGTGTATGTATGTCTGCTAAAACTTTGGATGCATTAGCAGAGCCATCTGGGATAGATATGCAACATTTAGTCTCCATATTAGCATACTAACTTTTTCTTTGACTTGTAGTCAGGATATCAAGGGCCATTAAATTTTTGGAGAGCCATTTTTTGAATTTGTGGGTGACTTTGTGTTGGGTTTGATTAAAGATAGTTGCTTTATGCTTGGCTCTAGCTTCTATTTGTAATTTTATATTGGTAGATGTGGCTCCCAGGACAAATATGGCAAGGTATGAAACCATTAAGGAGACTTCTTTGCCTGATATCTAGCCTTAACAATATCCTATTATGAGGAGTCAATGACAAGTAGGAGATGACTTGTTCTGGGAGATAAGTGCATCCCCAAGTGTATTCTTGAATCCAATTATAAGGAAGGTGGGGCCATCCATTATCTCCACAAGTTTATAGGTAGCCCATGGAGTAGGGCACGGTCTATCTGTTAAGGAGCAATTTTGTTATCCCAGCCACGTAGAATTAATCAAAATGACAGCTGAGTTACACAATTGTTGGGGAGTTTATCCCGTTGTCCAGCTGTTTAAATAATAATATGCCCATGGGGTCCCTTTTATTATCTCCATAGAATAACAAGCAGGAAGATTACATATGAACTATAATGCCAATCTCTCTTATGTTTACCTCAGGTTGTCTAGCTTAGGCAAACAACAAACATTTAAAGACAATCAAATCTAGAACCTAACATCCATATAAATATACATTATTTAAACCTGTTTTTTCCTTCTAAATTCACCCTTATTGTCAGAGCTAGATAAATCAAGACTAATTAATTTGTAAAACAAGTCCAATTTTTTAAATGTTTATTTTTTTAGAGAAAGTGTGAGCAGGGTCACAGAGAGAGAAAGAGAGGGAGACACAGAACATGAAGCAGGCTCCAGGCTCTGAGGTGTCAGCAGGGCTTGAACTCACAAACCACAAGATCATGACCTAAGCTGACTGAGCCACCCAGGCTTTCCAAAACAAGTCCAGTTTTAGCAAACCTGGCCTTATTATTTACATAAGTGCAGTAGGAATAGTGATTATTACATGAGTTCTTTAAAATCTGCTTTGCTGAAACTTTTTATAAGGAATGTCTAGATTGAACTTTTAATAGTTTCTCGAGGCCAGAGTCAAGCCACACACTTGTCATCAGACTTGTCTGCAATACCTGTATATTTAGATGTATTTTTCTCCTCAATGTTTCCCAAATATCCTGAGATTTCTGCACCTTTTAGGAAGTGACATTCTTTACTTGCCTGGTAAGGCTGCTGGAAACTCTGTAAGCAAGATATCAGGCCAACGTTTCCAAGGTTGTGAGTTCCAAGACTCACATATGACCAGACAGTTTTAAGGAATTAAGGTTGACTTTATGGAGTCAATGGTCATATGTGAGTCTAGGTATGTCTCTCTCAAATATGACAGTCCAGTCAAAACTTTGATAATATAACCAATGTTTTCAATGGTCTCCATTTTAAGGAGGACAGATTTTCATTGAACTTATGCAAATAATTATACTTTCCATGGAAGAATATTCACTGAGAGTTTTTGAATTTCAGAGGGTCAAGTAGGGAGCAAAGTTAAATATTTCAGTGTGTTTACAAAGGAATACTTCATCATATTTCTGTATGTAAGAGAAAATTTTATTAATCTGAAAGAGGAAACATTAGAGATCCAGCAATTTTTCAAGTAAGAGTCATAAAAATTATAATCATCTTCTTTATTTCATTTAGTCCCATGTTCTTAATTCTTGTTCAGTTTGAATGCAACTTTTTAGTTCTGGAAATTCTTACCCAGTTCAGTTTTATGATTTTAAATATGCCAAAAACCTGTATTTCTCTAGTCCTTTTTATGAATCTCCTTGAAGATGCAACCTCTTTTGCAAGAGGATAAGTGCAATAACTATAAATGACAAAAAAAAAGCCCTCAGAAATGGACATGGCTAAAGATCTGAGCGCTCATTATAATGTAGCTGACCAGGAAATATAATTATTCCTGTGACACACAGCATTTTTTGACATATAGCATTTTAATGATTAGAATATCAAATAATGGCTTTATATTAAAGCCTATTAAAACTTTAGGGATTTCATATATTTTTAGGACAGTTATAGCATTTACCTATGTAATACAACATAAGGCTTATAATTATTTGTTTGACAATGCTTTCCAAGTAACTTGATATACCAAATAAACAAACCTAATTAGTCAAAAAGATTTCATTTACCATTTAAATCTCAGGAAGTTTGTTAAACACATTAAAAAAAATTTAAAGCACATACCTAAAAGGATTAGAGATCATTTATACATTTAATATTTACATTAACCAAAGTGGCATCAAGGGATTCTACAGGATGTTATATAGCTGTTAGCAAAACTTAATATTGAGAAGTTTTAGCATTTTTAAGTAGTCAGAGACCTGATAAAGACAAAACATAAAAATTTTTCTTTTCTGGACAGATAAAGAAAAGGGAAAAAAACCCCTTTGTTTATATTTTTTTATCAAGAGCATACCAACAATTCAAGAAAACTTTGTCTTCTTAACAGATTAAAGCAGAATTTTCAATCTTATACCAATTGAAATTTTAAAATAGCACTGTGCTTTTAAAATCCACCCATTTTATTTTAGCCCTGACCACACATAAAAATCTTTTCCAAAGATTCCCTTCACAAACGTTCTACAACTTTCTTTTTCATTCAGATTTTGTCCTTAGCCATTTCTAAATAACCAATCTCATTTTAGGGCAAAATTACTTTTTCTCCTCTCAGTAAGGGAGAGGATATTCCCCTTTCTTATATCTTTCTTATGTATCTCCTACTTTCGTTCAGAGTGGATTACCTGATATCCATCAGCCTTAATTACATTTAGCAGAATTTTAACTCTTAGAAAACCTAGTCTCCAGGGAAAATTAAGTAGTAACTGAATGTGAACTGTTACACCTGAATTCTTTATATTTGAAATTCAAGAATGCATTTCATAACTACTAAAAACATGTTTTTCCATAGGACAGTTTTTCAATAAACTGTAATCCATGTTTATCAACAGATGCAAGGATCCTCAGTTTCTCTGTAATAAGATGTCCAAAGCATAAACCTATGTTCAGTAATCAATGCTTTAATATTTTACCTCATTTGGAAAAGGCTTAGTTATCCAATGAATTCAATCTACTTTATCATTTAACTTAGCAAAATTTTATAGTTTCAGATTACCAAAGATTTTGAAAGCTATTTAAAAGTTACCTATAAACATTTTTAATTCTTTAACCTACTTTTTAAAAAAATAATTGCCCCTGAAAACTCTTGTGAGACAAAATTAAGCATCATTTTAGGTCCTCTTTTTGCTGAGAAATTGCAACAGAGATAACTCAAGCTTATTTGACCTTTTAGTAAACCTTGGTTGAATATAAGTTTTATATTTAATGCTGATAACTCTAAAGACCTGTATACCTTAATTAAACTAACAAATTTAAATTAGTTTAAATATCCAATATGTTGTATCTAGGCTCACTTAAGTTAGTCAATTTGTTCCCCTAGCGTCAATTTGAGGCATCTGTGGAGAAATCTGAACTGGGTGGTTTAAGTCTGGAGAGCGGTGATTTTTGCTTCTTGAGAGCAAAGGTAGGAGGGTCAGTGGCCAATGGAGAGGACGCATGGAGAATGGTATAGTACCTAGTTATGCGAGCCATGGCCAAGGTGGTACAGAAATAGGAGGGCAAGGTGCAGGCAGAAGAGGTGAGGTGCTACTAGCATGGCTGGAGGCAGATCAAAGCCCAGACACCAGAAAGAGCCTTATGGTCCTGAAGTTGGTCAGCTTGGACAGATGAACAGACACAAGTTTTCTTTTTCATCAACAAAAAGTGAAAATAGGCAGTGTGTCAGGCCAGAGAAGACAGAAGAACAAAATAAGTTTCAGCAGCTGCTTGGGAATATTCTTTAAAGTGCCTGTCCCACAGTAGACTAACCAGACAGTTGACTCCAATTATCATAACCATTAACCCAGAAATGAATGAGCAGGAAGCCCCCCATGCACAGCAAGAGTCAGGTAACATTCATCCAATCCTCTCAAGATAAACTTCATATCTCACACACACAGAAGAAGAAGTAAACAAAGAGACCAATAACTCAGGAAAAAAGGAGTAGTGTACAGGATCTTAGCAGCCATCTGTTTACAAGAAAGACAAGGTGGAAGGGACATAGAGAATATGACAGAACACAGGTGAAGTGGCATATTAATAGAAGTAGAAGGCCTGAGGCAGCTGAGCTGATGGTAGATTAATGGGTAGAGGTCAAGGAGATGGGTGTCCTAAAGCCCCTAAGGGGGTATAGACAGAGTGGGGTTTTGTTACAAGACCATAAAGTCCTGACAATATGGAATTTTGATCCATTTTTCTGGTCAGGCTGTCTCATTCTCTAGCTTATACTGAGGCCAACAGTGTATTTAAAAAGCAGACTTGGGAAGGAGGCATTTGAGGTGTCCTTTTAGGTCTTTTCCTGAGTAGATCAGAAGGGGAATAGACCAAAGGAGAACAATGACTATAAGCAACCCACTAACAAAAGAAAGGCAAGAGTTGGAGACTGACCAATGAAAGTCACTCAACCCATTGTTAATCCTTGTCGTTTGTGGTTGCCAAAAAGATGTTGGTGAGTAAACTAAAGAGACCCTGGGAACTTGACCCAGTCAGACCCAAAAGAGTCACTGAAGTTTCTTGGTCTTGTCATGAAAAGAAATTAAAGACACATGCAGCACAGTGGGAAAGTTTATTAAGGTGAAAAGTACACTCATGATCTGAGAACTGGCAAGCTCAAGAGAGAGTTGCACCTCTTGGGGGTTGGGTTTGGCACTTTTTTTTATATATCCAGATTGACTCCGATTTGTTAGGAGACAGCCAAGGAGAATCCTTTGGGACGGAGGAAGCTAATCTCATAGTCAATTCCTACAAAATGAGGGTACTACGTAAGAGTCCATCACCCAAATCCCCGTCAGCTTCCAAATGGTGTCCCATAAGGAATATTGCCTAAAGTTCTTGGGGTTCAGAGTGGTGGGAGACATCCCTCACTCTCCACTATCCAACACCTTTGTAATATCTGAGAAGGGATGTTAACTTCCTTTCACTTTTCCTTTGCATTCTAGTCTACAGTGGGTGCTGGGAATGGACTGAAATGCTGCAGAGACTGGGGTTTCCTCTTTCCATTTTGAGGAAGTCAATATATTTGGCGGCCAGTAGTAATACCCTTTGTAAGCCTCTAGTTCTAGTATTTGTGGATGGGGTAGAGGTCCTGGCCTTTGTTAAGAAGGGGCAGCTATTTTATATCACATTAAGCTTCATGTATTAAGCTAGAAGTACTTTCCGTCTGAGAGAAGGACCAAGAACACCAAACAGCCGATGGGTAAGGACAAATTACAGACCTGAAAAAAAAAAGGAAAGTATGGAACTCCTATCAAATCTGAGGAACTTTCTTGTGAGCTTTATCCATAATTCAATCCTAAGAGAGTGGTCCCTCATTGAGTGAGGGCTCAAGTTGGGTAATAGCTCCAACTGATCCCTTTGGGGAAGCATACTGTTATATGTATCTTGGATTTATGCTCATTGAGGGACCACACCAGGTTATTTAGGAGGAAACCTTACACAGGGGTTATAAGATCAATGGCCATCCTAAAAAAAATAATAATGAGAAAAAGAAAAGAAAAAAAAAAAAAGAAATCGGTGGCCATCCTAATCACATGTGTTTCTGTCCCATACCTGAAAGAATATAAGTACTAAAAGAACATGTATAACAGGGAAAGGCTGATTTCTGAGCCCAACACCATTATAGTCGAGATATTGGTGTCAAGCTGGGCAGCAGGAATTTGTTCCTCCCCATAGTGTAGCCACAGGCTAAAAGTTGTCACCTGGGTCCTTGGACAAGGCATATTCTGAAGAGTCATACTATTCAAGACCTCTCTAAAAAGGAATAGTTAAGAAACAAAGACTGAGGGTAAAAAAGACTTACTAAGCCACATTGAGGTTCTTGGATTCACTCCATAATCCCCATAGAGGGCCACCAAAAATGTTATAGGATCCTTGAGTGTGATGGTTAAGAAATAATTCTTGAGCTGTTTTACAGTGCAACTTAGTAAGTTTATTCAGGTAGCATAGGGACAGGACCCATGGGCAGAAAGAGCTGAACTTCTGTTGTATAAAGCTAGTAGTTATATGCTTAGTACTCAAGGGGGAGGAAGAGATGCAGGGAGTATTGAATCATAAATGTTTTCTTCAAATTCTTACATATGAAACAACTGCTTTTATAAGATTTCTCTGGTGCTTATCGTTCAGTTCAATAATAACTATTGGTGAGACTTACAGGCAGTCACGAATCTGTTTAAAAATGTAGCAAACAATGTATTTGATCCTTATTGGAACTATGCAGGCATTCTGGTCTAAAGGTGAACAGTTTTCTGCTTCTATCTCTCATCATTAATGGTATTATGATGACAGAAACTGGTGCCAGGAAGTAGCAGACTTAGAAAGACCTATGTCAGAGGATAAACCCCATGCGATTATAAGGATCCGTCACTTTAGTGAATTGTCTCAGTTTCAGTGACCTGAGTATGTTTGGATATATCCTCTGAAATGTGTAAAAGTCATTGTCCTATCTCTCACTCCTTATTTTGTACAAGACAAAAGCTTAGTACATATCTTTAGCGCTCCTCCTCCTCCTCCTCTTTTGTTCTGTCTTTCCTTTTTTGTTTTGGAGTCATTGTATATCATATTTGCCTGTACTGCTCTCATGCATTTATCTACATTTTTAAGTGGAATTCAGACTAAGCACAATATGCCCAGTTACTCTAAGGTGGACAACAAGAGAAGGTTGTACAGTTGGTCTAGGCTGGGGAGTAAGAGAAGATTCTCCAGTCGGCTTAAGTTGGAAAGCAAGCTCACCAACTAGTTGGCACATAGAACCTGATATGTCGCATAATGGTGCCATTGTGTTTATGACATATTGTAATAGAATATAAAACTTGAGGCTATCCTGGAGAGAATTGCATCTTAGAATTTTTTAGTAAACCCAGAGTATTGCACTTTCCTTTGACAAATAACAGTTTATTAGAGACCCAAAACCTGGTACTGGCACTTCTAGTGACCATGTGATCTGAGATGTTCATCGTGAACAATGTGGAAACTGATCTACCAAGTAAGTCATGTTCACAAATACTCTGTCATCAGAGAACATGGTTATACAATACTAAACTCAAGTTGGTCCTGGAAACACAATCAGTTACATGAGCAAGTATTCTGCTGTGATGCTAACTCCCCTACCCCACATCTGTGACGCAGGATGTTCGCTTTGGTAAGTTGGTCCTTTTTTAGATGTTTTTTCATATGTTGTAAATTGCTTATCTTTACTAAAGCAATGTAGTGACTTTCAGGGTTTATCTCCAAAGACAGTCTGGAGAGAAGCACTTCAATTGGACAGATTTGGGTGGTACATGTAATTGTCAGCTCTGCCTGCAAGGAAATATGACTTGAGATAAAATTCTACCTTATTAGCCTGATGAGCTGACCAGATGGTCAGGGAATTAGAAAGAACATGATTGAAGAATTAAGGAGAAGAGCTACAAGGATAATTTTGATTAGAGTGTAATGTGTTTGTTTTTCATGTGAGTGATCACTGAAAGGTTCACATGTAGACATGGCTCTCAATAATTAGATAAATAAATGATCCATGATGGGGATAAGTTAGCCTCTTTCAATGGACTTAAAATCAAAATAGTTATCTATAACTTCCATGTCTACTGTCATAAGGTCAGAACCATAGACTTTAGCTGAGCAAGGCTGATCTGCCTGATAGCTTTGCTTAGCAATGCATCTACCAGATGAACTGGAGTCCCTAATATAATATAATAATGAATAGTCGTTTATCTGGTGGGCACATCGATTCTATTGGGCCTTTTATACCATGGAGAAAACAATTATTTTCTGCCGCAGGGATAGGTGCTTCTTTAAGTAGATTTGCTTTCCATATTTGCTGTGGTTCTGCTAGCATTTTTTGTTACCCCAGAATTTGCTGTCAGCTTTATTAATTGCCATTACATATGACAATACTAGTTACTTTTTATTGAAAGAGATGAGGCAATGGATTTATTCCAGGAATGTTTGACCAATCTTACCATTAACTTTATCACCTAGAAGTAGCTGATATTTAGGTAGTAGCTGATGTATGGCCCTTGAAAACACAGTGACAAGATCAGTCTTGTGTCTCCCACCATCATGAGTCCTAGAACATGCAGTAGAAGTGGAGGTGACAGCTCTTATTACTATTTATCTAATGACCCCAAAGTCATGCAAAAATGGGGAGGGTGTCATTGTACTGCTGGTAGTCAGCCTTGATTACCTAAGGGAAAGAAAACAACTGCTCCACAATGGGACAGAAGTATGTCTGGAACCCAGAGATCATCAT
This sequence comes from Suricata suricatta, assembly GCF_006229205.1. Lineage (NCBI taxonomy): Eukaryota > Metazoa > Chordata > Mammalia > Carnivora > Herpestidae > Suricata > Suricata suricatta. Next base: position 99,942,431 of record NC_043700.1, read on the forward strand.
CTGGAGTGCTTCCTAGAATAGTCACATCCCAGCAATAAACTTAATAAAGACTTCAACAAAATAATGTAGGTAGGGCCTCTAAGACTCGCAGTTTTCAAAAATTGGGATTGTAATTTACCTCACCAAGTAAAGAACTCCACCCAGCTTATATCTGAGTAAAGAAGAAACATGTACTTGTAATGGAAAAAGGAAGTTATAAATACCAGCAATGGACATGTGACAGGATGAAGAAGAAAGATGTATAGGAGTGTGATAGCCTCCTATATTTCTCTCTCTCCACCCCCTCAGGAGTGTGTGTGTGTGTGTGTGTGTGTGTGTGTGTGTGTGTGTGAGTGAGAGAGAGAGAGAGAGAGAGAGAGGGAGAGAGAGAGAGAGGGAGAAGGAGAGAGAGAATTCAAAGGGAGAGGGAATTCAAAGGGAGAGGGAAGAAGAGGGGAAGAATAATAGAGCTTGTAACTATAGAGATATATCTGCTTTATGCTTTTATAATTAGACCCACAGGTTAGAAGATATTTAGGCACTGTGACTGAAGGGAAATAAATATTATTCAAAGATGAATGCAGGGCTATGAACTATGGTTTCTAGGTTTAGTGGGTTCTCACCCCTGTCCCAATCTACTTCTGCTATGCCATCTTGCACCACAAAGCTTGGAAAAGTGACACCTGATATTTTGTGAGTGGGATTCCACATGTATGATTTGTATTTCATCAGTCATATGCACGTACATAACATTTGAGTTTGGAAACTAGTTATGGAAAGAGAGAAGTGGCCACGTGTAGGCCCTTCTTTTTGTTAGCATACCTAGCATATATAGCCTGGCTGATGTGACTCTGGGGTCAGTAGTTCTGGCTTCATCTCCCTGGTCTTTGAATTATGGATGAGGTGGGTGTTCCTGGAGCCAACAATTGTTTCTTCTCTACCTTCCTAATTGCTAAAATCTGGAATTGCTTATAGATCTAAAAAAATAATAAAGTTAATTACAGGAACTCAAGTGACTGAGATTTTTGCTCATATTGCTCTAATGCTTTGCCTTTCTGTGGGTGGCATTAAAAATAGATTCTTAATGCTACTGTTCTTCTGATTTATATTGAAATTTCATTTGTTTGTTTTCTTATATGAGAAAGTGCCCATGCATTTAATAGTATCAGTAGTATACCTTGACCAAAACTTCTGAACATTATACTGTAATTATTGCCAAGTGTCAATTGGTTTTTAAAATTCTTATTTCCATGATTAACAACACATTAGTTTTTAAACACATGGCTTTACAAATACACTTTTTGCTGATTTATTTATATAACTATGGAAGAAATGTAAAAATAGTTCATCATTTTATTTTATATAATGTGATAATCATATTTAAATATCACTGTGTGGTATAAAGTTACTTTTATGTACATCAGCTTTGAATTTTTATGGATTATGTACCAGTTACATTCAAAGCATATGTAAATATTATGTGTATCTTTCAAAATAAAAATAATGAAATTCAAGAAATTTTTGTCCAACACCTAGATCATAAAACTTGAAAAGTGAACATTTTCAAAGGATATTTTACCTACTTAACAAACATTTTCAGGTTTTATTAAACAATCTCCTTCACAATTTTAAAATGCATCAAAAACTTGTGTATATAATAAAAATGATTAAAAGTTTATGATTTATGTTTCTGAAGTTACAATATAGGAAGAGTAAATATTTAAAATTTTTTTATTTTTATTCATTTTTTAAATGCTTATTTATTTTGAGAGAGAGAGCATCTTAAGCAGGCTCTGCACTATCAGCACAGAACCTGATATGGGACTTGATCCTATCACCCATGAGATCATACCATGAGGCTCAACAAGACCCAGATGCTTGACTTAGTCATTCAGGTGCTCAAAGAGAGTTTTTATATTTAGTATTTAGATAACTTTTTAATTTGGCTTAAATGCATCATTCTGCTGAGTAGAAAATTATTTTGCTTTGCTGTAGAATATTGAAAATCAAATCACCTTTTAATGCTATATTTATAACTGTATTGAAACCAGATGATCTTCAGTATTTCCAGTAAATCTGACAAATCACATGCCCAGGTAGATGGACCATGGACTATTCTGCTTTGGAAGTTTCTATACACTTTTGTCCTCACTGTTAATTTTATTACTCCCTCCAGAACTCTTTTTGTAGGTACTCAGCAATCACTGTTGCTGTAAATGAAGTCGATCTATAAAGCAGCAGGAGAGTGCAGAGATTTGATATACAGATATGTTTAAAATATACAGAAATCTGGCTTGCGTAATAACTATGTTTTTGACTATTAAGAATTCACTGTTGCTCTATTAGAATGGAACTTGACACACTGCATGGAAGCTACAAATAATCAAGATTCAGATAAAGTCTCCTAGTGACTTCATAGGGTCTCTCAAAAAATAAATGTGCAGTAAGCTTGAACTGAAAGTTTATCAGTTAGTTTTGCAAATTCTGGTCCCTTTTCCATGCTTATGACCTCACAGAGTAAGCCATTGATGAGTGGGATTATTTTTTGTGTCCTCACAATCTAATAGGCACTGAAATAACTTCTTGTTGACAGCAAATTGCAATAATCCACTCAACTATCATTTATCCTTATCTCAATAGCAACAGAATATATATGTCTTTGCTATATAATTCAGTCTAGTTTCTAAAATAGTCACGTGGACATCTCCCTATCTCTTGTATTCCCTGAAGGTAAAGTCAAATATAACAAGACACTAGACTCAAATGGGGGTATTTTATTTACAAAACAATGGTGGGTGTGGCTTAGTATAGATACATAGCTACATATATAGATGCAAATACATGTAAAATATGTACACACTAGTTAGGGAAATTTATGATTGTATATAAAACTGTAGTATTTCTCATATGAGATGTGTCAGTGACATAAAGAACAAAAGGATTTACAATGGCTTCCTTGTCATTTGTAAGAGGCCTTAATAGATATAAAATATTATATGTTACATATAAATTATATATAATTATAAATTACTATGTATTATAAATTTATACATAAATGTGTTACATAAAAATTGAAAATTTATTGTGTAGGTAAAAAAGGCATAAAATATTAAGGCATAAAAATATGAGTAAAAGGGCACAATTTGTTAACAGTGTTGGCATAAAAAAGGATATTGAACTGTGAAGAAAGATTAACAATGTCATCTTAAAAATGTTATGTATGTGTCATTATTTGCTTTTAGTAAATTAAATAGTTTAGATATGCATAATTATTGCCATATATTTATAGGCTACAACCAAACTATGTTAGTACAAAGCTTTGGAAATAATGAAGACATAAAGAAAAAGAGTTAAGATGTGCCACAAAATTTCCCTTTCTTTGAATTGTTGTAAAGCTTGGAAGTAACTAAGAGAAACACAATTTTTGGTAAATAATCTTTGGAAAGTTGAACTAAGGTGTCTTGGAGAATACTGTGAGCCAATAAATACTTTGGTGAATAGTTTTTGGAGTTGTTCTTTAATCTATCAGAAATTAGGAATATTATGTAATTCATGTTAGTTGGACTTTTGAAGAGGCACTTCTTAAGACTTTTTAATGAGGTTATGCATCAATAGAATATTTGTGTTCTTAAACCTTAGTGCAATGACAGACAATTGGTCAAATCAATTGACTCAGTCTGAAAACATACTTCAGTTGAGTAGAGTTTAAATCATATAAACAGTGTAGATGATTAATTAACTATTTTCCATTCATCAATTTACACTTAATAAAAAAGCAAACTTAGGCAGATAAGATATTTTCATAAATTTAAATATTCTACTTAAATTTTGGTTTAGAGGATCTATTACTGCCACCTTCTAGCCAACTCCTAACTTTGAATAACTCTTAATTCTTAAAACAAAAGAATGAAAATAGGAGTAATTCACAGCATCTCAAGAACCTGAATGTTCTCCTGAATCCAAAATTTTCTCAGCATTCCTTTATTTCCCAGGTTTTTAATGAAATAGAAGAAAGGTACACCAGTGTTGAAGTAAGCTGTCACATAGAATTTGTTTAAGAAAAGCTTAAATTAAAAAAAAATACAATTGACCCTTGAACAAGGGGTCCATTTGTGGATGAGTATACAAGTCCACTTGTATGTGAATTTTTTTAAGTAAACATAGCACAGCAGTATAAATGAATTTTCCTCATGATTTTCTTAACATTTTTTCTCTACTTCATTGTAAGAATACAATATATAGTAAACAAACTGTGTTAATTGATTTTATATTATTGGTAGGGCTTCTGGTCAACAGTAGGCTATTTGTAGTTACGTTTTTAGGGGGTCAAAAGTTATAAGTGGATATTTGACTGTGCGTGAGGAGTATCGGAGCCCCAGCACCTGCATAACTGAAGGGACAACTGTGTGAATATCCTTATTGGGAAAGCAGTGAGCTGATCAAGCAGCTCATGAAACATAATCCACCTATGCTCCTTTTATCAGGAATAATTGATCTACATTAAAACCTTTATTGTATTACCTTTAACTTCATACCATAAAATGTCTTAAGAAATGATTCTTTGAAATACATCTGCATCCTATTTATCTCTGCAAACTTACCTCAGTAAAAGGGTTTCTTCCCCTTTTCCAACTACATTTCTGAAATCTGTCATTCTATATAGAAACCCTCCTACTAATGTGCCTGTTAATTTCCAACCACCAGATAGTATCAGAATATATTTAGGCAACACAAATAACCATCTTGCTTTATATTAGTTTCTTAAGCTATACTCACATGCAACATTTTCTAATTATTTTGGACTAACACCCTATATTTTATGTATAAAAATATATGCGAAATCTTTCTTTTCCTTTATGCACATATAATCCTTTTTCTACCTATAATCTTTCCTCTTTTGTGATGCCTCTTTTATGACTTTCAAAATCAACTTTTCTGGAAAACCTTACTTGGTTCCTCTAGGCAGTCCAGTGTTCTTGGTTAGTTTTATTTCTTACTATTCTTCTAGATTTCTGTAATTCTTTTGCTTGAGACTTCTACCTGGACTTTGAAATCTGAAGGCAGGGACTTTGTCATCTTGTGTCATGACATTTAGAAAAGAAGTTGCCATACTGTGATCACTTTAAGTTTATTTAAAAAAAAAACAACCAACTCTTTGTTGGTAAGAAATAAAAGGAAATCATATGTGAGCTATAGTTTTATAGCAGTAGTAACACTGCAAAAGTAATGGAAAAAAATAAATCATTTGTAACTGGCTTTTTTGTTCCTATTTTGGTGTATTGGTTATGAGGCATAAGGATTATGATATATGAAATTTATTCTTATAGTAAAAATAATACTTTTAACACAGTTCTACCTTCATCTGCCAACTTGTATGTGAACTCTCTACAGGGATGTGATTTTAAGTGGTATTTAAAAAGACTCCCTATGGCTTAGGAGGAAAATAATGGTAGGTAGTGTTCTGGTGGAAAGTAATGCTGAAAAAGTCATTCTGGTGTGAGTGCTCGCTATATTTTCATTAGCAGTGATATAGAATGAAAGAAACATTAAGTTAGCATACAGCTGCTATTTACTGATATTTCAGGAAATCAAGCATGTACATACCTGTACATATTGTCTCTTTGTATAGAGGCAAAGTCCTAGGGAATCTTATTGGTCCATGGTCAAGTTGATAGGCTGAAAGGTAAAAATGATGGTTTGTCTTATGGCAGCCCAACAGAGTTATTAGGGAAGACATGATTGCTTTTCATGGTTTTCCTTAAAAAAAAAAAGAATTCTTATGACTTCCGCTGTGAAGATAATATACTATATACTTTTATAGGAGAGAGAGACAGAGCTTGAATGGGAAAGGTGTAGACAGAGAGGGAGGCACAGAATCCACAGGGGCTCCAGGCTCTGAGCTGTCAGCACAGAGTCCCATGCAGGGCTTGAACTTACAAACCGTGAGATCATGACCTAAGCTGAAGTCAGACACTTAACTGACTGAGCGAGCCACTCAAGCGCCCCTACTTCTCCCTTAATTTCTATCCAGGGTAAATACCATCACTAGCTTATTTTGCTTATGACATCACTTTTACTATATCATTCCCCTGCTTAAAAATTTTAAATGTCTGTTTTCTGAGAGATGAATTTGAAACTTTTATTTACATTTTCTTACTCCTGATCAACCTGTATCTTATTCCATCTTCACACTTTTCTGCGTATTCCTGTGTGGAAACCAGAACCCTTACTTTCCCTAACCATTTTCGGCACATTCCTACCCCTGAACCTTATGTCATTTTTCTTCAGGAAACTTGTTCACCCAAGGCCTAGATAGGCTGTCCCTCCCCGGGTTTTCCTATAGTACTTCTTGTTTGCACACTACTTTTAAACATCTAACAAATTCTAGGAGAAGTTTTCTTTTTATTTGCATTACTTACATCTTACTTGTATTTAAAAGATAGGAGAGAGGTTTATTTTGTATCGTCACTAAATTGCAATGTATTTTGTACAAAACCAATATGAATAAATATTAAAAGTTTTCATAAGGACCTCCTTTCCTTCCCCTTTTTTACTTTTCCTCAAAGTCTTCCTTCCATTGGATTGAAGTCCTAGTCAGAGAAAGAATAATTCTGGAAACCACCTGAGGAATCCTAAAAATACTATAGTTATTCTGTTATAGCCTCATCCTTCCAAATTAATAAAAGATGGTGATACTAGTGTTTTAATAACTTTAGCATCAGATTCCCTGAAGTATTTTCAGCCCATTGTCATTTTTCCAATTGTCAATTCATTGCTTGCCAGCTTCACATACAATTTTAATTGCTTGCCGGGTAACAATGGAACTCTGCCCTGTCCATATGGTTTTTTGCTGGCTGGCACATGCTAAACCTCATCAGTAGAGGGCACGAGAGAGGCACCAGTGGAAGAAGGGCTTGGCTGTGTGTGGTTTTAGGTGAACTTCCACAGCAAGAAGTTTCAGCAGCACCTTGCCTGGAGTAGAGAAAGGTCTGATGATGTTGATGAAGAATTTAGAATTTTTGTTTTGCCATCCTCATCCTGCTAAGTAATATCACTCTGCCAACAGCCTACGTATGTGAAATTCTGAAGGAGATCTTCGAGCTTTACTCTCAAATAAAACCTTAAAAAAAAAAAAAGAAAGAAAGAAAATCCCTAATATTATTCTTTAAATTTCTTATAGCAATATTTTTAGTGCAAAAGTCATCTTTATATTGTCGGCTCTTATATATTACCGTCAATACACTTGAAATATTTTTTGTTATTTTATCATCTTTAAAGTCAGCCGTCATCATCGCTTGCTTATTTGTTTTGTTTTACTGTGTTGCATTTAAATTCAACTTCCTTTTCTTTTTTTGTTTTTTAAGATTTTGACTTTGTATTTTAGCAATGTGACTATGATATGTTATAGTTTGTTTTCCTTTGTATTTATGCCGCATCAGGATGGTTAAATTTCCTAGAACTATGCATTGGTGTCTATTTTGTAAAATTTAGAAAAATTAGGCCCTACTTCAAATATATTCTCTGCTACTTCTCTTCTTTTGAACCTCTATTTACATGTAAATTTAGCCCCTTGAGACTATCCCACAGGTTACTAACACTTTATCTATTGTTGTTTTTCTATATTTCTTCTCTGTACTTTAATCTGGAAATGTCTAATGAATTATCCTGAAGTTTACAAATATTTATTTTCCAATGTCTGATCTACTTTAAAACCCACATGTATTTGTGTGTGGGGGGGGGAGGGGTGGGCATAAACTTTTTTTAGAGAATAACTTTTTTGATTCTAAAATTTCCATTTACTGCATTCTCTCTGAATGAAATCTATCTTCTGTTAACTATTGGGTCTTTTTTCTTTCTATAATTAAAAATATATTTTAATAATTGTTGCTAAGTCCTTATCTGCTAATTCTTTTTTTTTTAAGTTTACTTATTTATTTTTGAGAGAAAGCACAAGCAGAGACGGAGATATAGAGTCCAAAGCAGGCTCCAGGCTCTGAGCTGTCGGCACAGAGCCTGATGCAGGGCTCGATCCCATGAGTCGTGAAATCGTGATCTGAGCCATGAGATCATAACCTAAACTGAAGTCAGATGCTTCACCAACTGAGCCACCCAGGTGCTCCCTTTGTCTGCTAATTCTAATAACTGGGTTTTCTTTGCTTATGCTTAAAACATTGTCTTTTTTCTTGATTACATGTCATTTATATTTTTGTGTGTGTAGAGATTTGTCATCAACTTTACTTATATTTACATCATATATAAAATAACTAAATACATTGAAGCATAGTATTACGTTGTTTCATCCATTTATCAGAGAGCAAACTCTTTCCTCTTTTGTAGCGGTTTAGGTGGGTAAGTAAACTTTTATATTCCTTGTAAAAGTCAAGTCGAGTTAAATAGGAACCATGGATTTGGGGTGCCTGGGTGGCTCAGTAGTTTAAGCATCAGACTTCAGCTCAGGTCATCATCTCATGTTCTGTTTGAGCCCGCATCAGGCTCTGTGCTGACAGCTCAGAGCCTGGAGCCTGTTTCAGATACTGTGTCTCCCTCTCTCCCTCTACCCCTCCCCTGCTTGTGCTCTGTGTCTTTCTCTCTCAAAAATAAACTACAAAAAATAGAAAACATGGATTTAATGAGAGTCTCTGCAACTTCCATTTTTTTTTTTTTTTGAAAATATGGTGTGAGACCTGTGTTGGGAGAGACCTGAAAAAGTCTAGATTAGGTGTGAGAAGAATGAATCAGTATACAAGGACTGAAGTAATTACATGAGGGTTTAAAAAAAAAAAGACAAGGAGAATTCTTCTTGATAAAGGAATGGTTAATAAAAGTGAAAGAGTAGACTACTAAGTAAGGAGAGAGAAATTGTTTCCTTATCCACTTATAAGATTTGGAAGATATATATATATATCATTGGCAATGGCGGAAGCGGAGGTGTGGGTGAGCGCTTTGGCTGTGGCTTTGGGAGCGCCCCACGCCTCAGGCAGCAGCAGAGCAAATCCTGGCAAGCATGAAGAGAAACTGCTCCATCCCCCTACTCGATCATGATCCCAGCTGGGGGCTGGGAGTTGGTGGCAGCGTCGGTGGGGGCGCACACTTTGCCTCCTGCAGCACACCTCGCCTCTGGTAGCACAAATACCTGCAGACACCAAGAGAAACTGCTCCCTCCCACTACAAGATCCCAGCTAAGAAGGAGCTGCCAAAGCAAGTACATCTCATCTGTGGTAGCATAAAAGTTCGTGGACTAGGATTCTGAAACAAGGTGGCACAAGGAGATTGGATTCATTAGAGTAGCTTGCAGTGCTTAGTTCCAGCGGAGCTTGGGGCGCCACCATTCATCCTCCACAACGACCAAGGTGGGGCCTCCAAGAGTAGCCCCTGAGACATACGTACACTGTACACTAAACCATGCCTATCCACGAGGGGGAGCTGCTGCTTTTTTGTGTGTTTTTTTGTAGTTATTATTATTATTACCTTTTTTACTTTTTAAATTTTTTAGGTTTTTACTCCTTATTTTCCTTTTTTCTTTCTCCCTCTTTTTTTTTTTCTTGCTCTTGCCATCCAGATATATTCTCCATTATCTTATCCTTCTCTCTCCCCTCAACTGGATATATACTTTTAGACTGTCTCTGCCCCCTTTATTTTTTTCTTCTCTTCTATTCTTCTCTTTCCTCTCTCTTTTCTTTTTGTCCTTTCCCTCTTTTAATTTGTTTGTTTGTTTGATTTGTCTATGCGTTTGTGTGCTTCTTTTCCCTCTGTATTTGTCTGTTTTCCTTCTCAGGACTACCCCAAGAAACAAGCCAAAGTGTGCATGACGGCAGTCCCAAATAGGGACTAGGGAAATAACATAATCAAAGGCACAACAAGAGAAACTGAGAGACACCATTAAAAGAATATTTCCTAAAACAACAGGTCCTGGACAGTCAATAAGCTTCCTTTAACAGAGCAATACTAACAGGTGCACAGTGCACAATGAGCTTTTTAAAACTGAAAGAGACAGAAAACTAGCCAAAATGATAAAATGAACAAACTCTTCCCTGAAGAATCTCCAGGAAGAAGTCACAGCCACAGAACTGCTCAAAACAGATCTAAACAACATACCTGAACACGAACTTAAAAAACTTGTCATAAAATTAATCACTGGGATTGAATAAAGCATCAGAGAAGCAACCAAGACAATGACTAGGAACTTTGAAAATAGGTGTGGAGAGTTAAAAAAAGGCTATAAACTGGCAAAATATAAAGATAATGACAGAATTCTGAAAGCAGCTCGGGATAAAAGGGCCCTCACGTACAAAGGGAAACCATTCAGAATGGTTACAGACCTATCTAATGAAACATGGCAGGCCAGGAAGGAATGGCAGGAAATCTTCAATGTGATGAACAGAAAAAAGATGAAGCCAAGAACCCTTTATCCAGCAAGCCTGTCATTCAAAATAGAAAGAGAGATAAAGGTGTTCCCAAATAAATAAAAATTGAGAGAATTCATGACCACCAAACCATCCCTATAAGAAATCCTAAGAGGGATATTATGAGGGAAATATTGCAAAGAATACAAGGTGCCAGAGACACCACTATAAACAGGAATTCTATAGAAACACAATGACTCTAAACCCATATTTTTCAATAATAACACTGAATGTAAATAGACTGAATGCTCCAACCAAATGATACAGGGTAGCAGAATGGATAAAAAAAAAAATCCATCTATTGCTGTCTATAAGACTCATTTTCAACCTGAAGATACCTTCAGGTTGAAAGTAAAGGAATGGAGAAATAGCTATCATGCAACTGGAAGCCAAAAGAAAGCTGAAGTAGCCATACTCATATCAGACAAACTGGACTTTAAAGTAAAGGCAGTAACAAGAGATGAAGAAGGACATTATATAATAATTACAGGGTCTCTCCATCAGGAAGAGTTAACAATTATAAACATTTATGAGCCAAATTTGGAAGCGCCCAAATACATGAAACAATTAATCACAGACAGAAACAATCTTATTGATAAGAATGTGCTAATTGCAGGGGACTTTAATACTCCACTGACAGCAATGGATAGATCAACCAAACAGAAAATCACTAAAGAAACAATGGACCTGAATGACACATTGGAACAGATGGAATTCATAGATATATTTAAAACTCTGTATCCTGAAGTTAGGAAATTTCACCTTCTTCTTGAGTGCACATGGCACATTCTCCAAGATTGATCACATACTGGGGCATAAAGCAGCCCTCCATAAGTATAAATGAATAGAGATCATACCACGCACACTTTCAGATCACAATCTTTGAGACTTGAAATTAACCACAGCAAAAAAATCTGGAAAACCTCAAAAAATGTGGAGGTTAAAAACTACCCTACTAAAGAATGATTGGGCTAATCAGGCAATTAGAGAAGAAATTTAAAAATATATGGAAACAAATGAAAATGAAAAGACAACAATCCAAAATCTCTGGGACGCAGCAAGGCAGTCCTAAGAGGAAATATTGCATTTCAGGCCTACTTCAACAAACTAGAAAAAGCGCAAATTCAAAATCTAACAGAGCACCTACTGCTACTATAAGGGGAGCAGCAAGAGCACCCCAAATTCAGCAGAAGAAAGAAAATATAACAATCAGGGCAGAAATAAACAATATAAAATCAAAAAGATCAGTCGAGCAGATCAATGAAACCGAGAGTTGCTTCTTTGCAAAAATAAACAAAATTGGTAAACCTCTAGCCAGGCACCTTAGAAAGAAAAGAGAGCACCCAGATAGACAAAATCATGAATGATGATGGATATATTACAACCAATCCTTTAGAAATACAAGCAATCATCAGAGATTACTATGGAAAATTATATGCCATACAACTGGACAAACTAGAAGAAATGGACAAATTTAAATGCACATGCACTGCCAAAATTCAAACGGGAAGAGATAGAAAGCATGAATAGACTGATAACCAGTGAAGAAATCGAATCCATTATAAAAATCTCCCAGTGAATAAGAGCAGAGGGCCAGATGGCTTCCCAGGGTAATTCTACCAGACATTTAAAGCAGAGCTCATACCCATTCTTCTCAAACTATTCCAAGAAATAGAAATAGAAGGAAAGCTTCCAAACTCATTCTACGAAGCCAGCATCACCGTGATACTCAAACCAGACAGAGACCCAGCCAAAAAAGAGGACTACAGACCAATATCCTTAATGAATACAGGTGCAAAAATACTCGACAAGATACTACAAATTGAATTCAATAGCATATAAAATAATTATCCACATGATCTAGTGGGATTCATTCCTGGGTTACAGGGCTGGTTCAATATTCGCAAATCCGTCAATGTGATCCATCACATTAACAAAAGAAGGGAAAAAAACCATATGATCCTGTCGATAGATTCAGAAAGAGCATTTAACAAAATACAGCACCCTTTCTTAATAAAAAAAACCCTTGAGAAAGAATAGAAGGAATTTACCTAAACATTATAAAAGCAATTTATGAAAAGCCCACAGCTAATATCATCCTCAATGGGGAAAAACTGAGAGCTTTCTCCCTGAGATCAGGAACACTACAAGGGTGTCCACTCTCACCACCGTTGTTTAACATAGTGCTGGAAGTCCTAGCATCAGCAATCAGACAACAAAAGGAAATAAAAGATATCAGAATCCGCAAAGAAGAAGTCAAACTTTCCCTTTTTGCAGATGACATGATACTCTACATGGAAAACCCAATCGACTCCACTAGAAGCCTTCTAGAACTGATCCATGAATTCAGTAAAGTTGCAGGTACAAAAGCAATGTGAAGAAATTGGTTGCATTCCTATATACCAATAATGAAGCAGCAGAAAAGAAATCAAGAAACTGATCTCATTCACAATTGCACGAAAAACCATAAAATACCTAGGAGTAAACCTAACCAAGGATGTTAAAGACCTATATGATGAAAACTATAGAAAACTTATGACAGAGATCGAAGAAGACACCAAGACACAGGGTAGCAGAATGGATAAAAAAACAAAACCCATCTATTTGTTGTCTACAAGAGACTCATTTTCAACTGGAAGACACCTTCAGGTTGAAAGTAAAGGCATGGAGAAATATCTATCATGCGACTGGAAGCCAAAAGAGAGCTGGAGTAGCCATCCTTATATCAGACAAACTGGACTTTAAAGTAAAGGCAGTAACAAGAGATGAAGAAGGACATTATATAATAATTACAGGATCTCTTCATCAGGAAGAGCTAACAATTATAAATATCTATGCGTCTAATTTGGGAGCGCCCAAATACAAAAACTATTAATCACATAAAGAAACAATCTTATTGACAAAAATGTGCTAATTGCCGGGGACTTTAATACTCCACTGACAGCAATGGATAGATCAACCAAACAGAAAATCACTAAGGAAACAATGTACCTTAATGACACATTGGAACAGATGGAACTGATAGATATATCTAGAACTCGGCATCCTGAAGATAGGAAATTCACCTTCTTCTCGAGTGCACATGGCATATTCTCCAACATTGATCACATACTGGGGCATAAAGCAGCCCTCGATAAGTATAAATGAATAGGGATCATACCATGCACACTTTCAGATCACAATGCTATGAAACTTGAACCACAGGAAAAAGTCTGGAAAACTTCCATAAATGTGGAGGTTAAAAACTACCCTACTAAAGAATGATTGCATTAATCAGGCAATCAGAGAAGAAATTAAAAAATATATGGAAACTAATGAGAATGAAAAGACAACAATCCCAAATCTCTGGGATGCAGCCAAGGCAGTCCTAAGAGGAAAGTATATTGCAATCCAGGCCAATCTCAACAAACTAGAAAAAGTGCAAATTCAAAATTTAACAGAGCACCTACTGGAACTAGAAGGGAAGCAGCAAGAGCACCCCAAACCCAGCAGAAGAAAAGAAATCATAAAGATCAGGGCAGAAATAAACAATATAGAATCCAAAAGGACAGTTGAGCAGATCAATGAAACCAAGAGTTGCTTCTTTGAAAAAATAAACAAAATCAATAAACCTCTAGCCAGACTCCTCAGAAAGAAGAGAGAGAGCACCCAGATAGACAAAATCATGAATGAAGAAGGATCTATTACAACCAATCCATTAGAAATACAAGCAATCATCAGAGATTACTATGAAAAACTATATGCCAACAAACTGGACAACACAGAAGAAATGGACAAATTCCTAAATGTGCATGCACTCCCAAAATTCAAATGGGAAGATATAGAAAGCATGAACAGACCAATAACCAGTGAAGAAATCGAATCCGTTATCAAAAATCTCCCAACGAATAA
>NC_043700.1:99956803-99967851 GCF_006229205.1 Suricata suricatta
TGTTTTAGCTTATGGGCAAGTAATAAATTATATCATGTATCTTGAATGTATCATAGGTACATACCAACTGGATCCACCCCCCCCCCAACTTTCCTGGCACAAATCGAAGAATCACTCCAGTTTCTTCATTCAAAGTAAACAAAACAAAACATCATTCATTAGCTCTCCACTTAGAATATTCCAAACTCTACTTCTGTTAAGCAGAAGGACCTCACTCCACATTACCCTGCTAGGGGAGACCTTTTTGAAGAAAGGGATGCTTATATTTGATTGACTAGCCAAGTCATTAAACATGTCTTCACTGGTCCATTAATACAAGCCCCACACGTGTGTGTGTTTGCACCAGTGCGCGCATGCGCCCTGACATTGCTCCTAATATTCTCACATATTTCCCTAAAGTTTTGTCCAGGATGACTGGTGATTATCGCCTTGATATTTATGAAGTTCAACAGTCCACAAGCTCACCCTCACTTCTGAAACCAATTGCAAGTTTTGAGGTCCCCAAGATTACTCACAGTTTTGATAAACCATTAGAAGTACTCATGGATCTCACTGATAACTATTATCCTTAGGGTCATAATTTATTACAAGGAAAGGATATAGATTAAAATCAGCAATGGGAAGAGATATATTAGGCAGGATTCAAACATGATTTTGCAGTTTCCTTTCCCAATGGAGTTGTAGAAAGTACTAACTTCTTCCAGCGATAGTGTGTGAAAATAATCATAGAGTATTGACCACCAGGGAAGCTTGCCTGAACCTTGGTGTCCAGAATTTTACCAGGTCTTGGTCACATAGCATGATGGTCCAGGTAGCTAGCCCTAGGCTTCAGTGGCTCTGGAGGCTGAGCTGCTCCTGAGTGGCCAAAGCCCCTACCATTGTTAACATAGACTATCTGAGGTGACTTGAAGCCCCCAGGTAATCCAAACATTCTTATTAGACAATATGTTTCAAAGACACAGAGATCTTCCTAGAAGCTGAGGACAAAGGCCAGAACACTCTCTGAGTAAAGTTAATGCCCCACTGTGCAATGGTTTACCTTGAGCTTCTCCCAATGTTGTTTAATAACAGAACATATGTGAAAATTATAGAAGGCTATGTAGCCATTGCTTGATTCATTCAACAAATAACTATGGAATACTGACTTTCTTAAGCTCTTTTCTGTACCCTTGATGATCTTTGGATTTTAGTTTTCTTCATATATATTTTTCTTGGCTTGTTTCCTTGAGTTTAAAATTTTCCACATACTTAAGTGAGAATACTTTACTCATGATCCTGTCAGAATAGAAGGAGGGCATGGGGCGCCTGTGTGACTCAGTCGGATGAGCGTCCGACTTGGGCTTGGGTCATGATCTTGCGGTCCATGAGTTTGGGACCTGTATTGGGTGCTGTGCTGATAGTTCAGAGCCTGAAGCTTGCTTGGAATTCTGTGTCTTCCTCTCTCTGTCCCTTCCTCCCCTCACAATCTCTCTTTCTCTCAAAAATAAACATTAAAAAAAAAAAATAGAAGGAGGGCCCTCCCAGCTGTAATGTCTCTCTCCCTCATGGAATTCTGTTATAATCTGGACTAATGTTCTGTCTCATTTCCTGCCACTCTCCCACTTACTCCCCACTCAATCCAGTTTCTACCACACTTGCTTCCCAGCAATCTTCAGACACATGCGCATCAGGAATTTTGCACCAACTTTTCTTTCTTTCTGAAGTTATATTCCACAGATACTTCGTTTGACTCTTTTTCTCAACCCCTTCATCTCTTTACCTAAAGATTATCTTCTACAAGAAGATTTTTTTAATGTTCTATCTGAACTTGTAAGTCTCTTCTCCAAACTTTCTATTACCTTTCCCTGTTTCATTCTTTTACTTAACATAAAAATCAACTCTTAGGATATATGTTAATAATTACAATGTTCATTAGCTACTTCTCCTTTCAAGAAGTAGACATCAAATGCCAGAATTTTTGTCTATTTTTTCACCATTTTATCCTGAATGCTTAGAATAGGACTTGAGGAATAATGTTCATTAGGTATTTGCTTAATGAATAAATGAATTTCTATGTATTTTCACACAAAGTGTGCTGCTGTTAAACAATACGTTCCTTCTTTCTATTCAGTTGGATTCTCTAAGTGTGTCTCCTAAGGCACATACCTTTTCATTGAACCCTTTTAGCCACATCTTTGAAAGTTTAAATTGGACTAGTTTAAGCTAATCCAGGCTTTGAAGTCAGCAGGATATATAGATTTGAATCTGTTTTTGGATTACCAGCTGAGTGACTCAGAACAGTTTAATAATTCCCACCAACACTCAGTTTTCTCAACTTTAAGTGTATATAATATCGACTTCACAGAGTTGTTGTGAGGTTGTGTCGTGTGATATTTTTTTAACAGATTTGTTCCTGTTTTCCCCCTTAGCAGTGCTACATTTTGAAACATGGATTTCATCTTTTAATAGCTTCCATAATACCTCAGCTTCCAGTGTTCAAAAAAAAATCTTGCTTTCAGTCTCTCTCTCCAGATTATTACTATAAATTGTTAACAGGATAAGGTTGAAAATATTGAATAGAAAATACTATGAATGTGTTTCCATTGAATCCATTTGACTTCTGGTTATCAGCTGTTTTGTTTTTTCCTTCAAAATATTATTTAATTTTGTATGTTCTATCAGGAGTCTTTTTACCTTTCAGAAAAAAATTTAACTAAATTATCCCACTCTTTCTGATTTGGTATTTCTTCATTACCTTGTCATTACTCAGAAGTTTATTGTGATGATAAATCAATCCTACTTACACTTAGTTTTGCTCTCCTGGGATGATACTTTTTTGAGGCAGGAGACCTCATATAGAGTAGTGAGGTATACCTTGTTTTGGTCTTAATTTTCAGGTTCCTCTTCTAAATGCTTGCTGTATATATTTTAGTTTCTCCATTTTACTTTATGGAGAACAGAGAAACAATGAGGTGGCATTCATTTTTGCCATGTTATCTCTCAACTTTATATCATCAACTCCAGACTATGAATCTAGCTATTCATTGTTAATTTTGTACAGCATGCAGTGAAAAGAAGCAATCTTTGAGCTTTGGAAAATAATGATAAGCCTAAGCTGATATTATTCTTACATTTCTGTGATATTCTCTAATCTTCGTCATATTGGTTTTGTATCTTATTTCCATCTTATTAGATGCTATTTTGTTTCCATCTTAATATATTTTCCCAGCATTACTTTCCACAAAGTTCAGGTGCAACTAAAATAATTGTAAAGCTACATTATATTTTTTCCTCACATATAATTGCATTGCAAGAAATACATTCTGTGAGAGCATTGCAGACAGCTTGAATCAGTGTCCACTTCTGAGACGTGAATTAGTACTTTCCTTACAACTGAACTTTTAAGTCTGTCCTCCAAAAGTAGGGTACATTAATTATTATGCTCAGTCTTCAATTTCATGGCTATCAAAATTCTATGATGACAAAATTAGTTACTCCCTAGGTTGCCATCATGTCTTCTTCACCAAATAAATTCCTTCTTTTTATTGGTATGAAGTAATGAGAAATGAACTGGTAAATAATTTAGTAACTTCCTCCTTTTTGCCACAAAAGACCCTTTTTCATTGTTTCTCCATGCATTATTGTATAGTTCCCAGTGCATTAGTGGAATGCATGGTTTTCAATGATTTATTTCCAAACTAAAGTAAATAGGCTATGTGTTCTTATTCTTAAACATTCAATTACTTAAAGTGTTTTAAAATACTAAAAGGAAGCCAATGACCTCCATAGCGATTTTTAAAAGCCTCCGGTTGTAATGTCTGGTTGTACATATTTTCAGCACTTGGGAAAATAAAATTTTCAACAAAATGGGAATTTTCAGTAGATGTCTGGAGAAATGGAGTCTCATGATAACTAGAATAACTTGACTCTGGATCAGTTCTGTAATCTATATTAGGAAAGTATTACTGACATAATATAGATTATTATTAAGTATTCTTGATGGCCAATTTTTGATGTATATTTTTACAATAATAACACTCTGTTTCTCCCTTAATCTTTTTAAAACATTGAATTGACTATGGTAAGTAATATGGTGACAGATGACAGAGTAATATTGCCCTCACTTAGAACCAAAATACTCTTTAGGTTTTACTGTTTCCAAGATCTAATTTAAACTGTGTATATTCTTAATATATTCTCTTCTATATATCTTTCTACTGTATCTATTTATTTGAAATAAACAGGATGAATTGTGTATTTCTGTCAACTATTATATTCATCATATACCGAGAGTCATATATATATGTATATATATAGTCCGTAAATTAAACATATTTTTATGTTTAAATGAGAATCACATACAACTCTTTCTTTACTGATGCAGCTTTGTGATAAAAAAATTTGGAGGCCACTGAATAAACTATTGCCATATTGATGCTATTTCACAGTGGAGGGTACAGACAAAAGTGTTCCTAGTCAAAATTAATCACTCATTACTCTATCTTACCTCTGCACTCTGTATCATAATCATGATGGTTTTACTGTCCTGTCCTGTAAAGTTAATGGAGCACATGCCTGCCTTTGTACTTCGTTGAGGTGTCAGCAAAATTGAACTAGCAGAATAATCCCTTCTTGAAAATCTCTCCCCTCTTAGCTCTGGCGTTATCACCACTTTGTGATTTTCATTCTATGTTTATATTCTTTGCCTCTTCTTAAACATGCCCTTTATGTTTTGTTTTTCCCAGGACTTGTTTTGGCCCACTGCTGTTCTTATTATTGTTTTCTTTCTTGGAAGTTTCTTAAGCATCAACTGGGGTTCAAATATGTAAATGCTGTTGACACTCAAATCATCTATCTTTTTTTTCAAAGTTCATTGTATTTATTTTAAGAGAGAGAGCGAGTGAGCAGGTGACAGAGGGAGAGGGAGAGAAAGAATCTCAGACAGGCTTCATGCTGTCAGCACAAAGCTGGGTTTGGGCTTTGAGCTCACAAACTGTGAGCCAAAACAGGTCAGATGTTTAGCTGACTGAGCCATCCAGGTGCCACTTAGATCATCTTTCTTATAAAATGTTTCTTTCTGTTTTTGTCTGTCTCAGTGAGTTAAACCACCAATGATTGTTTAAGCCTCACAATTCTTGGCCTGCTTGCTATCAATGAATGCTATGCTCAATTACCCATAAATTAATATAGATTCCATGTTCTTAAGATCTCTTGCATTCACTTTCTTTTCTAACTTTCACCTGCCATTGCACAAATTCAAAATTCATTTGTTTTGACCTGGGTCACTGGAATAACTTTCTAATGGGTTTAATTCCCACTCTGTCATGTGGAGCATTTTTATGGTTTCCAATTTCAACTAGGCCCTCAAACTTACACAGCAATCCTTTTACTTGTCACTCAAGTGATTCTTGATTTTATAGCCCAGACCTATGAACTAGCATGAGCATAGCTCTTTCCCTTATAGTTTCTAGTAGTGATTTTGGGGAGTCTAACAGTGATTCTTTGCAAGTAACCATATGAGAGTTTATAAGTTCTGTCTCCACATCAAATTGTCCCTGATTGTGCTATTTGCTCATCTCTGCTTCTGTACAGCTGTTTGTAAAAAGTCTTACCATTGTACCTTCCTAAAATGCCAACATTTCTGTCAAGGAAATTGTTTCTAGATATTCTGAGGACTTCTCATCTTTGGAATATTAGAATAATTCTGAGTTTGTATTGAGTTAAGGGGAATGGTACTCTTCATCTTCTGAGGTCCAAAGCATAATATCTGATGTCTCTCCTAGAATTTTGGAAGTTTCTGAGACTCATAGGTACTTAATCATAGATGCTCTCATTCAGTCATTCTGCCACAAATGAAGCAGACCTCTATAAATTTCCCTAGATTTTTCTTTATTATTCTTTCCAATATTTCCTTAGCTCAAATTCTGTAACTACTTGACAAGTATAAAACAGAAGACCTTCATTTTAGTGAAATCAAGTAATACAGACATATATAGACGGGCATGGAAGGAAGAAACCATGTTTGCACCAAAACAGAAGTAGAAAACAAAATAATGTTTGTCACCATTGTCTTAATTCATCTCCTTTGTGTCTTCTCTTGTCTTATTTTCCAAATATAGAACATTCTATTCTAAGCCTACTTATCCTTCTTTGATGTTCATTATTCTCCTAACTATAAGTTGATACTATTCCTTCCAACTTCACAGAGAAAAAAACTAGCTCTTCAGTTCATTTAATCCTTCAACAAGCTTTCATGCAGGGTGTGAAGTACACTGGGCACTGTACTAAGTACTGTAGCTAAGGATATAAATACACTTTTTGTCCCAGAAGCTTCCAGGTAATAGAGTAAACTTTAGCAAAGAAGTAAATAAAAATGTTAACATTCCTATGGTGAAAATCTATGTAGAATACAGAGGGCTCACAGTGAAGGAAGAGTAAAATTCTGTTGGGGATGGAAACCAAAGGCTTCATAAAAAAACTAAAGTTTCAGCAGTCTGTATTTGATTAATATTTATTAAATATTCATCCCATATATAATAATATTATTTTAATAATTAAAGATTATAAACATATGAAATCAGTTTGTAACATTTCAAACCTTAGATGTATGGTTTTATAGGAACATGGTTCTCTATATTTGTGTGAATGTGTGAGTGTGTGTGGGGGGTGGGTGGAAGAGATGAAGAGAGAGAAAGCATTCTTTACTTCCTGTTAAAATGAAGAAACAGTTTTTGTTTTTCTGTTCTTTAACTATGGTAGGAGTGGATGCTATTAATTATATAAATATTATGTAATTTGACCTAATTTTTTCTAGTCTGTACACTGAAGAACAATTTCAAGCTTTCTGTGTTCTCACTTTTTTCATCTTATTAAGTTTTCATAGAGTACACGCTTTTAATTTTTATTAAAATTTTGTATATGTTTATTTATTTTTGAGAGAAAGAGAGACAGAACACAAGCAGGAGATGGGCAGGGAGAGAGGGAGATACAATCAGAAGCAGACTCTAGACTCTAGCTATTAGCACGGAGCCTGACACAGGGCTTGAACCCATGAACTGTGAGATCATGACCTGAGTCAGAGTTAGATGCTTAACTGACTGAGCCACCCAGATGCCCCTCACAGAGAATACTATTAAGAAAAAGTACTATGATAAAATTATGAATG
This sequence comes from Suricata suricatta, assembly GCF_006229205.1. NCBI lineage: Eukaryota > Metazoa > Chordata > Mammalia > Carnivora > Herpestidae > Suricata > Suricata suricatta. The sequence goes on from NC_043700.1 coordinate 99,963,948, forward strand.
AAAATGAAGATAATTATCTAAATGAACAAGTTTTATCTTAGCATTTAAAATGGTTTACAGTAGGAGGGAAAGGACAGAATAATAACTGAGTGTGAAATGTAGCATAGCCCAAGTTTTCTAAAATTGCAGCACTGTTGTTACTATTAAAACCCCCTTCTGACAGACTAGCAAAAGGAATGGAGTTCTCTTTCTCTACCTTGGAGAATATTGCAGCTGAGGTATACATGAGAGGCCCATTATACTGGCATGGTCATGGTAGAGGGTCTTGCTCCAGATTCTTTGTTCACACCCACATGTACATGTTTGATAGCAGCTTAGAGCAATATCATTTCACACATTTATATGCAAAGTAAATGAAACCTTTACTTCCAAAGGCTATCAAGATCTTTTATGGAAGTCATGAACCTCTAAAAGGAGAGAAAATTTTAGATTTTTGTTGTTCTTTTTGGTTATTTGGCATAATAACCTTCCTTGAAATCTGACAACTATAAGAACCTAACGTTGTGATATGGTGATTTATAAGAAAGATTTTTTCAAGTTTCCACTCTCTTTCTGGCAAAGAACTCCTAAGACCCTTGAAATTTCCTGTGATGAGAGTCCTAAAGTTATCTTTTATTTATGAGGTGACTTATGGAATACACCTATGGATGGGGGCTAGTAAAGCCAGCCATATGATTAGAAGAAAGTTGAAACTTTTAGTTCCACTTGGGATCTCTAGGGAGAGGTTAACCAATCAGTTACCAACAGCCAATGATTTAATCAATCATGGCTCTGTAACAAAGATTCCATAAACATCCAAGAGGACAGAGTTTATGGAGATTTTGGTTGGTAAACACATGGGGATTGAATAGCATGGCTCATTTCTAGAGAATGTGGAAGCTCTGTACCTTTCCTCCATACTTTGCTTAATGCACCTCTTCCATCTGACTGGCTGCATCATTATACCCTTTCATAATAAACTAATGGTTTAGTAAGCAAAATGATTCATTGAGTTCTCATTGATCTCGTAAATGAACTGAACCCCAGGAGATGATCTTATGAAGTTCTGATATGTATCTAATTAGTTAGAAGTACAGGTAACAACCTCAGCTTGCTACTGACATCTGAAGTTGGGTGGGGTACAAAGCAATCTTGAAGGACTAATTCCTTATCCTATAGAACTTGATACTATCTCCTTGTAGATAGTGTCAGAATTCAGTTCAATTCTTACTCATCCAGCTGGTGTCTGAAAATTGCGTGGTGTATATGGGGAAGCCACCTCCACCTCCATTGCAGAAATTTTGAAATTGGATCCAGGAACCAAAAAAATAGTATCTACTATATTTTTGAGTAAAGGTATAGTATTCTGAGTTTGGTTAGGAAACCAGAACTTCTCTAAGGATTGGGAGGATAAAGTGACTCAATAGAGAACCTGGGACTTATATGAATGTGGGAAGAGTGGGTGGGGTGGTAGAGTTAGTAGATGGAGGGGTGGTGATAAAGATCAGGGGGTTCAAAAACTAGCCACTGATGACATTAGCCTGAAGCTAATAAGAGGATTCCAAAGTTGGTTGGGAAGCTGATGCAATTCCTGGAAAAGATCCAATAAACTTTATCAGTCTTCATCAGAGAAGCAGGAGATTAGGAAGCTGTCTAAGAAACCTCAGTGAGTGGTCATCATGACCTCCTGAGAGAATTAGAACTTCTTCCAAATCTGTGTTAGCTTCATGTATGGTTAAACTCTAATCTGCAAACATACATAGAATGGTATTCTAGGAAATGTAGTTCCTGACTTCTCAGTCATGGAATCCTTAGGAGTGGGTGCAAGTAGTGCAGAATGAACAACTAGTCATCCAAAGTGAGTCATGTGTTGTAAGCCGGACCTGATATTTGCTAATCAATAATAAAACACCAAAATTTATTTTCTGGTAAGAAAGTGAAAATTTTAATTGTATTTTAAATTTTGCATAATTTTTCATCATACTTCATAGTTTGAAAGTAAATGGCTTTTAAAGAATATTATAGGATTTCTTCATCTTGTCAGAAACCAAGCACAAATAAGCTAATACACTGAATAGTGTTATACTGAAAAATATTATTTAACAAATTCTTTTAAAAGTTATCTTGGCACATTTAAATATATCAACTAATTTGGTTAAGTTGATAGAATGATGAAACCATACTGATTTCTGCTTATCACTAAACCTATTATGGTAGGAAGGTATGTGTGCCTTTGTCCACCTATAGAATCCAACCAAAGCTCCATTTCTGTTTCTAAAAGCTTTTTCCTGAGCATACAAGTGTGTCTCTATGTGTATGCATTTCTACATATACATCTATGTATGTAGATGTGTGTGCATGTGTATATAAATATATCCAAGCTGATGATACTTTTGTCTAAATTGCTAGCTAATTATAGTAATATTTTTTGTTTATAGCAGTTCAACTTCTTTCATAAACACTGTTATTTTCTGTACTCCTGAGCCAAGTTCAATACCCTGAACTAGTCAAAATGCATTATTTTTAATATTCTCAGTATTCTCAGTGGTAAAGTAGTGATATTTTTCTATGAAAATTGTGCCTTTTGGGCATCAACATTTTTCAGCTTTAAATAAGACAAAATTGATTTTGTTGCAGTAGCCTGTTTTCTTTTGTGTGTGTAGACCTATGTTAAGATACTTTATAAATTAAATGTCAAATCCAGGTTGGCACTGGAAACACAGTGCATGCTTGATGTTTGAGGAAAAGCTGTCAGCGTGTCTCTTCCTGTCAAATTGCCAGCTGCCTTGTAGTGGCTAGTTTAGGCTAAAGGATCACTGTTGGGCAGAACTTCATATCACAAATGGCTCAATATTATGTGACTGAAGGGGAAACGGTGAGACAACCTATTTGTCTTTAGGAGATTGAATTTTATACTTTTAATTATCTGAGGTTATTTTAGGTGCTTTTCTTATAAATGTGCTAATAAATCAGAAATCCTATTCAGAACTAGGCATGCAAAGGAAAGTTGAAATCTTTCTGAGTCGTTAAGTTCTGTGAATCTTAGTGTCTGGTGCTGTAGTTAAAATGGAAGACTGTTATTTATGGCCATATTTTATACTAATACTTTTTACATTTGGAAAATTTCAAGCCAGAATGTAATTGCTGGTCAGTTACACAGATCTGGACCACTGGACCCTGTCTCGGTTATTTAGAACAACTCATCCCCTGTGGTGATAGTATTTTGTGAGTTTGTGTGATCCTCTAATAAACTAAAAATCAGGAACAACCATCCAGATAATTAAAGCCATCTACTTTCCCCAAAGTAAACAACCAGAAGAAAAAGAGAGAAAACATTATTGGTATTTTCCCCAGTCAGTAATCCAAAAAGAGTGTAGAGATAGCTTCAACTATTAGGACAGCTAGGGGAAAAGCAGAGTGTGAAACTGAAATAAGTGACATAAAGGTGAAAAGGGGGACTCATTCTCCGAGGCCGTATCCAGCATCAGTATTGAAGGCATTTTGAGGTAGGTCTGCAGTGCCCAGGGGCAGTATTGGGGTCCTATTTTGTCTTAGAGTCTTTTGTTCTATTAACATGGCTGCACCAGGTTTCTTTTGGTTAGAAACTAATAATATTAGTTTATCTTTTTCCATCACTATACTTTTAATCAATCTGTAGCCATATGTGTAAAATTGCACTTTAAAAAATCTAGTCTGATAATGATTTTTTTGGAGCATTTGGTCCATTTGTTTATGATATAATTGCTAAAGGATTTGCATTTTCATTTATCACCTGATTTAAATTTTGTGCCAATACCATACTGTCTTGATGATGACAGCTTTGTAGCAGAGGCTAAAGTCTGGGATTGTGATGCCTCCCGTTTTGGTTTTCTTCTTCAATATAACTTTGGCTAAACGGGGTCTTTTGTGGTTCCATATGAATTTG
>NC_043700.1:99967951-99985512 GCF_006229205.1 Suricata suricatta
CCAGGGGGAACGGAGGAGGGAGAGAGAGTTGGGGAGAGAGAGGGATGCAGAACTTGAGAGACTATTGAAAGCTGAAAATGAACTGAGGGTTGGGGGGGAGGGGGGAGGGGGGAAGACAGGTGGTGGTGATGGTGGAGGACACTTGAGGGGAAGAGCACTGGGTGTTGTATGGAAAACAATTTGACAATAAAATATTATGGAAAAAAAAGAAAACTATCTAACACTTTTAAAAATAAAAAAAAATAAATTTTGTATTTGTTTTACCTCCTCCATATTCTCTCTCTCTTTGCCTCCTTTAGGGTTGATTACTTTTAATCTTCTCATTACTCTCCCCTCTCCTATTTTGGAATGTATATATATATGCATTAGATTGCTCTAGAAATTACATTACAAATATCAATCTCCTCAAACTCTAAAGTGAAAGAATACCTTTATCCTCCTCTTAGGAAAAAAGAAAAGATTTAGTCCCATTCATTATTCTATGCAAATGCTGTATAATTGATTATATATTTTTACCCTGCCATATATTGTTATTCCATGAAGTCGGTAATTATTCACTCATACTTTTATGCTTTTTTGTGCTTTTTCTTCTTTCCTAACAGACTTTTATCTGAGACTACTTTGTTTCTGAGTCATGTATAGATAGAGGATTTCTTCAGCAAGGATCTGTTAATGGCAAACTGTCAGTTTTTGTTTGAAAGAGGTCTTCTGAAGGCAGCCCGTAATATCTATCCGAAAGGATTTTGCTTACTCCATTTAAAACATTTATAGGATCATAGCAAGAGATGAAATAGAAAACTCTGGTTTGCAGCATAACCCATATTCTTTTCCCATCCCCAGCTTTTTCCCTCAGCATGAGGATTCTTCGGTGTGTACACCCCAGTGTCCACAGAAGAGTGAGCAGGGCTAGAGAAGGGTCTTAGAAATCACAGGGCCCAGGACAAGGCTTCTCGTTGACCTAGTCTAAGGGGTGGTGGGCTATTTATTTTATGTTCATTCCTGAAAGATGTCTTCATTGTATAGAAGTTCTTCTGTTTGTCAGTTCAGGAATCTATAACTGCTGAAATCAGAAACTGCAGAAATCAGCTCTCAGCCTAATGCCACTCATTTGAAGATAATCTTGTCTTCTTGTCTTACAGCACTTAGCCATTCCATTTGCCTTTGGCTTTCCAAAGTTTCACGATGATGTGTTTAGTTATAGATTTCTTCTTATTTATTCTGTTTGGGGTTTATAGGGCTTTCTGCATCTGAAGATCAGTGACACTAGTATTATCAGCAATTAATTGATATATTTATGTATAGCAGTGATTCAACAACTCTATACATTATGTTATGCTCACTGCAAATAGGGATACCATCTAACACCATGCAATGCTATTATGATATTGTTGTCTAGGTATCACAATTATTTTCTCAAATGTTGCCTTTAGCCCATTTTACTCATTCAATCATTGTTTTTATTGCTTACTGATAAGCACTCCTTTAGGCACCAAGAAAATGTGTCTGAGCAAAAACAGCCAACAACAACAAAATACTGGATTTAGTGTCTACTTGCATTCTACTGAGCAAAGACAAATCATGCATACACAATAAAGCAAAATATGGAGGACTTAATAAGAATTATGAAGAAAACATAAAGCAGGAAAGAGGGCAGAGAGTTTCAGAGGCACAGTCACAATGTAAAAAGTGTATTCAGAGAAAGTCTCAACAAGAAAGTGATATTTGAGTACATGGAGAAGGAAAGGGAGTGAACCATTCATATACTTGAGAAGAAAGACAGATTCACAGGTTTAAAGTCGTGGTGTGGGAAGAAGTCTGCTATGTTCACAGATATTTAAGGAAACTCACCAAGTTTATGCCAGGTAATATTTGCATTTCTTTGATCCTTTCAAGAATAGCACACCAAAGTCCTCATCTATGGAAGAAAACAATAGAGGGATGCTGGGGTAGCTCAGCTGGTTAAGCACCAAACTCTTGATTTGTGTTCAGGTCATGATCTCATGGTTTATGAGACTGAGCCCCATGTGGGGCTCCAGACTGACATCAAGGAACCTGTTTGGGAATCTCTCTCTCCTTCTCTCTCCCTCTGCCTCTCCCCTGCTCCTGCCCACATACCCATTCTCTCTTTCTCTAAATAAATAAATAAATAAATAAATAAATTAATAAAAGAAGAAAACAATAGAATTCTTCATTTTCAATAAAGAGGTACACTAAACACAACATCCCTGTTATACAGTTAAGTGCTGCAAACACTGATACATATCCAACCCACACACATGAGACCATGTCATTTTCTGTTGTATGACTGAAACTTAATTGCTTCATAATAGCTAATGGTTTGACCATGTAACCATGGAGCAATATGACTTACATCCTAATGACTATTTCTTTATAATTTGATCTAATTTTAAAATATTGGAAATTTTATCCCATCAAGTAAATGTTCTTATAGGTAAAACATACATTTAGCATTCAGTCAACACAATTAAAAACTATTTTGGAAATTAAGTTTTGGGAATGATTTTTTCACCTTTGGCTAGAAGTACATAGTTTTTTTTGAAACTAGGTTTCTGTTTTCAATCAAATTAAGCTCTATGGTAACTTAGAAGTTGTATAGAATTTGTGTCAGGATTTGCAAGGCTGTGCAAGGATTTGTCTACTATTGTTTTTATCATCTTTGATAGAGTTGGTGCTAATTAAAATCCTCCTAACTACATTAAAGGAACTATGCTTGGGGGGAAAGTTTTATTATCTTAAAAAGCATTAACTACAATTATATTTTATTTTAGATTTTAATTAGATGCTTTATATCTTTTGGCCAGTGATTCATGGAGTCTTCAGAGACATGAGATAAAAGGTGTTCTAATAGGTCAACGTTAAGAATATGCATTTCATAGAATCATAAGCAAGAGAGGATCCCTGTCTAAAAGTTACTGTTTTTATTGCTTTATTTAAGCTTTTGCCTTGGCAAAGACTACATTTCTGGCATGCTACTAGGATTCTTTAGGCTTTTTTAGTTGACTTTTTAATCTTTTTCCTTAGAGGTTTTATATCATACAGTAACATCTATATGGTGATGATATCTATGTCCACTCAAGATTCGCTGCCCCCCCCTTCTAGAGACCCATATATGAAACTATTTATTGATCATCTCTATTTTGATGTCTCAAGATTGTCTTAGGTCTACCCTATCCAATTTATTTTATTCCCCAAACTCCCTTCTCTGTTGGGAGCTATCTGAACTCCCAGTTGAATGAAAATTCCTGGTGAGGGTACAGCAAGTTTGCACGTCTCTTGCCCCCAGACCATGACCAAAATCTACCCTCTTGTAACTTTCATTTCTGCTTGGGCACCAAACCTCAGAGTGCTTTGCTGAGTAGTGCCTGGAACAACTTGTCCCCCTGCCCTGTCCCTGAGATGTGATAGCACCTGGTCAGGGAAAAGATGAGTAAATTAGATAAATCCTAATGTGACTAAGGCAAACAACATATAATTTTCCTCTTAGCTGAGAAATTAACTGATAACTGACTACTTTCTGGTCCTGGACGCTGTTGCAAAAGTCACTACTGCAATAAAATATATCAATCATCTTTGGGAGTGCGAGAGCAGGCATTATGTCTCCTGGGAATCCTAGTTTTCTGGGAAGTTTCTCTTAGAGTTATAAACAGCCTAATGACCCTTACTCATAAAAAACTGACCTTTACTAAACAATGCTGTTTGTCTCTTGGTTAAAGGTTGCTTCCTCAGGGCTATACCTGACATTTTGTAAAAAAATAATAATAATAATAATTAAAAAAAATACTTACCCTTCTCACATAATAGCATCAGTGCCTGTAGCTAAGTTTTTTTTTTTTTTAATGACAATCAATACTACTAGAATTGTAACTTCTGCAGAACCCATGCCCTGGAAAATAATAAAAATTATCTATGAGAAATCACTTACTGCTGTTTCTGTTCCTGGTACCTTTCACCATAAATAAAGCTAGAAAATCAGACAGAGCAGAGACGCCTGCCTGGTGATCAGAATGAAACTCCAGACTCTCTCACTTTCTCTTGCTGACACCATCCATCCTTCAGGGAACCCTGGACCTGCTGGAGTTGGACTCTGGCACTTCTCCTTCTCTGTTTTTTTCCCCCAAGTTTTATTTAAATTCCAGTTAGTTAACATACAATGTAATGTTAGCTTCAGGTGTAGAATTTAGTGATTTACCACTTCCATACAACATCCAGTGCTCATCACAACATGTGCCTTCCCTAATACCCATCAGTCATTTAATCCATCCCCCTCCAGCAACCCTCCATTTGTGCTCTGTAGTTGAGTTTGTTTTCTGGTTTGCCTTTTTTCTCCCATGTTCATCTGTTTTGTTTCTTAAATCATATGGTATCTGCCTTTTTCTGACTATCTTATTTTGCTTAGCATAATCCTTTCTAGCTCCATCCACATTGTTGCAAATGGCAAGATCATCATTTTTGATGGCTGAGTAATATTTCCCCCCAACTATATATCATATCTTCTTTATACATCTATCTGTGATTGACATTTGGGCTCTTTCCATAAATTGGGTATTGCTGATAATGCTGCTATAAACATCAGGGTGCATGTATCCCTTTGACTATCCAATGGAAAAAAGACAGACTCATCAAGAAATAATGTTGGGAAAACTGGGTAGCAACATACAAAAGAATGAAACTGGACCTCTTTCTTATACCATACACAAAAATAAATCCCAAATGGATGAAAGGCCTAAATGTGACACAGGAAACCATCAAAATCTTGGAGGAGAAACAGGCAGTTACCTATATGACCTTGGCTATAAAAACGTCTTATTAGATTTGTCTCCTGAAGCAAGAGAAACAAAAGAAAAACTAAACTATTGGGACCACCTCAAAATAAAAAAGTTTCTGTGCAGTGAAGGAAACAGTCAACAAAACTAAAAAACAACCTTAAGAACGGGAGAATATTTTTGCAAGTGACACATCCATTAGTATCCAAAGTATATAAAGAACTTATAAAACTCAACACACCCCAAAACAAATAATGCAGTTAAGAAACAGAAGACATGGAAGACATTTTTCCAAAGACGACTTCCAGATGACCAACAGACATGAAAACATCCTTAACATCACCCACCATCAGGGAAATACAAATAAAACTACAGTGAAATATCACTTCGCACCAGTTAGAATAGCTAAAATTAACAATACAGGGAACAACAGGTGCTGACAAGAATGCAGAGAAAGGGGAACCCTCTGGCACTGTGGGGTGGGGATGCAAAGTGGTGCAGCCTCTTTGGAAAACAGTGTAAAGGTTCCTCAAAAAGTTAAAAGTAGAACTATCCAGGAATTGCTCTATTAGGTATTTATCCTCTTCTATTCTTTACTTTGGTGAGTGGCATTACTAGCTACTATGAAATTTGAGTGTAATTTACCTTTTTTTTTAAGAAAATCTAAATGTTTATTTTTTTAAATGTTTATTTTTGAGGGTGGGGAGGGGCAGAGATGGAGGGAGACACAGAATCTGAAGCAGGTTCCAGGCTCTGAACTGTCATAGCCCAATGCGGGGATCAAACCCACGAAATGCGAGATCATGACCTGAGCTGAGGTCTGATGCTTCACTAACTAAGCCACCCTGGTGACCATAATGTAATTTAGTTTAACTCTGTTTTATTTACCTATTCATATGAAGAAGCACATGACCTTTTCAAGGAATAACCTTATTGTTAAAAGCTTTACTGTGCTATAATTCACATACCATACAGTCCATCCACATAGAGTATACACTCCAATGGCTTTTAACATAGTCAAGAGTTGTGTATCCATCACCACAGTCAATTTCGAACATTTTTGTTATCCCCCCAAGGAAACTTTATGCCTCAGTGTGGTCAGCCACCAATCCTCTCATTTGTCACAGCCCTAGGCAACCACAAACCTACTTTTCTTCTCTATAGATTCATCTTTTCTGGATGTTATGTATAAATACAATCATACAATATATGACTCTCTGTGATTGGTTCCTTTCACTTCACATACTGTTTATTCATGTTGTAGTATGTATCAGTATTTCCTTACTTTTTATGTTTGGATAATTTGTGTATAAATATACCATACTTTATTTTCTATTCATTTACTGATGGACATTTGGGTTGTTTCCAATTTTGGGCATTTATGAATTACACTGTTATAATCATTCATGTACAAGTTTTGTTTGGACATACATTTTCCATTCTCTTGAGTATATAGAGTTGTAGATTCACGTGGAGCTGTATGTCTAACCATTTCAAGAACTTCCAGATGGTTTTCAAAACAGCTGTAGCATTTTTCACTTGCACCAGCAATGCGTGAATGTTCTAATTTCTTAATATCACTGTGAGTTTTTATTATTTGTCTTTTAGATCATAGTCATCCTCCTGAGCGTTAAGTGGTATCTCATTGTGTTTTTTCTTTAATTGAAGTATAGTTGACATACAATGTTACATTACTTGATTTGCATTTGCATGAAGGCTAATGATCCTGAGCATCTTTTTTGTGTGCTTATGTGTGTTTTGTATATTTTCGTTGGAGAAATGTCTATTTAGCTCTTTTGCCCATTTTAAAATGGATTTGTCTTTTATTTTTGAGTTGTAATAGTTCTTAATATATTCCAGATGTAACCATGTTATATATATCAACAAAAAATAGCTTCTAAGTATTAGCCTAGGTTGTTTACTTATTTACTGCAGTTTGAGACTTGTTACCTCAAAAGCCCACTGGTGCCCAACTCCAATAGCCTAAACAGCCCAGTCTTTAGGCATCAAGAGCCTACTTGCTTTGCATAGCTCACAAGACCTCACCCACATCTGTTAGCAATAGATGAGATAAATTCAGGTCTATAAAAAGAGAAGCTGCTGTTACAGCTAGGAACTCCGCAATGCAGAGATTCTGAGTAACTGGAAGTTTCCTTACCCTCCTCTCTGAGTAACTGGAAGTTTCCACACCCTCCTCTCCTTCTGAGTAGCAAGCCCCACACTTTAGCCAGCATAACACAAGGAAGTTTGTATGAGCCACTGCCACTTCAACATTCACACCATTTTTCTTGAACAGCTCCTAGATCCCTACAGACCTTATCAGATAAAGGACTTGCAATTTTTTTTCCCCGTTCTGTCAGTTGTATTTTTACTTTCTTGATGGTGTCCTTTAAAACAGAGAAGTTCTCTATTTTGATGATGTTCAGTTTATGTTATTGTTTCTTGTGTTTTGGTGTCACATCTAAGAAAACATTGCCTAATCTAGGGTCACTAATACTTCTAATATGCTAATACTAATACTTATATATTCTTCTAAGAGTTTTATAGTTAGTTCTTCTATGTAGGTGCAACTTCTTTGTTTGTGGATGTCTGGTTGTCCCAACACTATTTGTAAAAAAGATGATGATCTTTGTTATATTACTTGTATTGCTCTTCTTTCCCCATTTTTATCACTGTTTTTTAGTTCATTTCATTTACATACATTCTTTCTAAATTTATATAAAATGATTCCCTAATTAACTTATATTTGTTTGATTCTTTCCAATTTTCTGTAATATGGTCAATGATCTTTTTCAAATGAAAAATTTGATTATGTCCCTCTTTTGCTTAAAATCTTTAAATTTTCTCTATTTCAAATACAGTACAAATAATTTAGAATAACATACTGGTTTTCTCTTGCCTCCAACAATTCCTGTCTATGTTGCATCTATATGTTTCATATTTCAAGGGCACTCCTTTCAATTCTGTACCTTTTCATATGGAAAACTCTCAGTCTGTGTTCTTTGTTTCAAGCTTAAACATCAAATCTTTGAGAAAGCTTTCCTTAAACATGAGAAGAGTTTGTTGCTCCCATGGATTTGGAACTTGTCCTTTCATGGCGTTTATCATAGAGTAATAAATTGCCTGATGATTATCTTTCCTCCTCTAGTTTGTAAATTCAGTATATTATAAGACTGCTTTTTCACTCTTGTATTTTCAGGGCTGAGCATAGTGTTGGGTAAAAGGTAGACATTAAATTACTTTTTGCTGTGTTGAATTATTATATTTTTATAGTCAATAAAAAAATAAGAGCCCAGTTTTGAAAGACATGACACTGAGTGCTATAGAAGTGAGAGTATTGATTGTTCAATGAAGAATAAGATTGCTACTCTCAATTTATTGTGCAATTGGCCATGCTAGATGTAAACTCATGAAGTATGATGAACAAGAAGCCATTTATATAGTCCCAGAAAAAGTGTTAAAAACGTATAGCCCTAGGTTTTGAATAGTATTAGAGCAATTTTATATTAGGTGGTTGTATCTATTGGAATACAAAAAGAGAAAGAATTAGACAATGACAATACATTATTGTAATTGGAATTATCCCATTTATAGACTTATTAGCAGGGACTGGACTAGTTTAAATAACTATGAATCTGTGGTATATTTGGGAAGATGAATGGCAAATATATTTAGCAACTGGATAGTAATAAATGAAGAAAATAAGACATGAATATAATTATTTTGTGTAATTTGTATGCAGTTTTGTCCTGATATTTAGAAGCAGACAAACTTGTAACATTACAAAATACCTCAGTAAAATATAGATAGATACTTTAAAAGTTTAAAAGTTGTAGAGGTGAGGGCAATTAATAGTAAATTTCCATTATATTGGTAAATAATTTGATCTCATGATCTTTTACTGTGTGGATTAAGGCTATTTAAATAATTATACAGAGGAGGTTCTCTGAAAAAAATCCATAATTTACAAAATTATAATTGTTGCAAGATGCTCTTCTTATAGGTTCTCAAATATTGTAAAGATATGTACATATATGAAATTTTGACACAGCAAAAGTATTTTCTTTCTCTTTTAACATTCTCAAACAGAACAATTAGTTTAACTTGTTTTTGAATCAATAGTTAAGCTGTTATTTTGATTGAAGCAATTCTCAACTATTTACCAACTAACTTCCTTTGGAGGAACAATTAGTGAGAAAGAGGCATTAATGTCCTATTTCACAAAAAGCCATAGCTGATGTTATTCTCTGTGCCCACATAGGTTTTTGGAGAGGCATGTGTTTTTCTTCTTAACTACCCAACAACAGTTTTGAATAAATGATATTTTCTCTGAAAATAAAGTTAATCTATGAAAACTTTACAAAATGCATGTTGCTGGCCAGCAGCACTGTAAATATAAATGATATTGAATGAATGGGAAGTCATCTCAAAAGCAGTACATCATAGGAGAGCTAGTTGACACATTGGTATAGATTTTTCTGCCACAACCTATTACTGTTTTACAGTTTTTCTTGATCCAGTATTATTTCCTTTCTCCAAAAACTACAACTTGGGATCAGCTGTACCTCTTTAATAATAATGTCATATTTTTAAAAGTTTTTAAAATTTATTTTGAGAGAGAGAGAGAGAGAGAGAGAGAGAGAGAGCGAGCATGAACACAAGTAGGGGGAGGACAGAGAGAGAGAGAGATAGAGAGAGGAGAGAGAGACTCTCAAGCAAGCTCCATGCTGTCAGTGCACAGCCTGACATAAGGCTTGATCCCTCAAACTGCGAGATCATGATCTGAGCTGAAATCAAGAGTTTGACACTTAACTGATTGAGTCACCCAAGTACCCCAATAATGTCATATTTTAAGGAATGCCTCAGATGAGGAGGCTACTACAGAGTTTAAGTATTCATATAAAAATCATAGGGTATGAAAATAATAAGTAATATGATAAAGCTATAGCCCCATCATGGAATCCTACAATTAATTCCAATAGATTATAGGAAGTTTCAGGCATAGGATAGATATCTAAATATATCCTGTTTCGATATTTCAAAAATTCCCATGCTGACAGCTATTTCCAGACAAGCTTATTTTAAAATATAATTCTACCTTAAAATAATAAAAATACAAACCACAAACTAGAAAAAAAATTTCAAGTTACATCAACCACAATGGAGAAAAAAACTTGCAAGTTGTATACCTAATAAAGGACTTGTATCCAGAATATATAAAGAGCTTTTAAAATTTGATAAGAAAACAAATATAAAACTGAATGAATTTTGTGTAAGGCCACTTTATCAAAGAAGATAAGTATCACATAAACACACAAGAGGATGCTTAATATCATTAATTATTAAAGAAATGCAAATTTTGAAAACTGAGATATTACTGAACGTTCACTAGAATGTCTGAAAACAAAGACTGACCATACCAAGTGTTGGCAAAGATGTGGAAAATGTAACACATACACTGCTGGTAAAAATGCAATATGCTACAACTACTTGGGAAAATATTTTGGCAGTTTTTAACAAATTTAAATGGACACATTTTATATGGCCTAGCCATTCCATTCTTAGGCATTTACCTAAGTGAAGTGAATGCATATGTACATGAGGACTTCTACATGAATATGCAAATGGATTTATTTGTAATAGTCAAGAACAAGTAAATGGATAAGCATACTTGAGTACATTTATTCAATGTAATAAAATGGAATGAACTATTGATATATGCAACTTGTATGGGTTATAATATCATTATGCCTAAGGAAAGAAGCCACACATACACAAAGAATACTTCTTATATGATTCCATGTATATAAAATTTTGGAAAATGAAAACTAATATAGAAAGCAAATCTGTGGCTGCTGGGGAAGGGGAGTGAAGCTGGATAAAATGCAAGGAAAGGTGGAGAAAGATTTATTTACAAAGGAGTTGGGGAAATTTGAAAGTATGAATATATATGTATATAGAAGTATTTATACATGTCATCGGCCTATTTATTTATTTAATGTTTATTTACTTTTGAGAGAGAGACAGACAGACAGACAGACAGAGAGCGAGAGCACAGGATAGGGGCAGAGAGAGAGAGGGAGACACAGAATCTGAAGTAGGTTCTAGCTGTGACCTGTCAGAACAGAGCTGATGCGGGACTCAAACCCAAAACTGCTAGATCATGACCTGAACTGAAATCAGGTGCTTAACCAACTGAGCCACCTAGGCACCCCTCATTGGCCTAGTTATATTATGTAGTTATATATATTATTTATATAGATATATATGTATGCATAATCTTGATTGTAATAAGGATTCCAACAATTTATCAAATTGTGCCCTTTAAATATGTGCATTTTATTCTTTTCAGAAATCTAGTTTTACCTACATCTACACTCTTTTGCATTAAACACTCTTTTGAGTTAAACACTCTTAAAAGAATTAAACAATTTTTTAATCTTCAAAGGTGTTTCCACATGATATCCTTTTAGTGGATGTTTTGTTTTTATTTGTGGGCTCAGTTATCTTTTGTAAAGGAAATTTCTCCAGGCTTCATTACTCAGAAGGTAAGTTATACCTCCAGGTATTCCATTAGGAGTTTAGTTCCCCAGTAGATTGTCTTCAGAAACCTGGTGATTCTTTGGAATTTTATTTCTCTTTCTAGATCAGGGATTGCCAAACATTTTCTGTAAAGGGCCAGACAGCAAATATTTAGCTTTACAAGTCATGTATTGCAAGGTCTTCATTGCTGAGCTGCTGTTCCCTTTTCTTCTCTTCCTTCTCTCACTTTACCACCCTATTCCCAACCCCTTCTAACTGATCATCCCTTGCTGTCTCCTCATATTCCTTCTTTAGAACTCTTTATTTTAAAAAAATGAAAATATAGTTGGCATATTAAGGTCTTTACAAAGTCTTGCTCTGAACAAAACTGATACTATTTCACTGATTATAAAATGTAAACACATAATAATATCTCAGGTACTACTGTTTCTGAAACACTTTTTGGAAATTGTTGAAGAAGTAACACATTCAGGTTTTATATAATAAAATGGAATTATTGAAAATATCTTTCTTTAGCTAAAATAGGATATTTTATTTATTTTTAAATTATATATTTTAAATTTATAGTTTATTGTCCAGTTGGTTTTCATATAACACCCAGTGCTCTTCCCCACAAGTGCCCTCCTCCATGACCACCACCCCTCTTTCACTTTAGCCCTCTCCCTTCAGCCCTCAGTTTGTTTTCAGTATTCAAGACTCTCTCATGACTTGGTTCTCTCCTTCTCCCCAACTCTTTTCCCTCCTTCCCCTCCCCATGGTCCTCTGTTATGTTTCTCCTGTTAGACCTATGAGTGCAAACATATGGTATCTGTCCTTCTCTGCTTGACTTATTTTGCTTAGCATGACACCCTCGAGGTCCATCCACTTTCCTACAAATGGCCAGATTTCATTCTTTCTCATTGCCATCTAATACTCCATCCTATATATAAACCACATCTTCTTGATCCATGCATCAGTTGATGGACATTTAGGCTCTTTCCATGATTTGACTATTGTTGACAGTGCTGCTATGAACATTGGGGTACATGTGGTCCTATGCATCAGCATTTCTGTATCCCTTGGGTAAATCCCTAGAAGTGCTATTGCTAGGTCATAAGGGAGTTCTATGGATAGTTTTTAGAGGTACCTCCACACTCTTTTCCAGAGAGGCTGCACCAGTTTACATTCCCACCAACAGTGTAGGAGGGTGTCCATCTCTCCACATCCTCACCAGCGTCTATAATCTCTTGATTTGTTCATTTTAGCCACTCTGACTGGCTTGAGGTGGTATCTCAGTGTGGTTTTGATTTGTATTTCCCTGATGATGAGTGATGCTGAGCATCATTTCATGTGTCTGTTGGCCATCTGGATGTCCTCTTGGAGAGGTGTCTACTCATGTCTTCTGCCCATTTCGTCACTGGATTATTCATTTTTTGGGTGTGGAGTTTGGTGAGTTCCTTATAGATTTTGGATACTAGCCCTTTATCTGACATGTCATTTGCCACTATCTTTTCCCATTCTGTTGGTTGCCTATTAGTTTTCTTGATTGTCTCCTTTGCAGTGCAGAAGCTTTTTATCTTGATGAAGTCCCAATAAATAATTCATTTTTGTTCTTGATTCCCTTGCCTTTGGGGATGTGTTGAGTAGGAAATTGCTGTGGTTGAGGTCAAGAGGCTGTTTCCTGCTTTCTCCTCTAGAGTTTTGATGGTTTCCTTTCTCACATTCAGGTCCTTCAGCCATTTTGAGTTTATTTTTGTGTATGGTATAAGAGAGTGGTGTAGTATCATTCTTCTGTATGTTGCTTTCCAGTTTTTCCAGCACCATCAGTTAAAGAGGTCGTCTTTTTCCCATTGGATACTCTTTTCTCCTTTGTCAAAGATCATTGGCCATCCATTTGTGGGTCCAATTCTGGGCTCTGTATTCTATTCTATTGTTCTATGTGTCTGTTTTTGTGCCAATACCATACTGTATTGATTGTTTCAGCTTTGTAGTAAAGGCTGAAGTCTGGGATTGTGATGTCTCCCATTTAGGTTTTCTTCTTCAATATTACTTTGGCTATTCAGAGTCTTTTGTGATTCCATAGGAATTTTAGGATGGTTTGTTCTAGCTTTGAGAAGAATCCTGGTGCAATTTTGATTGATTGCACTGAATGTGTAGCTTGCTTTAGGTAATAATGACATTTCAACAGTATTTATTCTTCTGAAACATGAACATGAAATATCTCTCCATTTCTTTGTGTCTTCCTCCCTCAATTTTTTTCATAAGTTTTCTATAGTTTTCATTGTACAGGTCTATTACATTTTTGGTTCAGTTTATTCCTAGGTGTTTTATGGTTTCTCGTGCAATTGTGAATGGGATCAGTTTCTTGATTTCTCTTTCAGTTGCTTCATTATTGGTGTATAAAAATGCAACCGATTTCTGTACATTGATTTTGTACCCTGCAACTTTGCTAAATTCATGGATCAGTAGGCTTCTGGTGGACTTGGTTGAGTTTTCTATGTAGAGTATTATGTCATCTACGAAAAGCAAAAATTTGACTTCGTCTTTGCCAATTCTGATATCTTTTATTTCCTTTTGTTGTCTGACTGCTGAGGCTATGACTTCCAGCACTCTGTTAAACAACAGCGGTGAGAGTGAACATTCTTGTTGTGTTCTTGATCTCAGGGGGAAAGCTCTCAGGTTTTCCACATTGAGAATGATATTATCTGTGGGCTTTTCATAAATGGCTTTCATGATGTTTAAGTAAGTTCTTTCTATCCCCTTTCTCCAAAGTTTTTATTAAGAAAGGATGCTGTATTTTGTCAAATGCTTTTTATGCATCTATCAACAGAATCATATCGTTTTTATCTTTTCTTTTGTTAACATGATGGATCACATTGATGGATTTGCAAATTTTGAACCAGCCCTGTAACTCAGGAATGAATTCCACTTGATCATGGTGGATAGTTCTTTTTATATGCTGTTGAATTTGATTTGCTAGTATTTTGTTGAATATTTTTTGCTTCTGTATTCATTTAGGATATTAGCCTGTGGTTCTCTTTTTTGTTGGGTCTTTGTCTGGTGGGAGTCAAAGTGATGCTGGCTTTGTAGAATGAGATCAGAAATTTTCCTTCCATTTCTATATTTTGGAATAGCTCGAGAAGAATAGTAATAACTCTGCTTTAAATGTCTGGTAGAATTCCCCTGGGAAGCCATCTTGCCCTCGGCTCTTATTCTTTGGGAGATTTTTGATAACTGATTTGGTTTCTTACTGGCTGTGGGTCTGTTCAGTTTTCTATCTCTTCCCATTTGAACTTTGGTAGTGCATGTGTCTTTAAAAATTTGCCCATTTCTTCTAGGTTGTCCAGTTTGTTGGCATATAATTTTTCATAGTAATCTATGATGATTGCCTGTGTTTCTGAGGGATTGGTTGTAATAGATCCATTTTGTGATTTTACCTCTTTGGGTGTTCTGTCTTTTCTTTCTGGGGAGCCTGACTAGAGGTTAATCAATTTTGTTTATTTTTTCAAAAAACTAACTCTCAGCTTCATATGTTCAACTGTTTTTTTGGATTCTATATTGTTTATTTTTGCCCTGATTGCTATTATTTCTCTTCTTCTGCTGGGTTTGGGGTGCTCTTGCTCCTCCCCTTCTAGTTCCTTTAGGTGCTCTGTTAGATTATAAATTTGTGCCTTTTCTAGTTATTGAAATAGGCCTAGATTGCAATACACTTTCATCTTAGGACTGCCTTTGCTGCATCCCAGAGAGTTTGGATTGTTGTATTTTCATTTTCATTTATTTCCATATATTGTTAAATTTCTTCTGTAATTGCCTGATTGGCCCAATCATTATTAATAGGGTGATTTTTAAACTCCACATTTTTAGAGGTTTTCCAGACTTTTTCCTATTGTTGATTTCAAGTTTCATAGCATTGTGATCTGAAAGTATGTATGGTATGATCTCAATTAGTTTATATGTATGGAGGGCTGCTTTATGACCCAGTGTGATCTATCTTGGAGAATGTGCCATGCCCACTTGAGAAGAAAGTGTATTCCCTAGCTTCAGGATGCAGAGTTCTAAGTAGATCTATCAATTCCATCTGTTGCAATGTGTTTAAGGTCCGTTGTTTCTTTAGTAATTTTTCTGTCTGGTTGATCTATCGATTGCTGTAAGTGGAGTATTAAAATTCCCAGCTTAGCATAGTCTTATCAATAAGATTGTTTCTGTATGTGATTAGTTGTTTTATATACTTGGGTGCTGCCGAATTTAACACGTAGATATTTATTATTGTTAGCTCTTCCTGATGGAGAGACCTTTTAATTATTATATAATGTCCTTCTTCATCTTTTATTACTGCCTTTAGTTTAAAGTCCAGTTGTCCGATATAAGTATGCCTACTCTGGCTTTCTTTTGATTTCTAGTCGCATGATAGATATTTCTCTATCACATTACTTTCAATCTTAAGGTGTCTTCAGGTGTAAAATGAGTCTCTTGTAGACAGCAAATAGATGTATTTTGGTTTTTTTCTCATTCTGCTACCTTGTGTTTGATGGGAGCATTCAGTTATTTACATTCAGTATTATTATTGAAAAATATGAAAATTTAGATTCATTGTATTCTCTGTAGAGTTCATATTTGTAGTGATGTCTCTGGTACCTTTTACTCTTTGCAATAGTTCCCTCAAGAGTCCCTATTAGGATTTCTTGTAGGGCTGGTTTGGTGGTCACGAATTCTTTCAATATTTGTTTATTTGGGAAAACCTTTAACTCTCCTATTTTGAATGACAGGCTTGCTAGATAAAGAGTTCTTGGCTGCATGTTTTTTCTGTTCATCACATTGAAGATTTCCTGCCATTCCTTTCTGGCCTGCCAAGTTTCATTAGATAGGTCTGTAACCACTCTGATAGGCTTTCCTTTGTATGTTAGGGCCCTTTTTATCTCTAGCTGCTTTCAGAATTCTTTTTTTATATTATGCCAGTTTCACTATGATATGTCATGCTGAAGGTCGATTCAAGTTATGTCTGAAGGGAATTCTCTGTGCCTCTTGGATTTTAATGTCCATTTCCTTCCCCAGATTGGGGAAGGCCTCATCTATAATTTGATCAAGCACCCCTTCAGGACCTCTTTCTCTTTCTTCTTCTTCAGGAATTTCTATGATATGGATATTGTTCCATTTGGTTGTATCACGTCTCAAATTCTTCTTTCATGCTCATGTATCAATTTCTCTCTTTTTCTCAGCTTCCTCTTTTCTATTGTTGTGTCTTCTAATTCACCTATTCTCCTTTCCGCCTCTTCAATCCATGCAGTGGCTGCCTCCATTTTGTTATGCACTTCATTTATAGTCTTTTTAAACCAGTCACAGCTATTTTGAAAGTCCCTATTCTTTGTAGAAATAGTGTCCCTGATGCTTTTTGCAAGCCCAGTGATTAATTTTATGACAGTTGTTCTAAATTCTTGCTCCGTTATGTTGCTTATATCTGTTTTGAGCAGTTGTGTGGCTGTGACTTCTTCATGTAGTTTCTTTGCAGGAGAGTTCTTCTGTTTTGTCATTTTAGCTAGTTTTCTGTCTCTTGACAGTTTTAAAAGCTCATTATGCACTCTGCATTTATTAGTATTGCTCTATTAAAGGAGGCTCATTGACTGTGCAGGGCCTGTCTGTTCAGGAAGTTTTCTTTTAAAGGTGTATCTCGGTTTCTCTTGTTGTGCCTTTGGCTAATTTATTTCCCTACTCAGTGATATTTGGGACTCTTCACCATGTGTACTTTGGCTTGTTCTTTGAGGCAGCCCTTGAACACGTAAAATCCAGGAGAGAGGCTCGGGGGCTCCCACAGGAGAAAACTGGGAAAGTGCTCTGATCCTACATCCCTTTTAAAATGTACAAACCATTTATAGTTGTTGGTTATTTAAAAACTGACTGTAAGGTGGACTTGATCTGTAGGACATAGTGTACCAATTCCTACTTTTAAGACCATGTCACACACTTTAACAAGTTTAGTAGAATGATTCTTCAAACCCCTGTTCCTTTGCTTCATGTCACCACATGCTGGTTCTCCAGGGCCTTGGCTTGAGCCTTTTCTACCACTTCCTTTTCTCTTCTATTGTTTCTGCAAGAATAGTGAGCTCTTTGTGTTGTACTCAAGATTTCTTTATCGCCCCCAGAAACCAGAGACCGCCAGGGAGGCAGAAGCACGCATGCAAAAGCAAAGGGCTTTATTACGAATTTAGGCTCGCCGGGGCCTAAACTCAGGCTCACAGACTTTACAGGCGTGGTGGATCC